>NC_133333.1:96471673-96775173 GCF_042186555.1 Aquarana catesbeiana | reverse complement strand
GTAGGGTTCATGACTGCTAACTCCGCAATGTTCAGATGTAAAACTTCTCTTTGGTATCTTTAAAGTAGAGGTTCAGTCAAACCATAACTATACTTAAACCTTCTCCCACCCCCATTCTAAGCCTATTCTAACTACCCTGTAAAGGAAAGATGTTATACTTACCTATGCTGAGATCGCTCCAGTCCAGTCACATGATCTCTCCAGCAGCTGGCTTTAGTGAAGAGGAGAGATTGTCGACAATGGCTGCAAAGACTGGGCAATGACATTACCTGTAGACTTACTATAGGGGCATCCATTTTAAGCAGTCCCTCCTTTACACTGAAGCCAACACTGAGAGCCAATCATAAGACCGGACTGGAGCACCCTCAGAACAGGTAAATATAAGCATCTTTCCTTAACAGGGTAGTTAGAATAGGTCTCCAATGGGGGTGGGAGCAGGTTTAAGTATAGTTAGGATTTGAGTGGACTTCCACTTTAAGAGTGCTGAAACATTGAACAGCGAGAGCACATTCCTAAGAGAGAGGGGCAATGTCTACAAGTCCAAAATGTACTAAATGCCAGCCTTGATTTCAATGCATTGCTTTTATTACAACAAAGAAAATACAGACCTGTAAGGCTCCACTTCAAAATGATCCAATTTGTCTTAACCCTTTTGTGACAAGATATCATTGATGCCCAGCTGTTCAGGCCAATTTAGTAGCTCAGTACAGGCACCATTCAGAGAATGCTTTACTATTTATGAATGAATGCAAAGCGTTCTCTAAATGAATTAGGAAGAGAAACAAGGCAGTGCCATTACGCTCTTCACCTCGTCTAATCAGAGAATGCTTTACATTCATTTAGAAAATGCAAAGCATTCTATAAAGGGCACCCTTGCTGAGAGGCCAGCCTTCTGTGTTATAATGCAGCAGGATAGCTGCTGAGCATAGGACTCAGGAGCAAGTGGAGATCACTGGAGTAATGGTATATACTTCAGTGATTTCCAGCTTTCAGGGGCATTGGGCTGGTATGGTATATGCATAGTTACATTTGTCCCTCCCACCCAAAGAGCCTCAACCAACCACCTCAAAGGCACGATGTGGACTTTTTCTAGTTTCTCATCATAAATTTGTTGCCACGTCAGATTAAGTTATTTTTGATTATATGTTTCTATACATATGAAATTGATGAAATGTATGTATCTAATTTGCTGCCTATTTTTCGTTTGTATCTAGTAAACTTATAACATACCATCTTGTACTGAGGAAACAGCTCTTGCCACAAAGGAAAGGGACACTTTAATCTACTATAATATTATACATTAGCATGTGAAGACACATCCAGTGACATTACAGATAAGTTTATCTGAAATGTTTCACTTTTCAGGAGGATACATTGGATGTATGGAAGCCTTTACCGTAGCACTGTTTACTGCACACAGATATCAGGTCCGGACAGATGAGTTTAGGTCTCTTCAATTTCCACTTGTATGCTGACCCAATGGGGTCTTCTTTTAACACATATTGTGCATAAATATTATATGATTTTATAACTAACTTGACTTTGTTCACTGTCTAGCTATGTACCTAAAAAGTCTAGTCTTTTTTCAAACACATTTTGTTTCACAGTTTATAGCAACAATTTTTTTCAATCAATAGATAGGCAACTGACTCTGCCTAATCTATAGGAATATAGAAATTGTCATCATTAGTGTGCTTCAGAAAGGAAAAGTAATTTTCTAAGTCACAGGTTGAGAGGCTAAAGCAGGGACTTTTTTATGTCAGACATTTACAAAGACAGCCAAAAATCAGACATCCGAATTTACAGAATTGTGTTATCTCAGTCCAGAAGTGGATTCTTTCCCATGGTGATGCTTGTACAAAAATGGCTTTGGAGATGGCAATAGAGCACTTCCAGATTCAGGTGATCGTAAATTGAGTAAATGAGTGATGAGTCACTTGAATTGTCTGTTTCTGTTGAATAGAACTGCAGAGCTAAACAGATAGCTAATCAGTGCCCTGATCTGAAATGCTAAATAGATGGCTTTTGGGTGATTCCAATACTTTGTTACCCATGGTGACTTTCAGAGATATTCATTTTTATTTTATGTGGTACCTTGAGTTTGGGTCAGCTACATGTAAAGAAGAGGATTCAGAAATGGAAACAGGATCCCAGTTTTTTTTTTTCATGGTGAAAAAGAAATGGATAGCAGAAAATCGCAAAGTGTATGTGGAGTGTAGCAGCGTAGCTAGTATAAAAGAACTGAAGAAATAAAGTGCCATTCACAGTGCACTGCACCAAAATGTGGGTGTGACCAAATTGCCCTAACAATAGGAGGGACTCAAAGGAGCATGGCTAAATAGAACCTGAGCCTACTCCTCATGTGCACAGCACACATATGCCACAGTGGTGCCAACAAAAATATGCTCTAAAGTGTTACTAAACCCAGTAATATAAAAATAGTTCATCCAACCCCCCCCCCCCCCCCCCCCCACAGTGCCCACAGCTTATAAATCATCTTTTTACATTGAAATACTGCCACTATATGCCTTTTTTGCTTTTTTTTTAAGCTAGAGTGTAACATGCATGTAAAAGCCTTAGTACACTCATTTAAAAAAAATTATACTGTTTAATGACATATGCTTTTCTATACCCAGGCTACCTTAAACAAGAACTTCAGGAGTATATTAAGTGCTTAGAGCGCAGAAGTTTGTCATATAAAGTCCAGTGTACAGAGTGTAGTGTTCAGGAGTATAAAATGTACTGTACAACATAGTGTCTAGAAACCACTCTTATAAAAATATCTACTTTGTGGTGCTGCCATGGAAGTTCAAATATATAAAGAAGAAAGCAATATATATAACTTTTTTGCAATCAACTTCTTTGAGGTCTTTCTACAATATTTTTTGCTGTTCTACAGCATAAGGGTTGATTTACTAAAATTGGAGAATGCAAAATCTGGGCTCACAAGCTACTCCAAATGAAGGGACATTTGGCCAAAATTTTAGTGAAATTAAAATTCTCTCCTATCTCTCAGCAAATCTCTTAGCCATCCCTTACAAATAGTGCAGAGAGCATCTGGGCCCACTGAAGTTAAAAGTATAAATATCTTTGTTAAACTAAAGGAAAATCCATTTCCATGTAGTTGCATTTCAGGAGATAGAGAATAAGATGTACAGTAGTAAGAGAAAAAAAGTACCTTTCATACTTTTTGCGCTGTGCAGTATTTTATCAAAATCACATATGCAACCTCTAGACATGCTAATACTAGATTCTAAACCAGTTTAAAAATATCCCTAATACTGTCAATTAATATCTGGGTATCAATACCTGGTATAAATCTGGTCACTATTACTTTTTTACCTTGGAGCATGACAGGAACAGGTTACTACCATCCATTAGACAAAAGAAACAATGAATAAGCAGTACGCTAACTCACTCCCATTTGTCATGACACCTTTAGCTTATGCCATGAGCAATCAGAATAATGCAGGTGATTTATCCAGGTAGAAATTATACTAAGACCCTGTACACTGAACCCCACCCCTCCCCTCTTCACCACCTCCATCACCCAGGGCAAGCAAGAGAACCTCAAGCATATTGGCCTCCAATAGCCAAGCCAGTGGCTATTATGCAACATCATCTTCCTCACCATCAGTACCCCATACAGGTGTTTTGTGTAACAGAGCTTTAGTGTTCTGATTGTGAGGAAATGCAGTCCTTACCCATTTACTATAATACAAAGTAAAAAATGCACACTGTTAAAACAACAAACTCACTGAATAGGAATTTGGTTGTGATATTGAAAACATGGCTTGTAGTGACAATAGTTCCTCGGGTGGGATGTGGAGAGGCAGCGCCTCTGTTTTAGAGGTGTTGATTTTGTACCCGGTGTGGGGAATTAGCTCATGGGAATCACTTTCTTCTTGGAAAGAAGGTCAGAGTTAGGGATGATCTTCGAGTTTGAGTCCAACCCATGTTCGACTCGAACATCGCCTGTTTGACTGTTCGTCGAATTGCGAATGATATGGGCCGTTCGCGCCAAATTCGAGTGGCGCGTCATGGCCCATAATTCACTGCGGCATCGCAGTGCATTGCTGGCTGATGATTGGCCAAGCATGCACTATGACCTGCATGCTTGGTCAATCACAGCGCCATGTGTACAGAGAGCCGTAATTGGCCAAAGCCAGGGTGGATTTGTCCAATTATGGCTCAGGGGGTTTAGTACACGCCCCACACTATATAAGGCCGCCTGCACGGCGGCCTTGTGTAGTGTGTTGCGGTGGCGGAGAGAGATAGATATACAGAGAGACAGTGTCATTTGATTTAAGTTAGATAGAGTAGGCAGGTTGAGTCAGTTAGCTGCACTTACAGTGTATTGAGTATATATATGCATCCCAGGTGTTGTGTATATATATATATATATATATATATATATATATATATATATACACACACACTGTATTCAGTTTAGCTAGATCCGTTCCTATTATTCTCTTCCTAATATACTGACAGGCAGGCAGATGTTTTTACAGTATTTACAGTTAGTGTACTGTGTACTCTGCACAGTTGTACCTACAGTATAGCTACCCGAAGACAAATGCTTGTGTTCTTCTGATCCTATTAATAGCACAGGCAGGCTCTTGAAGTATTTCCAGTTAGTGTACTGTGTACCCTGCACAGTTGCACCTATAGCTACCTGAAGACAAGTGCTTGTGTACTTCTTCTGTTCCTATTAATAGCACAGGCAGGCTCTTGAAGTATTTACAGTTAGTGTACTGTGTACCCTGCACAGTTGCGCCTACAGTATAGCTACCTGAAGACAAATGCTTGTGTTCTTCTGATCCTATTAACAGCACAGGCAGGCTCTTGAAGTATTTACAGTTAGTGCACTGTGTACCCTGTACAGTTGCACCTATAGCTACCTGAAGACAAGTGCTTGTGTGCGTCTTCTGATCCTATTAATAGCACAGGCAGGCTCTTGAAGTATTTACAGTTAGTGTACCCTGCACAGTTGCACCTATAGCTACCTGAAGACAAGTGCTTGTGTGCTTCTTCTGTTCCTATTAATAGCACAGGCAGACTCTTGAAGTATTTGCAGTTAGTGTACTGTGTACCCTGCACAGTTGCACCTACAGTATAGCTACCTGAAGACAAGTGCTTGTGTGCTTCTTCTGATCCTATTAATAGCATAGGCAGGCTCTTGAGGTATTTACAGTTAGTGTACTGTGTACCCTGCACAGTTGCACCTATAGCTACCTGAAGACAAGTGCTTGTGTGCGTCTTCTGATCCTATTAATAGCACAGGCAGGCTCTTGAAGTATTTACAGTTAGTGTACTGTGTACCCTGCACAGTTGCACCTAAATGGTGCACGAAATGCACACAGACTTTCCTGGCCTGCCTCAGGACATCCTGTAAGCCTGGGTACCTGCCCAAGAACCGCTGCACCACCAAGTTAAGGACGTGAGCCACACAGGGCACATGGGTCAGTTGTCCCTGTCGGAGGGTGGAGAGGAGGTTGGTGCCATTGTCGCAAACCACCATTCCTGGTTGAAGCTGGCGTGGTGTCAACCACCTCTGAGCCTGCCCCTGCAGAGCTGACAGAATCTCTGCCCCAGTGTGGCTCCTGTCTCCCAAGCACATCAGCTCAAGCACCGCATGGCATCTTTTGGCCTGCGTACTTGCGTAGCCCCTTGAACGCCTACGGTGCACTGCTGGTTCCGAGGACAAAGCACAGGAAGAGGCCATGGAGGAAGAAGAAGAACAGGGGGTGGAGGAGAGAGGTGTGTCAGAATCATCAGTAGTAGCATTTTGGAGGCGTGGTGGCGGAATAACCTCCAATATTACTGCACCTTGTCCTGCATCCTTCCCAGCTGCCAGAAGAGTCACCCAATGCACCATGAAAGATAGGTAATGTCCCTGTCCATGCCTGCTGGACCATGGGTAATATGCACCTTACCACTGACCGCCCTGTCCAGCGAGGCCAAGACATTGCCTTCCATATGCCGGTAGAGAGCCAGCCTTCCATGAGAAAAAGTGGCATTTGGGAACCTGCCACTGAGGAACCACACATATAATGCCAGTCATATAATGCCAATGCTCGTCTGGCTGACCTCTAAAAGGAATTTAACCTGTCCAAGAACCGCCTAATCTGTGACACGCCCACCAGGTGGATCTCAACCTTGGCCATGCTGCAGCAGCTGCACATGCAGCAGAGGGACATCTATGATTACCTGTGCGACTATGGCACCAGGACAGGGTCAGGGGAGCTTGTTTTTTTCCCCACGCTAGTGGGCCATGATCAGGGATGCATGCACTGTCCTGTCACCATTTTAGGAGGCCACAAGGATGGTGAGCAGTGACAGTGCATGCATCAGTGACACTGTCCCCCTTGTCCACCTGTTGGAGCACACGCTGCGTGGAATAATGAACAGGGCACTTGAGGCAGAACAGAGGCAGGAAGAGGAGGACTTCCTTACCTCTCAAGGCCCCCTTTATCCAGACAGTGTTCCTGCGTGCCTGCCGATCACATAGGAAGAGGACGAGGAAGAGGAGGAGGAGGAGGATTGTCTCAGCATGGAGGTGGAGTCTGGCACTCAGCATCAGCAGCAGTCTTCAAGGGATCATTTACAGTCCCAAGAAACCCATAGACTTGTACGTGGCTGGGAGGAGGTGGCTGCTGATCATGTCGTCCTTAGTGACCCAGAGGACTCCGGACCGAATGCCTCAGCAAACCTACGCTGCATGGCCTCCCTGATCCTGCCAAGCCTGCGGAAGGATCCTCATATTCGTGATATCAAGGAGAGGGATCATTACTGGCTGGCAACCCTCCTTGATCCACGTTACAAGGGTAAGGTTGCGGACCTTATCTTGACGTTGCAGAGGTAGCAGTGGATGAAACATCTTCGGAAGGCCTTGCAGAAAGGTCTGTGCAACGCTTTCCCAGAGACTGGGAGGTTACAAACTCCTGTTCCTGGACAACGTGTTGCTGAGGCTTCGGTCAGTCAAAGAAGGAGCGGTGGAGAAGGTGGCCGTCTGACCGATGCGTTCAGACAATTTTTTAGTCCGCAGCCCCAAGGTATGATCGGTTCCAGCAACCATCACCAGCGTCTGTTTTACATGGTGCAGGAATACCTAGGGGCAAGATCTGACTTGGACACCTTTCTCACCGAAAATCCTCTGGGTTACTGGGTCTTGAGGATGGATCACTGGCCAGAGCCTGCACAGTATGCAATTGAGCTACTGGCCTGTCCTGCATCCAGCGTTCTTTCGGAACGCACATTCAGTGCTTCTGGAGGCTTTGTAACCGATCACAGGGTGCGCTTGTCCACCGACTCGGTCGATCGACTGACTTTCAAAAAATGAATCAGTCTTGGATCACCATCAGCTACCAAGCACCTGATGCTGTTGTAACTGAATAATTTTTTTTGAAATGTCAGATCCCTTCAAGACTGCTATGCTGAAGCTGAGTGACTATCCGGTTTTGCTGAGTGACTATCCTCTTCCTCCCCAATAATCATGCTGATAGCTTGTAAGAATATTTTTGGTTCTGGGCGCCACCACCAGTGGCTAAAGCCCAATTTTTCAGCCCTTGTTTAACAGGGGCATGTAATTACAATTTTTAATGCAATATTTTTCAAGGAGGGTTCGTTGCTGCGCCCAAGGAGGGGTTGCAGTGTTGTGGCACCAGCACCAGTGCCTAAGGCCTAATTTTTCAGCCCCTGTTTAATAGGGGCATGTAATTACAATTTTTGATGCAATACTTTGTAGCAGGGCTCGTTCCTGTGCTCCAACTAGAGTATCTGTGAGGGGTTGCAGTGTTGTGGCACCAGTGCCTAAGGCCCAATTTTTCTGCCCCTGTGCAACAGGGACATGTAATTACAATTCTTGATCTAATATTTCACAGCAGGGCCCGTTCCAGCACCCACCAAGAGTAACTGTGAGGACTTACAGTGTTGTGGCACCAGCACCACCACCACCAAAGGCCCAATTTTTCTGACTCTGTTCAACAGGGGCATGTAATTACAATTCTTGATGTAATATTTTTCACAGCAGGGCCTGTTCCTGCGCCCACCAAGAGTAACTGTGAGGGCTTACAGTGTTGTGGCAACACCAACACCTAAGGCCCCAATTTCTGCAGAGTATATAGGGCAGGCCCCTACTTTCAAACATCCAAGGTGTCATCCGCAAATAGGGATAGTTTATATTCCCTATGACACATGGAGACACCTCAGATGTCAGGGTGGGACTGAATAGCTTCTGCTAGGGGTTCTAGACAGAGGATGAAAAATAATGGGAAAAGAGGGCAGTCCTGTCTAGTGATGTTAGACATTGGGAAGGTCTGAGACAAAAAAAGAGGCCATTCGAACCTGGGATGAGGGGTTAGAGTAAAGAGTTTTTAAGGCAGATATAAAGGGGCCATGGAATCCAAATTTGGTTAGGGTGGCGAACATGTATGGTCAGCTTAGTCTATCAAATGCTTTCTGGGCATCTAAACTGAAGATCAAGGCAGGTCTACGAACTCTATTCAGCATGTCTTTAAGGTCTATAGTGTGTCTAGTATTATCTCCTGCGTGTCTGGTGGGGATAAAGCCTACTTGAGCTTTGTTGCTCAGTTTTGTCTGGAATTGAGATAAATGATTCGCCAGGATTTTTGTGAAGAGTTTGTAATCTGAATTCAGAAGAGCAATTGGTCTATAGTTATCTGGAAGAAATGGGTCTTTACCCGGTTTGAAACGTGTTTTGAGGTATTTTGCCTTGTAGAAGGGAGTTGTATAGAGATAACAAATAAGGCCATAATATCTGTGAAAATGTCTTGTAATAAGAATAAGGAAGGCCGTCAAGGCCAGGTAATTTGTGTGAGGCTAAGTGCTTGATAGTATAAGTCAGTTCGTCCTCGGTGATGGGGGCGTTTAATATTTGTAAGTCAGCCTTGACCAGCTTAGGTAACCGTATATCTTCCAAAAAGGTCTTGAACATCTCTAGGTCAAATGGGGGATGGGGAGCAGGGGTTAAACAGTTGTATAGTTTGTCATAAAAGTCGCCAAAGACCGAGTCATAGTCTGTGGTGTACCGTCCGACTGTTTTAAGTGGTCAGGGAAGGAAGGGAAGGGTCTAGGGTTGAGTCTTGAGACCAACATCCTATGAGGCTTATTGGAAAACTCATAACATTTTTGTTTCGCCCAAAGAAGGGACTTGGCTATACCTGACATGTCCAAAGATTTTATCTGATTTCTCGAAGAGGTTACTGCCCTCAGTTGGGCCATTGTAGGAGCATGAATCAGAGAGCTTGGCAATTTGCAATTTAGCTAGTAAAAAGGACTTTAAAAAGGCTATATTTTTCTTCCTACGGGAGCTCACAGAAATACATTGCCCTCTGAAATATGCCCTATGGGCTTCCCATAGAGTGGATGGACTGGGCACAGAATCTGCGTTGAGTTGGAAATATTCGGTTAGCGCCGAGAGAAGCTTATCTTTGGTTTCAGGGTGATTAAGTAAGGACTCGTTGAGTCTCCAATGGCATGTCTTGGAGAATGCAGTGGAGAGGGAAAGGTCTAGGGTTAGGGGAGCGTGATCCGACCAGGTGATTGGGCCCAGGTCAGAAGACACCGTGTTAGGCAGAAGGGGGGCTGTCATAAAAAAATTGTCTAATCTGGAGAACATTTTGTTGGGGGGGAATCGATTGAGAACTGTCTGCTAGTGGGATGTTTTATCCTCCATGCCTCAAACAGATGGTGAGCACTCGTAAGTTTACGGAAGGAGATAGCTAGTGATTGCATTGGGAGAGGTAGCTTAGCTTGGAATAGCGATCTCCTATCCCTTGTAGGAGAGAGAATAGCATTGAAATCTCCACCCACAAACGTAAAGGTCTTGGAGAAACATTGCAACAGGTCAAATGCTTCAGTGAGAAATTTATGCTGCCCTGAATTGGGTGTATAAACATTCATAAAGGTAATAGGACTAGACATGAAGACACATTGCAATATTATATACTGAGCATGTGGGTCCAAATGGGAGGACTTGATCTGGAGAGGGCAGGAGTGTCTGACTAGCACTGCAACACCAGCCTTACCAGATGAGTCAGAAGCCATATAAGAAACTGGGAAATGTTTGGAAGCAAATTTTAAAGAACCTCCGGCACAGAAATGAGTTTCCTGAATAAGGATCATATCTGTGCCAGATGCCCTGAATTCCTTCAGAGCTAACCATTGTTTGATGGAGTTCAGACACTTCACGTTATAGGACAATATCTTCAGAGCCATAATTGAGCTAAGAAAACAGTGTACCCTTGTGCAGTGGGTGATACCCCTTTGATGTGGGAACAAGTTAATAGCCTTATATCAAATAATACAGTATACTGTAACCCGAAAGTAAAAAAATAAATAGTAACAGTGAAAATTAGAAAAAGAAGGAGAAAAAATTGAAAAACAAAAAGGGTCCTTGAAAAAGACCGATAAGAAATCAGTAGCGTAATAACAAAAAGGCCACGTTGACCTAAAAAGGTAAAAGATAAACAGTTGCAGACCCGAGAGGCAAGAGCTCTCAGGAATCCTCGACTGCAGTCAAAGGATATGTGGGGGAGCAAATCGGCCTCCAGTGAGGGTAAGGCAGGGTGCACTGCCACACCGCTCCATCTGTAGCTTGAACAAACAAAAGTCTCCTTATACCTTCTATGGGTTAGCCAAAAACAAAACAGAACAGTTCAAGGCACTTCAATGTGAGAAAACAAAAGTAAGATAAAAAAAAAAAAATATGCAAAAACCCTTCAATTCTGGAGAGAAGATGAATGAGAGCAGGTCAAACCCATATGAGGGATGACTGGGGGACTGGGGCACCATGGGAATAATCATGAATAGGGATGAGCCAAACACCCCCCTGTTCGGCTCGCACCAGAACATGCGAACAGGAAAAAAGTTTGTTTGAACACGCGAACACCATTAAAGTCTATGGGACACGAACATGAATAATCAAAAGTGCTAATTTTAAAGGCTTATATGCAAGTTATAAAAAGTGTTTGGGGACCTGGGTCCTGCCCCAGGGGACATGGATCAATGCAAAAAAAAGTTTTAAAAACGGACGTTTTTTCAGGAGCAGTGATTTTAATAATGCTTAAAGTCAAACAATAAAAGTGTAATATCCCTTTGAATTTCGTAGCTGGGGGGTGTCTATAGTATGCCTGTAAAGGGGCGCATGTTTCCCGTGTTTAGAACAGTCTGACAGCAAAATGACATTTCGAAGGAAAATGTCTACTCCCGGCTATTGCATTGCCGGTCCGACAATACACATAGAAGTTCATTGATAAAAATGGCATGGGAATTCCCCACAGGGGAACCCCGAACCAAAATTAAAAAAAAAAAATGATGTGGGGGTCCCCCTAAATTCCATACCAGGCCCTTCAGGTCTGGTATGGATATTAAGGGGAACCCCGGCCAAAATTTAAAAAAAAAATGACGTGGGGGTCCCCCTAAATTCCATACCAGACCCTTCAGGTCTGGTACGGATTTTAAGGGGAACCCCGCGCCAAAAAAAAAACAAAAAAAAACAGTGTCATCCATACCAGACCCTTATCCACGCACGCAATCTGGCAGGCCGCAGGAAAAGTGGGGGGGACGAGAGAGCGCCCCCCCTCCTGAACCGTACCAGGCCACATGCCCTCAACATTGGGAGGGTGCTTTGGGGTAGCCCCCCAAAACACCTTGTCCCCATGTTGATGAGGACAAGGGCCTCATCCCCACAATCCTGGCCGGTGGTGGGGCCGGGATCTGGGGGTCCCCTTGTTAAAGGGGGCTTCCAGATTCCGATAAGCCCCCCGCCCGCAGACCCCCACAACCACCGGTCAGGGTTGCGAGGATGAGGCCCTTGTCCTCATCAACATGGGGACAAGGTGTTTTGGGGGGCTACCCCAAAGCACCCTCCCAATGTTGAGGGCATGTGGCCTGGTACGGTTCAGGAGGGGGGGCGCTCTCTCGTCCCCCCCTCTTTTCCTGCGGCCTGCCAGATTGCGTGCTCGGATAAGGGTCTGGTATGGATTTTTGGGGGGACCCCACGCCGTTTTTTTTTTGGTGCGGGGTTCCCCTTAAAATCCGTACCAGAACTGAAGGGTCTGGTATGGAATTTAGGGGGACCCCCACGTCATTTTTTTTAAAATTTTGGTTCGGGGTTCCCCTGTGGGGAATTCCCATGCCGTTTTTATCAATGAACTTCTATGTGTATTGTCAGACCGGCAATGCAATAGCCGGGAGTAGTTTTAAATGACTTTTTTACCTTCAAAATGTCATTTTGCTGTCAGACTGTTCTAAACACGGGAAACATGCGCCCCTTTACAGGCATACTATAGACACCCCCCAGATCCGAAATTTAAAGGGATATTACACTTTTATTGTTTGACTTTAAGCATTATAAAAATCACTGCTCCTGAAAAACGTCCGTTTTTAAAACTTTTTTTTGCATTGATCCATGTCCCCTGGGGCAGGACCCAGGTCCCCAAACACTTTTTATGACAATAACTTGCATATAAGCCTTTAAAATTAGCACTTTTGATTTCTCCCATAGACTTTTAAAGGGTGTTCCCCGACATTCGAATTTGCCGCGAACACCCCAAATTGTTCGCTGTTCGACGAACTTGCGAACGGCCAACTCGAAGCTCATCCCTAATCATGAAGGACACCTCACGATAAACAGGTTGGTTGTCTGGGGCGTTGAGGGCATGGAGTAGGCCTTCACTCCTCTTCCTCTCACTGGGGTCCAAATTCAGGATGGGGCCATAGGAGCCCGGGAGGGGGAGTGGGTATTTGCTGACCATCTTCCTCTGGTAGTGGTGGGAGGCCCAGATTCTTAAGAAAGGAATCCCCTTCTTGCTAGAGGATATGTTGGGACCCCTCCTTCGTGATGGAAAGACGGAACGGGAAGCCCCAATAGTAAGGAATCTTGTGTTGTTGGAGATAAGAGGTAATGGGCCGCAACTAGCGCCTTTTAGCCAGGGTAATATGGGAAAGAGAGCTAAAAATTTGTATTCTGTCTCCCTTATATTTAATGTGAGACCTGTTGCGAGCAGCCAGAGTAAGTGCTTCCTTGCTCTCGTAGTAGTAGACTCTCATCATGATATCACGAGGTCTAGCACCTGCCGGGGGTTTAGGAGCCAGGGATCTGTGGGCCCGGTCCAGGCGCCAATCTATGTCTGCTATGTCTGGTGCAAGAGTGTTGAACAGGCCCAGGAGAAATGGTCTGATATTGTTGTCAGACACATTTTCTAAAACTCCACGGATCCTGAGGTTTTGGTGTCTCTCTCTGTTTTGCAGATCTTCCTGCTGGAGTTGTAATTGAGAAACAGAGTGTTTAAGGGGTGGATTCTGCTCTTCCGAATCTTGCATGTAGTGAATTGTCTCATCAAATTTAGTCTCAAGTGCGGCCGTACACTCACCAAGCTAATATATTTCACCCCTAAGTTCCTTGGAAAGCTTCCCCATTTCTTGGGCTATGCCCTTGGAGAGCTGCTGTGCAAAAGCCTGGAGCTTGATATCCAGGTTCATGGGTTAATATTGTTTGGGGTTGTGAGGGGTATTACGGGGGGGGGGGACGAGCCGGCTGTGAGCTATCCTCCGCCATCAGGGTGAGGAAATAATTTTCCGGGTCTACATGGGCTGATGTAGCCTACCCCTGTGGTGATCGAGAGCTGATGGTGCTGTACAGGGGAGATGTCTTTCTTCTTCCGCTTCTTCCTCTGATCTTCTCTTCCAGCATCTTCTTCTCTGCTTTGTCCTCCGATCCACCTCAATGGGGGTCTTCTGCTGTGTGACGCTTCTGTTCAGGTGGCAGCTCTTATATAACGGAGGGCGAGGCCACCCGGTGACCCAGCCCCCTCTGACGCACGGGGACTTCCCTATGGCTTTCCCAGTGTTGTCAGAGGGGGGAGCGGGGTCACCCGTTTACGTAAAAGAAGAAGAAGAAGCGGAGGAAGATAGAGGAAGAAGAACACCGAAGGAAGACCAGAAGGGGATGGAAGAAGAAGCGGGGAAAGAAGAAGACATTAATAAAGGAATTGTCAAAAACTGTCTATTGTCTTTTTTTCACATTTTTGACACTTTTTTGTGAAATGGTAGGGGTACATTTCTACCCCATTACCAATTCACACAGGGGGGGCGGGATCTGGGGGTCCCCTTGTTAAAGGGGGCTTCCAGATTCCGATAAGCCCCCCGCCCGCAGACTCCCACCACCGGGCAAGGGTTGTGGGGATGAGGCCCTTCTCCTCATCAACATGGGGACAAGGTGCTTTGGGGGGCTACCCCAAAGCACCCTCCCAATGTTGAGGGCATGTGGCCTGGTACGGTTCAGGAGGGGGGGGCGCTCTCTCATTCCCCCCTCTTTTCCTTTGGCCTGTCATGTTGCGTGCTCGGATAAGGGTCTGGTATGGATTTTTGGGGGGACCCCACGCCATTTTTAAAAAAAAATTTGGCGTGAGGTTCCCCTTAAAATCCATACCTTCATGTCTGGTATGGATTTTGAGGGTGACCCCCATGCCATTTTTTTAAAAATTTTGGAGTGGGGTTCCCCTTAATATCCATACCAGACCTGAAGGGCATGGTATGAAATTTGCAGGGACCCCCACGCATTTTTTTTTAAAAATTTTGGTTCGGTGTTCCCCTGTGGGGGAATCTCATACCGTTTTTTTATCAATTAACTTTTATGTGTATTGCAGGACCGACAATTCATTATAGCCGCAAGTAGTTTTAAATGACTTTTTTTCCTTTAGAAATGTCATTTTGCTGTCAGACTGTTCTAAACATGGGAAACATGCGCCACTTTACAGGCATACTATAGACACCCTCCAGGTACTAAATTTAAAGGAATATTACACTTATTGTTTCACTTTAAGCATTATTAAAATCACTGCTCCCAAAAAAACTGCCATTTTTAAAACTTTTTTTTGCATTGATACATGTCCCCTGGGGCAGGACCTAGGTCCCCAAATCACTTTAATACCATGCATATAAGCTTTTAAAAACTAGCATTTTTGATTTTTCATGTTCATGTCCCATAGATTTTAACTATGTTCGCGTGTTCAAACACATTTTTTGCCTGTTTGCATGTTCTGGTGCAAACAGAACCGGGGGGTGTTTGGCCCATCCCCAATCAGGATCTGCCAGTCCTCCAGATCCAGCTACACCCCCAGTTCATTTTCCCACTGAAGATGGTATGGTCTGGAAGGTATTTCTGAGGAATAGATCAATGAAATTAAGCCAGAGGAATGGGGTCAGGTACAAAGGCTCTCAAATGGAGTCAGCACATAAGGGGTGGGCTGTGACCTAAGAAGTTGAGAGATAAAGTGACAAAGTTTGAGATACCTAGAATGCTCTTGCAATGAAATGTCATGTGAAGATTTAAGGATATCAAACGTTATAATCCTAGCGGGGGTAATAGGTAAGTGAATATCAACAAACCCGTTGTCAATACACCTAGAAAAATGTCTCTTATTATGAATCCCGAGGGGGGAAATAGTTGACACTGGAGAAGACAAAACAAAAGGTAGATGGGGGGAAATCAAGCCGCAGAAAATTTGACCGAGTCTCACAAACTAAGAGTATGAAGTAAAATAGGGCTGCTTTAGCCACTTGGTTGCTGTACTGCATAAGGTTGCCCAACCTTTACAGAGCAGCCCCATCCCAAGCGTGACAGGGTGTATAATTTCTGCTAAGGCTGCAACATGTGTACACCCCTGGACCCCTAGGATGGGAGCAGAGAGAGATCCCTGGGATGGGGGCAGAGAGGGGTCCCTGGGATGGGGGCAGAGAGGGGTCCCTGGGATGGGGGCAGAGAGGGATCCCTGGGATGGGGGCAGAGAGGGATCCCTGGGATGGGAGCAGAGAGGGGCCCCTGGGTTGTGGCAGCGAGGGATCCCTGGGATGGGGCAGAGAGGGATCCCTGGGATGGGGGCAGAGAGGGATCCCTGGGATGGGAGCAGAGAGGGATCCCTGGGATGGGAGCAGAGAGGGGCCCCTGGGATGGGAGCAGAGAGGGGCCCCTGAGACGGGGCAGAGAGGGATCCCTGGGATGGGGGCAGAGAGGGAACCCTGGGATGGGAGCAGAGAGGGGCCCCTGAGATGGGAGCAGAGAGGGGCCCCTGAGATGGGAGCAGAGAGGGATCCCTGGGATAGGAGCAGAGAGGGGCCCCTGGGATGGGGCAGAGAGGGATCCTTGGGTTTGGGCAGAGAGGGGCCCCAGGGATGGGAGCAGAGAGGGATCTCTGGGATGAGGGCAGAGAGGGATCCCTGGGATGGGAGCAGAGAGGGGCCCCTGGGATGGGACAGAGAGGGATCCCTGGGATGGGACAGAGAGGGATCCCTGGGATGGGGCAGAGAGGGGAAGTGGCAACTCTTTACTTTGGGGAAGGGGGGTCGGTTTTGAAATCCCCCCTACTATCACATGTCCTCTTCCCTCAAAGACCCCCCTGCACATTGTTTCTTATATCCCCTTCATGTAATACCTGCCCCCAACCCCCTCCCCTATCCACAAACTATATACAGACCTCAGAATCAGCACGGCTCCTGCAGATTAAGATATCTTCTCCCCAGCTCCTCCCCCTTCCTGTCTGTGTACTGTGGAGCCGAGGAGGAGGATCCTTAGTGAGCTGTGTTCAAGCTCAGGAGGAAGAAATGTCGGCTCAGCTGCCACAAAGGGGAATCACTGCAGAAGGGAGCCCAGACACTGAAGAGATTCCTGACTCACTGCCCGATACTAGCGAGCCTGTAAGCCTAGTTACCAGAGCTCAGTGCTGGGACTTGCTCCGGCACTAGGCTCTGGGATAAGCAGAGATTGGGACTGACAGGGGGAGTCTCATGGGGCCCCCTGCTGGCTGACCGGGCCCTCGGACGGTGCCCGAGTGACCTAATGGTCAGTCCGCCCCTGGGAGAGTGTCTTTGATCTGGAAGGAGATTGGCGTGTATAAGCAGCCCTTCAACAACATCTAATAAGGTGATATTTGCCAGACAGGAGAATGATTAGAAAGAGCATCTGGTGAGCTTTATTCTTAAGGGAGTGGAACTGGCACATTACTTTGGTGATGAATTTTGTGGATCAATGAGATTTTGTTTCACTATTTTTTCATCACTTTAAGTTGGACTGTATTATCATATTGAGTTGCATGTGTTGGAGCAAATATACTTTTTGCATTTGCCATATGGACACTTTTTATTATGCATGGGTGTGTTATGTTGATCATTTCACAATTCTAATATTTAATAGATTTGTAGATTAATTAGTGCGCTCCTGTGGATTTATTTGTCTCTTTTTTATATTGACATTTGTTTCACCTCATTTGCCGTGCCTTAGACTTAAGGCAGAATTAACACAGAGGGTGTAATTTACTAAGATGAATGTGCTGCGCCGGTTCATACCTTAATTGGCATGGCGGATAAATCTTTAATTGAGCTTGTGAACCGGCACACGCACAGCAGTACCTGGCCGCGAGAATGTTTCCAGCGCAATCCCATCACGCTAGTTCTCGGCGAGATATATCTCGCGCTCGCTGCAATAGGAAAAACACATCTTCCTATTAAAGTGGCGCGAGAAAAACCGGCATGGGTTCCCGCTCCTGGGGTATACCAGGCCCTTCAGTCTGGTATAGATTGTAAAGGGAACCCCCTACGCCGAAAAAACGACGTGGAGGTTCCCCCAAAATACATACCACAACCCTTATCCGAGCACGCAGCCCGGCCGGTCAGGAAAGGGGGTGGGGATGAGCGAGCACCCCCCTCCTGAACCATACCAGGCCGCATGCCCTCAACATGGGGGATGGGTACTTTGGGGAAGGGGGGCGCGCTGCGGGCTCCCCCACCCCAAAGCACCTTGTCCCCATGTTGATGAGGACAAGGGCCTCTCCCCTACAACCCTGGCCATTGGTTGTCGGGGTCTGCGGGCAGGGGCTTATCAGAATCCGGGAGCCCCCTTTAATAGATCCCTGCCCCCACCCAACGTGAATGAGTATGGGGTACATGGTACCCCTACCCATTCACCTGGGGGAGAAAAGTGTAAAGAAAAAAAACACACTACACAGGTTTTTAAAGTAATTTATTAGGCAGCTCTGGGGGTCT
This sequence comes from Aquarana catesbeiana, assembly GCF_042186555.1. NCBI lineage: Eukaryota > Metazoa > Chordata > Amphibia > Anura > Ranidae > Aquarana > Aquarana catesbeiana. The sequence goes on along the minus strand of NC_133333.1, from coordinate 96,757,107 downwards.
TCTTCCGACTTTGGGGGTCTTCTTCCTCGCTCTCCGGGCTCTTCTCCGCATCTTCTCCCGGTGTCCGGTGCTTCTCCGTGCTGTCCGGCCTCTTCTCCCGGTGTTCGGTATCTTCTGCCGGACTTCCCCGCTATCTTCTTCCAGCTCTTTTGCTAGTGGGGGCCTGGTCTTCTGTCGCTGTCCGGTTCTTCTCCGGTATCTTCTGCAGGACTCCCCCGCTATCTTCTTCCAGCTCTTTTGCTAGCGGGGGCCCGGTCTTCTATCGCTGTCCGGTTCTTCTCCGGTATCTTCTGCCGGACTCCCCCGCTATCTTCTTCCAGCTCTTTTGCTAGCGGGGGCCCGGTCTTCTGTCGCTGTCCGGTTCTTCTGTGGTATCTTCTGCCGGATCCCCCCGCTATCTTCTTCCAGCTCTTCCAGCAAAAGAGTTGGAAGAAGATAACGTTTTTTCGACGTAGGGGGTTCCCCTTAAAATCTATAATAGACCGAAGGGCCTGGTATGCTCTTGGAGGAGAAACCATGCCAGTTTTTTATTTCAAATTTGGCGTGGAGTTCTCCCTCAAGATTCATATCACAGTGCCTGGCATTGGCGGGGATCCAAGTTGGATCCCCGTGCTTGTCGCTCATTGGGAAAGGAAAAGACATTTTTTCCTTTCCCGATGAGCGAGCCAGCTTGGCGCTGCTATCTGCAGCTGACACAGTGCAGTGCGATTACCTGCGGTAATGTGCGGATAGCTGCTCTAAATTGCTCCTGGACGCAGTCAATTCTATTTTTTCTATCCGCACCATACTGCATGTAATCAAAATGCAGTGTGTGAATGGGGCCATAGGAAAGCATTGTGTGCATTTAAAAAGCACAATTCTATCCGTCCGTGTGAAAGGATAAGGCCCCTTTCATACTGGCGCGTTTTTCAGGCGCTAAAAATAGCGCCTGAAAAACGCCCTAAAGAAGTGGCTCCATTCACTCCAGAGTGAATCGGCCTTTCACACTGGTGTGGTGCGCTAGCAGGACAGTAAGGCCCCTTTCATACTGGGGTGGTGGGGGCGTCTGCGGTAAAGCGGCACTATTTTTAGCGCCGCTTTACTGTCCTTTTAGCGGCGTTATTCGGCTGCTAGTGGGGCGGTTTTAACCCCCCTGCTAGCGGCCGAAAAGGGGTTACATACACCCACAAAACGCTGCTGGAGCGGCATTTTGCTGGCGGTATCACAGCGCTGCCCCATTGATTTCACTGGGGAGGAGCGGTGAGTCCACCGCTCCAAAGAAGCTGCTGGCAGGACTTTTTGTGACGCCCTGCCAGTGCACCGCTCCAGTGTGAAAGCCCTCACTGGAGTGAATAGAGCCGCTTCTTTAGGGCATTTTTCAGATGCTATTTTTTTTTGTAGCGCCTAAAAATGCCCCAGTGTGAAAGGGGCCTAAAAAAAAGGCCTGCTAGCAGCACCTTTGGAGCGGTGTATAAACCGCTCCTGCCCATTGAAATCAATGGGACAGCGCAGCTATACCACCGGCAAAAAAGCCGCTGCGGTGGCGTTTTGCGGGCGGATTTATATATACCCCTTTTCGGCCGCTAGTGGGGGTTAAAACGGAGGAAACAACTATTTTTCCATCCGTCTGCGGATCGGATCGGGTGATGCCGGACTCTATGGTCCGTCATCATCCGATCCCCCATAGAGGAGAGCGGCACTCTGACAGGTCCGTCCCTGCACAGTGTGCCGAGACAGACCTGTCATCTGCCTGCTCAGCTGGCATCCACGGAGCGATCCCCCGCTGAGCAGAGCGGGCTCCGTATATGGACACGTCCATGTGAAAGAACCCTAGGGCCAACGCCCTTTGTACAAAAATCCACGGGAAAGTTTGTACAAAGTCCCATCATGTGTATGAGGCTTCAACACCAGAAATTCAAGTTTTCATATCATTAAAGGTCACCATAGACTGACCAATCAGTTCGATCTTCCATAAATTAGATTCAGTACAAGAGCCGGTTTGGTTTTCTACAATTAGAAGTAATTCTTACAGTGCATCTTCCTATTACCGCTTTAGCCTAATGCTCTCTTTCCACTATTTCAACCCCAAAGTTGCGTGATTTACAATGTGCTTTTTCGGCTTGTTTTCCACTATTGCAACTTGTCATGCCACTAGGGACTGAAAAGTTGCATCACAAGTTCTACCCCTTGATTTACAATGAGTACTGTTCATATGTCTGCGACTTCAAGTCGCAGCAACTTCAAAGTAGTCCCTGCACTACTTTGGTCCCACTTTGATGCGACTTGAGGTCCATAGACCTCAAAAATACACAGGCATTGCTTCAAATTTTGGCAAAAAGTTGCAGGAAACTCGCTGCAAAAAACACGCAACTTTGGTCTTGCAATAGTGGAGACCGAGCCTTAATGCCATGTCATGCAACTAGTTCAAAACATCGGAGAAAAAAGTTGCACTGAAGTTGGAACAAAGTAGTGCAAGAACTTTTTTTGGAGTTGCACCAATTAGAACGTGGGGAACATTGAAATACATGTGTTTTGACTTGTCCTGCGACTTCACATGTGTCAAGTCGCACAACAACTTGCAGTAGTGGAAAGAGAGCCTAAGACCACTTGGGACTGAAAAGTTGCATCACAAGTTCTACCCCATCATTTACAATGAGTACCATTCATATGTGTGCGACTTGCTTACGCCCATGCCGTATACACAGCAGGCACACATCTTTATTACAGAAATCCATATTTGGCATGGAAATTAACCACTTGCTTCCTGGGCACTTAAACCCCCCTGCTGTGCAGACCAATTTTCAGTGCTGATGCACTTTGAATGACAACTGTGCGGTCATACTTAGCCAAATGTTTTTTTTTTAAAGTTCCAACAAATAGAGCATTCTCTTGGTGGTATTTGATCACCTCTGTGGTTTTTTCTTTTGTTCAAAAAGAAAAAAAAAGAAAAGACAGATTTTTAAAAATAATTTTGTATATTTTTGGATATTTTGATATTAAATTTTGCAAACAGGTAATTTTTCTCCTTCATTGATGTACGCTGATGAGGCGGCGCTGATTGGTTACACTGATAGGCAGCACTGCTTGGGACCACTGGTGGGCATTGATAGGTAGCACTGGCAGGTGGTACTGGTGGGCACAGATGAGGCAGAATTGCCTCTTCAGGACCAATGTCCCTTGCACCTAAGCCGGTGATCAGCTTTTATTTTTATCCTCATGCTGTCAGCGGACAGGAGAAAAAATAAACAATTACCAAGCTTTAGTTTACCTCATGTGATCAGCCTTCATTGGCTGACAGCTAATCGCGTGGTAAGGGGCCGGGATCGGCCCTTACTTCGATCTGTGATCACCCAAGTCTCAGTGACTCGGTGCGCCCTGCAGGGAGCACACGGGGAGCCCGTCCTATGACAGCCTCCCAGAAATTCAGGTCCACGCTGTGGCCGTCGTTTGACTATAGCACAGACACCAAGTGGTTAATAGAAAAACAGATGCAGATTTCTAGGACTGGCCAAAAAACTGGAGTTAGACTTACCGGTAACTCCTTTTCCAGTGGTCTTCCAGGACAGCCCTTGAGAGATGGAGTCCCTCCCATCGACCCAGGAAACACATTGCCAACAGTTCAAAAGGCGGTCCCTCAGGTTCCTGGTCAGTCATTTACCAAGAACCGAAGGATGGAACTGTAAAAACATAACCATAACAGGCAATAATGTTAGTACATCAACATAATCAAAAAAGGGTGGGATCGTGCTGTCCTGGAAGACCACTGGAAAAGGAGTTACCAGTAAGTCTAACACCAGTTTTCCCCAGTTGTCTTCCAGGACAGCCTTTGAGAGGATCCCCAAGTACTCACCAGATTAGGGGGGGACCACGGCTTGGAGAACTTTTCTCCCAAAAGCCTGATCCTGACTGGATATTAAGTCTAGTCGATAATGCCTTGTAAAGGTGGAGAAGCTTGACCACGTGGCTGCTTTACATATTTGCTCCTGGGTGGCACCAGCTCTTTCTACCCAGGATGCCAACAATGCCCTTGTGGAGTGGGCTTTAATACCCCCAGGAGGATCTTTGTTTACTGTCTTATACCCCTCTGCTATAGCTAGCCTAATCCACCTAGCTATGGTGACTTTAGAAGCTTTTTGCCCCTTATGTTGTCCGGAAAAAAAGAACAAAAAGTGAATCTGAGATTCTGAATGGATCGGTTACCCTTAGATACACCTCCTCACATCTAATAAATGAAATCGTTTTTCTTTCTCGTTTGAAGCCTTCTGACAGAAAGAAGGGAGAACAATATCTTGTGATCTATGGAAATTAGATGCCACCTTTGGTAAGAACCCAGGGTCTGTCTTTAGGATGACTGTCTTCTAGAATTTGGAGGAATGGCTCTCTGACAGAGAGAGCTTGGATTTCACTAACTCTACGGGCTGAAGTGATTGCCACAAGAAGTACTGTCTTGAATGTCTTAGAGAGGCCTCTGAGATAGGTTCAAAAGGAGACCCCAAAAAGGCCTTTAGAATGATTGATAGATCCCAGGATGGAGCTATGTTAACACTGACTGGTTTGCGTCTAGAGATTGCTTTACAGAACCTGGCAATAAAAGGATCTTCTTGTAACCTTTCTTCTAAGTATACACTTAGGGCAGCTATCTGGACCTTAATAGTACTAGGAGTTAGCCCCTTGTCTATCCCCTCCTGGAGGAACTGTAGGATACTTGCTATATTCATGTTTACCTCACCTCGGCTGTTTAGCCAACTGTTAAATTTCCTCCAGACTTTCCTGTAAATAGCTTCAGTGAAAGGTTTTCTACTCTGTAGCAAGGTCTGAATCACTCTTTCAGTCAGGCCCTTGCTCCTCAATATTTCCTCCTCCGTAACCTCGCTGAGAGGTTCAGCATGGTTACTTGTGGATGAAAGAGAGGTCCCTGAGACAGAAGGTCTTGTCTGCAGGGAAGTCTCAGAGGAGGTTGGTCTGTCAACCGTAGCAACGTTGTGAACCATGGTCTCTTGGACCAAAACGGTGCTACTAAGATTAAACACGTTTCCTCCGCTAGAAACTTCGCTAGAACCCTCGGGATGAGGTGAAGCGGAGGAAACGCATACACCAAGCTGAAGGTCCATGGAGTCTGTAAGGCGTCTATTTCCAAGGGCTGATCTCTTGGGTATAGCGAGCAAAAATTTGAACTTTTGCATTCTCTTTGTTTGCAAACAGGTCCACTACTGGTTTTCCCCAGAAAGCTGCTATGTAGTTGAACACTTCTGTTCTGTAGAGACCATTCTTGATTCAAAACTCGTTGTCGACTCAAGAAGTCTGCAGTGTTGTTCAGCTCCCCTTTCAGGTGTATTGCAGAGATGGATGCTAGATTGGATTCTGCCCATTGAAATATGTGACTGGCCACCAATATTAGACGAGGACTTCTGGTGCCTCCTTGCTTGTTTATATAAGCTACAGCCGTCATATTTTCTGAGCGGACCTGTAGATGATGACCCTGTATTGTGTTCTGAAAGGACAGTAGAGCCCTGAGGACGGCTGTTAGCTCCTTCCAATTGGACGAGAGAAGTTTCTCCTCTGACGTCCACCTGCCCTGGGCCAAGTCTGAGTTGAGGTGAGCTCCCCAACCCCAGCTGCTCACATCCGTAGTTAGTATGGATGTGATAGGAGAGATCCAGAGAACCCCTTTGTTTAAATTCTCTGTGTCCTTCCACCACCAGAGGGAACGTTTTACTCTGCTGGGGATTGAAAAGTCTTCTTCCAGATCCCTGTCTTTTAACTGTTCCAACAAAAACCTCTGAAGATCTCTTTGGTGGAACCTGGCCCATTGTACAGCTGGAATGGCTGCTGTCATAAGTCCTAAGACCGACATCACCTCCCTCACTGTACATTTGGTGCTGCTTTGAAGAAAAGACATTCTCTGCCACAGATTCAATATCTTTTCTTCCGGCAGGACTATTCTCTGCTCTACCGACAGGATCTTGTACCCTAAGTACAGAATTTCCTGTGTTGGGGTAGTTTTGGACTTTTCCAGACTGATTATCCACCCTAACTGACTCAGGCTGAGCTGTGTTAACTCTAGATCCTGACGAAGTTGTTTCTCTGAGTGGGCCGTAAGGAGTAAGTCGTCTAGATACAGAATGATTGAGACTGACTGTAGTCTTAACGGAACTAGAGCCTCCCAGAGAACTTTGGTAAAGATTCTCAGGGAGGACGACAGTCCGAAGGGAAGTGCTCTGCACTGAAAATGATAAATTTTGGTGTCTATCTGAATCGCCATCCGAAGAAATTTCTGGCATTCCTTCCTTATTGGGATATGTAGATAGGCATCCCTTAAATCCAGGGTAGCCATAAACACCTCTTTTTGGAGAAGATTCCTTATCGAGTAAATATACTCCATCCGAAATTTTTTGTATCGGATGGAGCGGTTCAGAGGTCGGAGGTTCATGATTAGTCTGAACTTTCCAGATGGCTTTTTTACCACAAAAATGTGAGAGTAAAAACCGTCCCCCTGTTCCTGAATAGGGACTGGTGTCAATACCTCTTGATCCACCATTTCCCCTATTAGCAAAGGTAAGGCCTTGGCCTTCTCTGAGTGTCTTCACAAGAAACTTTGAGGGTGGATCGCTGTGAAATTCCAGCGTATACTGTCTTTTTATAATGTTTAAGACAAACTCGTTTGAGGTTATCTTTTCCCACTGCGGGAGAAAATTCACTAACCTTCCTCCCACAGGAACCCTGATGTCACTAGGGTTTAGGGTTTGGATTGGGGCAGTTAAAAAGTATGCCCCCTTTTCCTTTCCCTTTTTGTTCTGTCCAGTGTTTTTTGGGTTTGAACTCCTTATCTGACTTGGAGGGTTCCTTCGAGGGACGAAAAAATTTTCTTTGAAAATGTTTTCTTTTTAATGGGAAAGGTTTTCTTTTTATCCGCCGTTCTAAGGCGGTATCTAATTCAGGCCCAAAGACCAAATCTCCTGTAAAGGAGACACTGCACAGGCGTGTTTTGGACTCCGTGCCTCCCCCCCAAGTTTTCATCCATACTGACCTCCTGGCTGTGACAGAAAGCACCGCAGTTTTAGTCGTAAATTTTATGGAATCAGTGGAAGCGTCAGAGATGAAACATGTCGCCTTGAAAAGCATAGGGAAGGTTTTCAAGAGCTCCCCCCTAGGCGTGCCTACTTTTAAGTGTTCTTCTAGTTGAGACAACCAGAACACCAGATTCCTAGCAACACAAAAAGTGGCTAGAGCTGGTTTTAAGCCTGCCATAGAAGCACCCCAGGCCCTCTTTAAGACTATGTCTGTTTTCCTGTCCATTGGGTATTTTAAATGACCCATATCCTCAAAATCAAGGTCAGACTGTTTTGAGACTTTGGACAGAGGGGCGTCTAGTTTTGGATTTTTATTCCAGACCGCCTCTGGGCTCTCATTAAAGGGGAATCTTATTTTAAGGGAATTAGGAAAGAAGACTTTTTTATCTGGCTCGGCCCACTTCTTGCAGACTAGGTCAGAAAGCACTTTATGTATAGGGAATACCTTAGCTTTCTTTTTCCCCAGAGCCTCATACATTTTATCATGTCTGGTCAATTGAGTTTCTTCCTCGTCAATTTCCAGTGTATCATAAATAGCGCTCAACAGCTCGTCTACATCCTCAAGAGACAGCTTGTATTTTGCGGCTTTGTTAGCTACAACCTGATCCTCATCCTGGTCTGAGTCTGCGTCAGAGGATTCAGGGCTAACTAACATGGGGCTATGCTCCCTGACTGTACGGGGCTCCCCAGAACTGGGTGTTACAAGGCATGGTGAGGAGGGAATCGCAGCTGCTTTACTGGTGGAAGCAGACGTGTTTACATCTACAATTAACTCCCGGAGAGATTTAAAGGTTGCTGCCATCTCATCTTTAAAGGAGCCAAGAAATTTTGCCAAGGGAGAGTCTGCCTCTGTTTTAAGTAAGCCTGGAATACACTGTCTGCATAAGGCTTTGTTAGAGCCCGAGGACAACTTATTTCCACAATTAGGGCATTTTTTGCGGACTGACTTGTCTTCCCTTGTGGCCTCCTTAGCCTGAAAATAAAGAATAAATGATCTTAGCATCAGAAATCCTTTAAACTCATTAAAAACACCCGTGCTGTAACAAAACCCCAGAAAAAAAACACAGTAAGGGCTTGCCCAGCAGCCTACCTGGGTTTGGCTGGTGCCTGCATCCACCGGAGTGTCCTGGGGATTAGCCTCCATGGTCCCCCTCTCGAGCTCCGGATCCCGCCGTTAGTCCAGTATGGCTGGACGTTGGTCGGGATTTGTAGGCCCAGCGTGGGCTTTCCCCTTCCTCTTTGTGTCTCTAGAGACCTGGAACCGGAAGTCTCTGCACACAGCGATGACGCGGTTCAGCCGGAAATTACGTTCACCGTCTCCGACCCCCACCGCCCTTACAGCAAAGAGCTGGGATGGAAGAATGCATCTACACTGCTCCTGGGGGGAACCTGCATCAACCTGCCACTGGCACACCTCAGCACTGGAAAGAGGGGGGTAACGGGTCTGCTCCTGTCAGCTGGACGGTACCCGAGCCCAAAGAAATAAGGTAGGACTAACTTGGAGACCACTGGATAGGACCCGGTCCCCCTGTGCAGCTCCGCTCCCCTCATGCAGCCCCTGAGAGGTAGAGTCCTTCTCCTGGTTCCTGGCAACATGTTCCTCCGACGGAGGAAACACAAATGACTGACCAGGGACCTGAGGGACCGCCTTTTGAACTGTTGGCAATGTGTTTCCTGGGTCGATGGGAGGGACTCCATCTCTCAAGGGCTGTCCTGGAAGACAACTGATTACTTTCTATTAAAGGTCTATATGGGCCATTAACATGCATCACAATGGAACTTAGGAATGTGTCTTTGCAAAGTTAAACTAATTAAAATCCTTTCTTATTTTTGCTTGGGGATAGACTGAAGAGGGATTAGAAGTTTTGTCAGATGTCTACACCCCTGATGGGGTGAAGACACCTCCAAAATTTTGCCAATTTCTCATTCAAAATTATTCACTTCCTGTCACATAGCCAAACAGGAGGTGAGGGTAAAACTCTACCAATGTATGTCCTTGGGGACACACAGGTTAATCTAAATAGTTTTCCCATTCGGGAAATTGCACTCTAGCATTTTGCCATGTACATCCCAAATTATTATGCATCTTGGGGTTTATTTACTAAAAGGTAAATCCACTTTGCACTACAAGTGCACTTAGAAGTGCAGTTGCTGGAGATCCGAGGGGGACAAGCAAGGAAAAGAAAAAGAAAAACAGCATTTTTGCCTCTACATGATTGGATGATAAAATCACCAGTACTACCCCTCAGATTTTCATCAACTACACTTGTATTGCAGAAAGGATTTGCCTTTAATAAACCCCAAAATACCTAATAATTTGGGGTGTACAAAACAAAGTGCTAGAGTGTAATTTGCATAGTGGGGGCACTAGTTAGATTGACCTGTCTGTCGCCAAGGAAAAATATTGTATACTTGAGGACTGAGGCTAAAAACCACTGCTCAAAAAGAAAATTGAATACTTACCACTCTGAAATGTTATTTTCCTGGTCACTATCCATGGCAGCATACGCACAATCCATGCATGTGCTACCATGAAGGCACCAGGAAGGTAACTTAAAACTAAAAAAAAGAAAAATTAAAAAGGCATTTGTCTAAGACATGCCAATCAGCCTAGTTAAGCTGCAGCTGGGAAATCCGTTGCATGAAAAGAACACACATAAAACTTAAAAAATTTGAAACAATTTTATTGGTCCAAAAAAACAGGACTTGGAAAAGAAGCAAGGAAAGCAAAATACACACATGTATGTTAATTTGAGACACTAACAGAATATGTTTGACCCTTTTGCAGTGTAAATTAACAGGAGTTAAAAAGAGTGCACCCACAAATGGACATCTATTAAGGATTAAAACAACATTAGGCACAACATCTTGAGAAAGAATTTTAAAAATAATGCAGCACAGACAGTTAAATCAAAGTGAACAACATAAAAACAACAAAAATTGTCAACATAAAAAAAATTTCATGTTAAAATAACCACCACCCAAAAAAACAACAAACCAAAGTAACAAATACATTGCATAAAAACACATCTGTTTTGCAACAACATAATAAACAAAATACAAATAGAAAATACATGTTAGAAACTCGATAAGGACACCCAAATGTACTCTTTTTTTTTTTTTTTTTTTAATTCCACTTCAGAAAACTCTCGAGAGACTATTCAGCTTGACGCTCATTCACTGTCTCCAACAAGGTCTTGCATCATCGTGGAAGAGACTTAATTTTTAATCAACATTCTCCATTTTTTAAATTTCCAGATGCCTTCGGCATCCACACCCTTCTTTTTATCCAACACGAAAAAAAGGTATAGCTTGCTTAGCCATAATCCTATACATTGTTTACTGTCTAACGAAACATTTTTATATGCATTCAAGTTGCGTGCATCCCACAACACTTCCTTAATGCACATAGCACTAACCACAATACTCTCTGTTTATCTTTTTCCAGTTTCCCCAAGCCATACATCATCATTTTCCACTCACTCACCTTCACTCCTGTTATTTCTTTCACCAGATCTTGACTCTTATGCCCCGTACACACGGTCGGATTTTCCGATGGAAAATGTGTGATAGGACCTTGTTGTCGGAAATTCCGAACGTGTGTAGGCTCCATCACACATTTTCCATCGGATTTTCCGACACACAGAGTTTGAGAGCAGGATCTAAAATTTTCCAACAACAAAATCCGTTGTCGGAAATTCCAATTGTGTGTACACAAATCAGACGGACAAAGTGCCACGCATGCTCAGAATAAATAAAGACATGAAAGCTATTGGCCACTGCCCCGTTTATAGTCCCGACGTATGTGTTTTATGTCACCGCGTTCAGAACGATCGGATTTTCCGACAACTTTGTGTGACCGTGTGTATGCAAGACAAGTTTGAGCCAACATCCGTCGGAAAAAATCCTAGGATTTTGTTGTCGGAATGTCTGAACAAAGTCCGACCGTGTGTACGGGGCATTATTGATTACATCTTTCGCTACACCACACCCCCAGAACACATGCTTACTGTCTTCTACACCCCCACAATTAATTCTCGGACAAATATCAGACACACGCGAATCCCTCCTTTTCATAAATAGCCTCGTAGCTAGACAGTCATGCACACTCATCCATACTATCTGTCTCTGCACATTTGTCACCCCATATATACTCATTTTCTTCCATACTTCCCCAGCCACTGACGCATTAACTCCCCTAAGGTTACACACATACTCCTTCTCTATCAACCACTTTCTCACCTTCACTTTATCCCTCTCCCCTTCTCCTAAATCTGCCAACTTAAACTCTACCCTAAACTTTTCCAATACCCAGTAGTCGCGTGCCACCACGTAAGCCACCGGTATCCTTGAATCCCTTCCCAACCACCCCCATCTCCTAAACAACCACCCACCTGAAAAAGCTATCCTCCTAGCACACACTCCACCATTCCTCAAAACTTTCACCACACAGAACCAATAATGCATTAACAAAAACACTCTCACATTCGGAAAGCTCAACCCACCATTACATTCACGTCTACACACATATTCTCTCTTAACTCTTTCCATTTTCGACCCCCATAAAAAGGTAAACAATAACTTATTAATTTTCCTCAATCTTATCTCCCCAGGAGGGAAGATATTACTTGCATACAAAATTAAAGGTAAGATTATTCACTACTAAAACTTTCCCATAAATCGACAATTTTCTTAGACACCAAAACCTCAACTTCTTGGCTATCTTTCCTCCCACTTCATTCCAGCACACTTCCCCTTTCATTCCATAGGCAAACACAATACCCAAAATCCTCACTCCTCCCTCAACCTTCCCAATCTGATCATCCACATATTCCACTTGTCTTCCATACACACCCAAACTACACTTATTACAATTCACACTCATTCCCACACATACACAAAAAAATTGACAAAAGTAACTTCACCCTTCTTACGCCCACCACCGACTGACACACTGCCACCACGTCATCCATATAACCTAAACATTTCACAATTTTCCCCCCACTCCCAGGCACCAAAAAGCCCCTCACCACCTTATCCCTCTGTATCATCCTTAACAGCGGATCAATAAAACAAATGAAGAGAATAGGGGACAGGGGGCACCCCTGTCTCACCCCAGATTTAACCAAAAAAGCTCGCCCCAAACCCCCATTAACCAGAACCCGACTACTGATCCCCCAATACAACCCTTTTATTACATTAATGAGCAGCTGTGGTATACCCATCCGCTTCAAAACCTCCCACAAAAACCCATGATTTGCTTTATCGTATGTCTTCTCAAGGTCAAATGATGTCAGGATAATTGAACTATTCCTACCTTTACAAAAATTAATTATATCCCTAACTAAAATTAAATTCTCCGAGATCATTCGACCCGGCACTGCACAGGCCTGCATCTCGCTAACCATCCTACTAATGACCTTAGATAATCTCCTTGCCACCAACTTTGCAAAGACCTTGTAGTCTGAATTTAGTAAGGAGATAGGCCTCCAATTTCGAATATCCATCTTATCCCCCTTCTTATAAATTAATACCACTACCCCCTCTCTCATAGATTCTGATATAATGCCTTCCCTCATCATGTAACTAAATATCTCAACCACATCCCGCTTAATAATATCCCAAAACAATTTAAAAAACTCACTTGTTAAGCCATCCCCTCCCGGGGTTTTACTCGCCCCCATGCTTGCCACAGCTTCCCACACCTCCTCATTCACTGCTTTCTGCAAAAAAACCTTATCATCCTCATCTAAATTATCCTCTACCATATCAAACATTCTAGTATCTGACTCATCAACACACACTCCCTCATACAATCGTTCATAAAATTTTGTCACGCATTCCAGCACACTCTCTCCCTTATATTCCCTACCTTCTTCATCATACACACCCTCAAACACTCCTTTTTCCTTACAAACCTTCTTGAAAAAAAATCTAGAACATTTTTCATCCTGCTCCAGGTGTTTAACTCTCGCTTGAAAAATAATTTGTTTTCCTCTTTCAGTTAATACCTCTTTAATCCTCTTCCTAACATGGTCTATTTCATCGGCCATGTCATAGCCCATATTTCTAAATGAATATAATGTAGCCAACCTGACTTGTAACCCAGAATATCTCCTTTTCTCACTGCTACTTTTATCCCTACTCTTTTTTTGAAAAAAGAATTTAATTTTCCTTTTGACCCAATCCCACCACCCCAAAATATTACTAAAATCTTTTTTCCTATTAACCCATCTACTATATACCTTACTAAAATGGGCTTTGACATGCTCGTCCTGCAACAATAAACTATTTAACCTCCATACCCCTAAACCAAACTTAATACTATCTCCCATACTCAAATCAACATACACTGCCACATGGTCTGAAAAAATTACTGGCCTGTGTTTAACATTAGCACATTTGAACGCATCAGAAAACAAACATAAATCAATTCTGGATTTGGTGCACCCACACTCCGAAAAAAAAGTGAAATATGGATCCACCAAACCCAGAACAGTATGAGCATCATTGAGATGCAAGTCCTGAATTACCCCATTCAGCATAATGCTACCTACATCTAACTTAGTCTCCGCTACTCCTATCCGATCTTTCACAAATCGGATCTTATTAAAATCACCCATGATCACACTAGGTCTCCTTCCCACTGCATGTAACTTCAAAACTTCAAAAAAGTCAAGACGTTTCTGGCTATTCACAGGAGCATATAAATTAAAAAGCCTAAACTTCTGGTTAAACAAAATTAAATCTGCCATAATTAATCTTCCTGGCACTAACACAACATGAGACATAATGCGAATATTCCAATTTGTAATGATGATGCCTACCCCAGCATTCCTATTGTCCCCAACTGCCGACCATATATAATCCACCACCCACTCCGGAGGCTTGGGCAGTCGATTAAAAAAACACTCCTGTAGACAAATGATGTCTCCTCCATTGACCTTCAAGTCCTCAAAAACAGCACATTGTCTAACAGGAAACCCAAAACCCCTCACATTGAGGGACACCAGCTTGATGCTCATTCACATGAAGATGTTCATCATTCACCCCCAGACCTATCACTTAAGCCTGTTTTTATCAATGAACTTTTATGTTTATTGCCGGACCGACATTTCATTATAGCCGTGAAGTGAACCAGCGTTAAAAAAAAAAAAGTGTAGAGGTGCGCTCGTTCAACCTATGCAAATGCATTTATGTTGCTTGATATTTACTAACCGCTAAGCTACCATATGACGGCAGGACGAGGCAGCTCTTGTTCTGGGCGGACGTCATATGACGTGATCGCCCTCCCGAGCCACTAGGGGGCACGTGCGTTTGCCTGCTGTGTCGCTCGGGACCCGATGTGCGTGCCCGGGATGTCCGCCGGGCACCCGCGATTGCCGGGTAACAGAGCAGGACCGTGGATCTGTGTGTGTAAACACACAGATCCACGTCCTGTCAGAGGAGAGGGACCGATGGTGTGTCCCTTGTACATAGGGACACCGATTGGTCTCCTCCCCTAGTGAGTCCCCTCCCCCCCAGTTAGAATCACCTCCCTAGGACACACATTAACCCCTCGATTGCCCCCTAGTGTTAACCCCTTCCCTGCCAGTCACATTTACACAGTAATCAATGCAAATTTATAGCACGGATCGCTGTATAAATGTGAATGGTCCCAAAAATGTGTCAAAAGTGTCCGATATGTCCGCTGTAATGTCGCAGTCACAATAAAAATCACAGATCGCCGCCATTACTAGTAAAAAATAAATAAATAAAAATGCTATAAATCTATCCCCTATTTTGTAGACGCTATAACTTTTGCGCAAACCTATCAATATACGCTTATTGCAATTTTTTTTACCAAAAATATGTAGAAGAATACATATCGGCCTAAACTGAGGAAAAAATTTGTTTAAAAAAAAAATTGGATATTTATTATAGCAAAAAGTAAAAAATATTGTTTTTTCAAAATTGTTCCTCTTCTTTTGTTTATAGCGCAATAAATAAAAACCGCAGAGGTGATCAAATACCACCAAAAGAAAGCTCTATTTGTGGGGGAAAAAATGATAAAAATTTCATTAGGGTGCTGTGTAGCATGACCGCGCAATTGTCATTCAAAATACGACAATGCTGAAAACTGAAAAATGGCTTGGGCAGGAAGGGGGTGAAAGTGCCCTGTATTGAGGTGGTTAAGATTTTGCCAGCGCACTGAACCAACGCATTTGAACAAGCGCAAATGCCGTTTGAGCATGCGCAGTGCATAAATTCAACTCCCGCAGTTCTAAATGTATTTGCCGGCGCAGCCGGCTTGTCAGAAAAAGTTACTTTCTCATTCTATTTTGGGCATATTTGTGACTTGGGCAGTTAGTACTACACTTCCTCACATCACCCGACATCACCCCCATAATATTGGCACCTCCAGCTTGTTTAACTTTTAATTAAAGATGCCGTGCTCCATGTCTATAGCGGCGTACCGATCTCCTCTTCCCGTGCAGCAGGAAGAGAATAGTAAATGGGGGATCGTGCTGTGTTACCGGCGCAAATATTTTGTAAATACGAAAATGTCATTTAAGCATCGGCGTGTGCTGCAACTCATGGCGCAAACGCTTCGTAAATCAGCCTAAGAGTCCCAAGAGTGAAGCAAAAGTATCTAAAAAGGTATAGAAAATTTGGTACAGAGATTCTAATGCCGCGTACACGCGATCGCACATTCCGACAACAAAATCCATTGTTTTCTTCCGACGGATGTTGGCTCAAACTTGTCTTGCATACACACGGTCACACAAATCTTGTCAGAAATTCTGATCACCAAGAATGCAGTGACATAGGACAAGCCGAGAAAAATGAAGTTCAATAGCCAGTGCGGCTCTTCTGCTTGATTCCGATTCCGAATTGTGTACACACGATCAGAATTTACGACAACGGAATTTGTTGTCCGAAAATTTGAGATCCAGATCTCAAATTTTGTTTGTCGGAAATTCCGTCAGAAAATGTCCGATGGACCCTACACACGGTCAGAATTTCCCACAACAAGCTTCCATCGTACATTTCCCATCGGAAAATCCGACCGTGTGTACGGCACGCATGCACCCCCTAGTTGCCACAGGGTGAAGTGATGTTACATAACGTCATTTCGCCCAGCTGTGCCATTCTGCTGCAGTAGAACACATGAGTGGTTACATACTACTAAATAGACATGTGCACACTGAAATATTTCATTTCGGAATTTCGTTTTCGTCTGAAAAATAAATTTATTTAGTTACTCCTGAAATTCTTTTTTATTTATTTCATTTTTCGTTAAAAATTGCATTCGTCCGAAAATCCAAATTAAGGTCGAATCTGTCATTGAAGGCTTATGGTGCCTGTCGAATGTTCAAAGAAGATTCGACGGGGCAGCTAAACTGAACGACGCCATATAGTTTACCTGCTCCGTCGAATCTTCTTAGAACTTTCAACAGACACCATAAGCCAAAGTACGTGTGTACTTAGTTCTAGCTATTTTACTGCTCCTCCTCTTTGGTTACAATCAGCCAATAACATTCATCATCATCATTATTTTTATTTATCTTTTCTCCCCTACGTCGAATCTTTTCTCCCCTACGTCGAATCTTTTCTCTCTATGTCAAATCTTTTCTCTCTATGTAGAATAATCTTGGACTAATAGAGTTTAGGTTAGGCACATTAGACCACAGGTTTGATGGACGCAGATTGTTATTGTCATCATCATGTAGAATCTCCTATCTATATCGAACTATTGTAGCAACGAAAACGAAAATTAAGCATTTGTTTATGTCGGATCTTTCGTTTTTCGGATTCTGCACTTTCGTTATTGTTTGTTAAAATGATAACGAAAATACCTGAAATTCGGACGAAAATGCATTCGGACGAAAACACATGTCTACTACTCAATGAATTTTAAATGTATAAAAGATATATATGGGTCAGTGAATAGGTAGTGAGCCAAGCTTGACAAGCAGGTGGTTAAAGCGAATTGAAAGTGGCTCCAACTGAACCTTTAGCTGGCGTTGTTTAAGCTGATGTTCCCTCTTGCGTTTAGCAGCTAGTTGGATAATGTGACCCCGAAGGACTGCTTTATAGGCCTCTCAAAGGGTCACAGGACAAGAGACTGACCCTGAAAATATTTCAAAGATTTTTTCATAAGGTCAACCTGAATCTCTTTTAACCACTTCAATACCAGGCACTTTCGCCCCTTCCTGCCCAGGCCAATTTTCAGCTTTCAGCGCTGTCACACTTTGAATGACAATTGCGCGGTCATGCTACACTGTACCCAAACACATTTTTATCATTTTGTTCCCACAAATTGGTGGTATTTGATCACTGCTGGGGTTTTTATTTTTGTGCAACAAATAAAAAAAGACAAAAAAGTTAAAAAAAATAAAATTTTGTAAATAAGTAAGTTTTCTCCTTCACTGATGGGCACTGATGAGGCTGCACTGACAAGGTGGCACTGATGGGCACTGATTAGGTGGCACCAATGAAGTGGCACTGATGGGTGCTGATAGGCGGTACTGATAGGCGGCACTTATGGGCATGATAGGCGGCACTGATTGGCACTGATAGGCAGCACTGGTATGCAGCACTGATGGGCATTGATAGGCGGCATTGAAAGGCTGCACTGATGGGTACCTATGGGTGGCACTGATAGATGGTAGGGATGGACACTGATAGGTGGGCACTGATGGGCACTGTTGGATGTACCAATGGACACTGATGGGTGGCACTGATGGACACTGATAGATGGCACTGCTGGGCATCATTGATGAGGAGACATCTGGCAGACAATAATAGTTGGCACTGACTGGCAAGATGTGTGGACACTTACTGGCATCTTTTGGGCACTTACTGTAATCCATGGTGGCAATGGGTGGCATCCTTGGTCATCCTTCCATTGTGGTTATCCCTGGTGGTCCTGTGGCATCCCTGGTGGTCCAGTGTGGGCATCCACGGGGGAGCTGCGCTGATAAACAATCAGTGCAGACCCCCCCTGTCAGGAGAGCCGCCGATCTACTCGCGTCTGTCAGATTCAAGTGAGGAAAGGCCGATAAGCGGCTCTTCCTGTTTACACCATGATCAGCTGTGATTGGACATGGCTGATCACGTGGTAAAGAGCTTCCATCAGAGGCTCTTTACTGAGACTGATATACCGCACCACCGATCGCCGCACTGCGCTCCCCCACGGGCACGCGCCAGCAGTTGTCCTTGAAAGACGTCATATGACATCCAGTCAGGATAACTGAACCACCGTCCGGCTGTCATTTTGCTATAGGCCGGGCAGGAAGTGGTTAATGACAGCAACAAATCATTCATGACCCAAGGGTAGTATAGAGGGACAGACCACCAAAACTGGGTCATGGTCAGTCCAAGGAGGTGCGAGAATAGAGGTTGATAACACCAAGCAGAAGTGTTTATTTAGCATAAATACGTGGTTGATTCTAGAGTAGGAGTAATGCGGGTGGGAATAATGTGCATAATCTTTAATCAAAAGGGGATCTCTCTCCAAAAGTCAAGCTGATCATAAACCTGTAAAGAGGGTTTTTATTTTTTATTATTTAAACAAAAAAAGACCAAAAAATGTGAACCCCCCCAATATTTTCTATTTTCTGTTATAAAACATACAGTATCCAATAAAATCTAATTTCTTCATAAATTTAGGGCAAAATGTATTTAGCAACATATCTTTGGTAAAAAATCCAAATAAGTGTATATTAACTGGATTGTGTGAAAGGTATAGCATCTACAAACTATGGTATATACTGTATATCTGAAAATTGAACAGTTCTGATGTGCTGACAATCTCATTTCTTGAGACCCCAAAATGCAAGGACAGTACAAATACCTCCAAATGTCCAAGGTATTTAGTAAGAGGCATAGCAAGTTTTTTGAAGCTGTAAGTTTTTGTCACAATTTTTTTGGAAAATAAAGAAATTATAGGCGGTCCCCTAGTTACAAACATTCGACTTACAAACGACTCCTACTTACAAACGGAGGGAGACAACAGGAAGTGAGAGTACCCCTAGGAAAGGAAATTAACTCCTGTAATGCCCTGTACACACGGTCGGATTCTCCGATGGAAAATGTGTGATAGGACCTTGTTGTCGGAAATTTCAACTGTGTGTGGGCTCCATCACACATTTTCCATTGGAATTTCTGATACACAAAGTTTGAGAGCTTGCTATAAACTTTTCCGACAACAAAATCAGTTGTCGGAAATTCTGATCACGTGTACACAAATCCGACGCACAAAGTGCCACGCATGCTCAGAATAAATTAAGAGACGAAAGCTATTGGCTACTGCCCCGTTTATAGTCCCGACGTACGTGTTTTACATCACCGCGTTCAGAACAATCGGACTTTCCGACAACTTTGGTGACCGTGTGTATGCAAGATAAGTCTGAGCCAACATCCATCAGAAAAAAATCCATGGATTTTGTTGTCAGAATGTCCGATCAATGTCCGACCGTGTGTACAGGGCATAAGAGTTATCATGGGAAAAAGGTGTCTCCACTGAGCTTTTATCACCAAGGCTTGTTTCCACAACAACCCAAAATTTTCAAAATCTAATTGTCATTAGGACAGAAAGTGAGGTGAAATCTTCTGAACAGGGGCACAGACAGCAAAACAAATGTTACAGGGGTGTTAACCCTTCCAAAAAGAATAAAAACAGTTATTTTGGCTGGAGCTACACTTAAAAAATTTACCTGTTCTGACATACAACCAGATTCAACTTAACCAGAGTTAGAGTGAATAAGTCTTGCTTGTTGATTGCTGGGTTTGCTGGGTTGCATTTTTGGGGCTTTTCCTTTTAGTTTTTCATTTGCCTTTTTCTGTCACTTTTTAAATAGCTTTTTTTTTTTTTTTCCTCTGGTTCCTTCAGTCTATCAATTAAGGGGGGTGGTTAATTGCTTACAGGTGCCTATTTAACTGGGTGTAGGACTCAGTCTGAGTGTGCTCAGTCTGAGGCTGTGGAACTCGGTGTAAGTGGAGCTGGTATAAGTGGGAGTTAAAAACCAGAGTTTAAAACAGGAGGTTATAACAGGGGGTCATAGTACCTGTGTATTGTGAGTATCTGAGTGTTGTCTGAGTAGTGTGTGTGGATCGTTAGAACTTGTGTATTGTGTACTGTATACTTGAGTATTGCGAGTGCACATAGGTCTGCGACTGTTCTGCGACTGCACGTAGGTCTGTGAGTACCTGTGTATTGTCTTGTTGTGTACCTGTGTATTGTCCTGAGTATTAGTGCCAGGAAGCTAGCTGTTAGGTAATTTGGACAGGGTAAAATCCCCAAATCCTCACTAAATTTAATAGGTACGATGCCCGGCTGGTGTGGAGAGGTGACTCTTTGTACATCTTGCCGCATGTATGCGTTCCTTGATCATCCGATCGAGGGCGAATACTGCTGTGCAAAATGTAAGCACATTGTTTCCCTGGAAGCCTAGGTTCTGAATCTGGGGAAGCAACTGTCAGCACTGAGAAGTCCCTCCATACTAAAGGTGAGCCAGGAACGTACACGGCAGGTGCCGGCAGGGGCCAGAACAGAGGCGGGTGGAGACAAAGAGGTGCAGGCACTAGCAAAGAGTAGATGGGTGACAGTCAGGAGGGGTAGAGGGGGAAGTGCCAGAAAGGCCGATCCAGGACTGGAGCATCCCAATAAGTACGCTCCATTGAGTGACATTGGTGAAACCAGTCAGGGACCAGCACTGCTGGAGATGAGGGACTCTCCTAGCTGCCAGGGGAAGAACTCCTCCAGTGAGAGTGGGGGGGCAGCAAAGGGAAAGGAAAGACAGATTCTGGTGGTATGGGACTCAATTCTTAGAAGGACAGAGAGGGCAATCTGTAACCAAGACCTGAAGCGCCGAACAGTATGTTGTCTACCGGGCGCTCGGGTTCGGCACATCACGGATCTTGTGGACAGATTACTGGGAGGGGCTGGGGAAGACCCGGCTGTCATGGTGCACGTTGGCACCAATGACAAAGTCAGAGGCAGATGGAGTGTCCTAAAGAACGATTTTAGGGACTTAGGTGCTAAATTGAGTATTCTCAGGAATACTACTGGTACATCGAGCCACACCAGAAAGGCAGAGGGAGATTAGGGAAGTAAACAAGTGGCTGAAGAACTGGTGCAGTAAGGAGGGGTTTGGGTTCCTGGAGGACTGGGCCGACTTCTCAGTCGGTAACCGATACTATAGAAGGGACGGACTGCACCTAAATGAGGAGGGTGCAGATCTGCTGGGAATGAAAATGGCCAAAAAGTTAGAGGGGTTTTTAAACTAGGCGATGGGGAGGAGGGTCCAGAGACAGTGATAGCCAGAGCGGAAGATATTCTAGAGGGTAGTATTGGGGGCATTAGTGGTAGGTTAACCAAAGCACAAAAACACAAGGTGAGTATAGTAGCAAGTCCTAGTTGCAATCTTGAAACACCCAATATGAGGACAATATGCAACCGGTCTAAACTATGTGGCATGTTCACCAATGCCAGGAGCATGGCGGACAAGATGGGTGAACTAGAGATACTGTTGTACAAGGAGGATTTGGATTTTGTGGGAATTTCAGAGACCTGGTTCAACAGCTCTCATGATTGGCTGGCAAACATTCAAGGGTATACCCTATACCGCAAGGATAGAGAGGGTAAAAAAGGGGGAGGGGTATGCCTATATATCAAGAATAATGTACAAGCGAATGTGAGAGGTGACATCACTGAGGGAGCTAGAGAGGAGGTGGAATCCTTATGGGTAGAGCTCCAAAGGGATGAAGCTAAGGGGAAAATAATACTGGGAGTATGCTATAGGCCCCCTAACCTGAGGGAGGAAGTGGAGACGGATCTCCTATCACAAATTGGATTAGCAGCAAGGATGGGAAGTGTTATCATAATGGGGGATTTTAATTATCCAGACATAGACTGGGCGGAGGGAACCGCGCATTCATTTAAGGCTCGCCAGTTCCTTAATGTCTTGCAGGACAATTTTATGGGTCAGATGGTAGACGCACCAACTAGAAATAAAACATTACTGGATCTACTGATTACCAACAATACAGACCTGATCACAGATGTGGAAATACGGGGCAATTTAGGTAACAGCGATCACAGGTCAGTTAGTTTCAGTATAAATCACACAAATAGGAAACATGAAGGGAACACAAAGACACTGAATTTCAAAAGAGCCAACTTCCCTAAACTACAAACCTTGCTAAAAGGCATAAATTGGGATAAAATATTAGGAACAAAGAATACGGAGGAGAGATAGGTTTGATTTAAGAGCATATTAAATAAGGGCATTAGCCAATGTATCCCATTGGGTAATAAATTTAAAAGAGCGAACAAAAATCATGGATGGCTTAACTCCAATGTAAAAATGCATATAAAAGCAAAGGAGAAGGCCTTCAAAAAATACAAGGTTGAGGGATCATCCTCAGCATTCAGACTTTATAAAGAATGCAATAAGAAATGTAAGGGTGCAATTAGGATGGCTAAGATAGAACATGAAAGACACATAGCGGAAGGAGAGCAAAAAAAATCCCAAGAAATTCTTTAAGTGTGTAAACAGTAAAAAAGGGAGGACAGACCATATTGGCCCCATAAAGAATGAGGAAGGACATCTGGTTACAAAGGATGGGGAGATGGCAAAGGTATTGAATTTATTCTTCTCCTCAGTCTTCACGAGTGAATCGGGGGGCTTCAGTAACCAAAACTGTAGTGTTTATCCTCATGACACAACACAGGAAGCACCTCCATGGTTAACAGAGGACGGAATTAAAATTAGACTTGAGAAACTTAACATTAATAAATCACCGGGACCAGATGGCTTGCATCCGAGGGTACTTAGGGAACTCAGTCAGGTGATTGCCAGACCGTTGTTCCTAATTTTTACAGACAGTCTATTGACTGGAATGGTACCAGCTGATTGGGTAGCACCAATGTAGCACCAATATTTAAAAAGGGCCCAAAAAACATCCCTGGGAATTACAGACCAGTTAGCCTAACATCAATAGTATGTAAACTCTTGGAGGGGATGATAAGGGACTATATACAAGATTTTAGTAATAAGAACGATATCATTAGCAGTAATCAGCATGGATTCATGAAGAATCGTTCTTGCCAAACCAATCTATTAACCTTCTATGAGGAGGTGAGTTGCCATCTAGATAAAGGAAGTCCCGTAGATGTGGTGTATCTGGATTTTGCAAAAGCATTTGACACAGTTCCCCATAAACGTTTACTGTACAAAATAAGGTCCGTTGGCATGGACTATAGGGTGAGTACATGGATTGAAAACTGGCTACAAGGGCGTGTTCAGAGGGTGGTGATAAATGGGGAGTACTCAGAATGGTCAGGGGTGGGTAGTGGGGTTCCCCAGGGTTCTGTGCTGGGACCAATCCTATTTAATTTGTTTATAAACGACCTGGAGGATGGGATAAACAGTTCAATCTCTGTATTTGCAGACGATACTAAGCAGGGCAATAACTTCTCCGCAGGATGTGGAAACCTTGCAAAAAGACCTGAACAAATTAATGGGGTGGGCGACTACATGGAAAATGAGGTTCAATGTAGAAAAATGTAAAATAATGCATTTGGGTGGCAAAAATATGAATGCAATCTATACACTGGGGGGAGAACCTCTGGGGGAATCTAGGATGGAAAAGAACCTGGGGGTCCTAGTAGATGATAGGCTCAGCAATGGCATGCAATGGCCAGCAAGCTGCTGCTAATAAAGCAAACAGAATATTGGCATGCATTAAAAGGGGGATCAACTCCAGAGATAAAACGATAATTCTCCCGCTCTACAAGACTCTGGTCCGGCCGCACCTGGAGTATGCTGTCCAGTTCTGGGCACCAGTCCTCAGGAAGGATGTACTGGAAATGGAGCGAGTACAAAGAAGGGCAACAAAGCTAATAAAGCGTCTGGAGGATCTTAGTTATGAGGAAAGGTTGTGAGCGCTGAACTTATTCTCTCTGGAGAAGAGACGCTTGAGAGGGGATATGATTTCAATTTACAAATACTGTACTGGTGACCCCACAATAGGGATAAAACTTTTTCGCAGAAGAGAGTTTAATAAGACTCGTGGCCACTCATTACAATTAGAAGAAAAGAGGTTTAACCTTAAACTACGTAGAGGGTTCTTTACTGTAAGAGCGGCAAGGATGTGGAATTCCCTTCCACAGGCGGTGGTCTCAGCGGGGAGCATTGATAGCTTCAAGAAACTATTAGATAATCACCTGAATGACCGCAACATACAGGGATATGTAATGTAATACCGACACATAATCACACGCATAGGTTGGACTTGATGGACGTGTGTCTTTTTTCAACCTCACCTACTATACTATACTATACTAACCACTTCAGCCCCGGAAGGATTTACCCCCTTCCTGACCAGAGCACTTTTTACAATTTGGCACTGTGTCACTTTAACTGCTAATTGCGCGGTCATGCGATGCTGTACCCAAATGAAATTTGCGTCCTTTTCTTCCCACAAATAGAGCTTTCTTTTGATGGTATTTGATCACCTCTGCCGTTTTTATTTTTTGCGCTATAAACGGAAAAAGACCGAAAATTTTGAAAAAAATGACGATTTTCTACTTTTTGTTACCGGCTGCATTCTCAGGTTCCCTGTTGAGACAGGAGAGCCAGAGAAAAACACGGAAGACGGTTGGGGGGGGGCATTCCCTCCCACTGGGGGGGGGCATTCCCTCCCACTGCTTGTAAAAGCAGTCTAGAGGCTAATTAGCCGCTAGGATTGCTTTTACATGGCTGAAAAGAATGATACCAAGATGATACCTAAACCTGCAGGCATCATTCTGGTATAACCACTCAAAGTCGTGAATGGTGTACCTGAAGACAAAAAATGGTTAACAATAAAACACAGTAAATGGTAAAGTATAAAAAATTGCATACCTGAAAAGCAAACATGATAAAACATAATAACAATAAAACATTGCAGAATAGAATACAGTAAAAAAGAGCAGAACAATAGAGAGAGAATAGAGAGAGAGAGAACAATAAAACGACAACTATTTTTAAATTTTATATATATATATATTTTTTTTAACACTTTTTTTTGTAACTAACTTTTATAACTGTAACCAGTTCCAAGTTCGGGTCTCTCAAAATGCGATTGCATCTGTGAAAGTGTGCCTAGTTTGTGCAATGCTGTACCCTACGCTAATACTCAACTAGTGCATGGTAGTGTTCAAAACATTCACCAATGCAAAGACGAGGATTGTCAGGACAGGAGGGACAATAATAGCGGGTGCCACGCCTATATCCGCGCTTGCTGCAGACACAACATTTTTTTTGGGGGGGTTCGTTGGGTAGGGGTACTCGGGAGGACATAAAGAAAATGCCTCTCATGCAGCCGACTGCATTTGGTTGGGGATGTGAATGGGGGAAGTACGGGCGCTGCAGAAGTGGTGGGTTCCCAATTATTAGGATTGGCGAATACAGCAGGAAGGGCATTATGGGCACGACGGGCCTGTTTGTCTTCTTCTTGGTGGCAGCGGGACACTACTTGTGCTTGCCATCTCACCAGCTTGAACTGCACTTATGGGACTCGCCACGTCACCAAGTGTTACTGCAGTGCTGGTTTGACTACGACCGGGGTGTACTAGGCCGCTGGTGCTTGCCAGTTCACCAAAACACTACCAAAAAAACTGTTAGCGATCGCAGGGATCAGGCCTGACTCTTCGAACGCTGCAGTTATGTGTTTAGTGTTTTGTAAGTGACAGTGATCGAACGATACTACACTTGGGTGGGCTGGGCTGGGCTTGGCGGAGGGGCAAAACGCAGGTGCTAGCAGGTATCTGGGCTGATCCCACCAACACTGCATTTTTGGGAACCCTAAACTGCTGGGGACGCTAGTATAGATCTGATCGGATCAGATATTGATCCGTTCAGATACTATACCACTAATGGAGGTGTACGGTGCGTGCATGGGTGTTAGCGGTACTGGCGCTAATCTGATGCTGCTTGGGGCTGGTGCTTGCCAGTTCACCAAAACGCTACCAGAAAAACTGTTAGCGATCGCAGGGATCAGGCCTGACTCTGCGAACGCTGCAGTTATGCGTTTAGTGTTCTGTAAGTGACAGTGATCGATCGATACTGCACTTGGGTGGGCTGGGCTGGACTGGGCTGGGCGGAGGGGCAAAACGCAGGTGCTAGCAATTATCTGGGCTGATCCCGCTAACACTGCGTTTTTGGGAACCCTAAACTGCTGGGGACGCTAGTATAGATCTGATCGGATCAGATATTGATCCGTTCAGATACTATACCACTAAGGGAGGCGTATGCTGCGTGCGTGGGTGTTAGCGGTATTGGCGCTAATCTGACGCTGCCTGGGGCGACACATATCACCACCGGGCGATCAGGGGGCTAAACCTTTATTCGGTAATAAACAGCGGGTTCCCTGACACTATAAAAAATAAATGAACTAACCAGCATCACCCGTAACAGTTATACAGTGATCAGTGGTGAAAGGGTTAACTAGGGGGCAATCAAGGGTTTAAAACATTTATTAGGTAGTATATGGGGGTCCCTGACGCTATAAAACGCTGACGGCGAACCTAAATATTTACCTCCCTAACTAGCGTCACCAGCGACACTAATACAGCGATCAGAAAAATGATCGCTTAGCAACACTAGCAATGGGGGTGATCAAGGGGTTAAAACTTTATTAGGGGGGGTAGGGGGTACCCTAGACCTAAAGGGGGCTAATCCTAACTGCCCTACCACACTAACTGTCACAAACTGACACCATGCAGTAATCAGAAAAAAAAAAAAAACTGCTTGGTGTCAGTGTGACAGGGGGGGTGATTGGGGGGGATCGGGTGGTGATCGGGTGGGGATCGGGGGTGTATTGTGTGCCTGGCATGTTCTACTGTATGTGTGTGTGTTGTGCACTCACATTACAGTCTTCTCTCCTCGGCGCCGGAACAGAAAATTCCGAGCCGAGGAGAGATGACATAATTTCCTCTGCCTCTGTGTACAATACAGAGGCAGGGAAATGATCCCATTGGCTGGGAGCGATCTTGAGGGGGGGCCACGAATGGATGGCCTCCCCCTCACCTCGCCGGGGAAGATTTGCCGACTACCTCAGGCACCGGGGGGGTCCGATCGGACCCCCCACCCGTGGCCAGGCAAGGACGTACCTGTAAGTCCTTTTGCCTGCCTGTGCCAATCTGCCGACGTACATCATCGTGCGGCGGTCAGCAACTGGTTAAGAACAAACCTACAAACCTCCTATCTTGTTTGTAACCCGGGGACTGCCTGTAAATAAAACTAGCTTTTTTTCACAATTTTTTTTTTTTTACATACTGTCACCAGTGCAGTACAGCGTCATCATATGACTGGTGTGGGGGTGTTTAGGGATACTGACTAGGGATGAGCCCGATGGGTGTGCGCCTGTTTGCCAAACAGCAAACATTATGCGCTGTTCGCAGCAAATTCAAAACCGTTAAAGTCTATGGGACACTAACACTAAAAACCAAAAGTGCTCATTTTAAAGGCTTATATGCAAGTTATTGTCATAAAAAGTGTATGGGGACCTGGGTCCTGCCCCAGGAGACATGTATCAATGAAAAATAAAGTTTTAAAAATGGACGTTTTTTCAGGAGCAGTGATTTTAATAATGCTTAAAGTGACACAATAAAAATTAAATATTCCTTTAACCGCTGCCGGACCAGTCGCTGCAGTTATACTGCGTCAGGTTGACTCCCCTGTGTGAGCCGTCGTAGCTGTACGTCGGCTCTTTAAGATGCCTCCGGTGGTGCGCGCCCAAAGTGTGTCCCTAGAGCCGATGCGAGTGCCCGGCGGGCACAATGACCACCAGGCACCCGCGATTGTTCTTTACAGAACGAGAGCGGGATGTGTGTGTGTAAACAAAAGGGGTTGTGTGTGTAAACCCGCCCCTTCTGACGTCACGTGACACCACGTAACGTCAGAGGGGGCAGGGTTACCTGTTTACGTCACCGGGTGGCCCCGCCCTCAGCTATATAACAGCTGTCATCGCGAATAGGGTTCAGTCAGCAAGAACCTCCCATGGAAGTAAAGTTGTTGCGGGTTTTTTTTTTTTTCCTGGTCCGTTGGAGCTGTGATCGAAGATGAATGGACATCGCAGGACTTTTTTTTCTTTTTTAATAAAGGACTCTCAAGCTGTCTCTTGTCATTTTTAACATTTTGATACTTTTTTGGTGAATGAGTAGGGGTACAGCGTACCCCAATTATTCACATAGGCAGGCAGGATCTAGGGGTCCCCTTGTTAAAGGGGCTTCCAGATTCCAATAAGTCCCCACCCGCAGACCCTCACAACCCCTGGGCAAGTGTTGCGGGGATGAGGCCCTTGTCCCCATCAACCTAGGGACAAGGTGCTTTGGGGTGACCCCAAAGCATCTTTCCCTTGTTAAGGGCATGTGGCCTGGTATGGTTCAGGAGGGGGGGCACCCCCCTCTTTTCCTGTGACCCGCCAGGTTGCGTGCTCAGATAAGGGTCTGGTATCAATTTTGGGGGGACCCCTACGCCATTTTTTTATTTTGGCACAGGACTCCCCTTAAAATCCATAACAGACCCAAAGGCCCTTGTCCCCATCAACATGGGGACAAGGTGCTTTGGGGGTGACCCCAAAGCATCTTCCCCATGTTGAGGGCATGTGGCCTGGTATGGTTCGGGAGGGGGGGCGCCCCCCTCTTTTCCTGTGACCCGCCAGGTTGCATGCTCAGAAAAGGGTCTGGTATCAATTTTGGGGGGACCCCTATGCCATTTTTTTATTTTGGCACAGGGCTCCCCTTAAAATCCATAACAGACCCAAAGGGCTTGGTAATGGACTGAGGGGGGGGACTCATGCCGTTTTTTTTAATGATTTTTATCTGTATTGCCGGGATCCGACAATTCATTACAGCCGTGAGCAGTTTTAAATTACTTCTTTTCCTTTAGAAATGTCAGTTTGCTGTGGTATTGTTCTAAACACGGGAAAAATGCGCTACTTTACAGGCATACTAAGGACACCCCCCATGCACGATATTTAAAGGAATATTTCATTTTTATTGTTTCACTTTAAGCATTAGTAAAATCACTGCTCCTGAAAAAACGTCCGGTTTTAAAACTTTTTTTGCATTGATACATGTCCCCTGGGGCAGGACTCAGGTCCCCATGCCATTTTTTTCAATGATTTTTATCTATATTGCCGGAATCCGACAATACATTTCAGACTCGAGCAGTTTTAAATGAGATTTTTTCCTTTAGAAATGTAATTTTTCTGCAGTATTGTTCTAAACAAGTGAAAGAGGCACTACTTTGCAGGCATACTAAGGACACCCCCCAGGCATGATATTTAAAGGAATATTTCATTTTTATTGTTTCACTTTAAGCATTATTAAAATCACTGCTCCTGAAAAAAAACGTTCATTTTTAAAACTTTTTATTGCATTGAGACATGTCCCTTGGGGCTGGACCTGTGTCCCCATATATTTTTTATGACAATAACTTGCATACAAGCCTTTAAAATTAGCACTTTTGATTTTTCATGTTCGTGTTCCATAGACTTTAACGATGTTCGCTTGCTCATACAAATTTTATGCCTGTTCGCATGTTCTGTTGCGAACCGAACCGGGGGGTGTTCGACTCATCCCCACTGGTGACAGTATGAAAAATAGACAAATAATTCTTTACATTTTGGAAACATTTTTTTCTTTTTTTTTAACATTTAAAAAAAAAAAAAAACATTTACTGTATTTTTTTTCATATCCTGTCATCTGAGTAGCTCAGTGTCACCATAGTGACCACCATAGAGATTTTGCTTATACAGGGATGATCACTGTATGAGCAATAGTTTACCTGTCATGAATGGGTTTCCCATTCATGAACAGCTTACTTATCTGTGATTGTGATTGGCTACAGCTAATCTCGTTGTACAGGTAGCCAGGTAACATTTTATTGGTGTGGGCCAATCACAGATCACAACAGTAAGAATGCTGCTTATAAATGGAAAGCTATTCATGAGAGGTTGCTTACATTGTTATCATTTGATCACTATGACCATTCATAGCGATCTTATGATACTGGGTTACGGGTAACAGTAATCCACTTTGCCTGTTGGACACAGTGGTCACAGGAGGAGCTCCTATGTGCTCCTAACCCTTAAGAGGCAGAATCACGTACTGTATATGCTGCATACGTGATTGACCCTGCATGCCACGTACCTGGTAGGAGACTGAAATGACAAGGTCGGCCTCTCTTGTATCTCCAGCCCAGGCCCCACTGAGAGAGGAACAGATGGTGGCTAGGGTCAGGAGGAATACGAGTGCCTGTTTCAGAACTTGTGACAGGAGTAGACTCAGTGATTCAGGCAGAACATCAGGTCAGGAACTGGAATGATGCTGGATAGATCAGCCGAGGTTAAAGGGGAACTCCAACAGGCTTGCCGGTTCAGGATATGTAGTTTGCCATAACTTCCTGGAGTCTGGAGACAGAAGAATACTGGACCTAATGGAGCTGGAATGAAAGGCAGCCAGCACAGGCACTTGGAGAAAGCGTTGAGCCGGGCAGGGAACAAGAGTGAGGTCACTAGGATAGCCGGATTCAGCAGCAGGCGGACAGCAAGGTACCAAGGCATTAGACAGTAGGAAGGTCAGGAGGAAACCAGGGTCAAGAACCAGTAATCAGGAATTTAAACAGAGTCCAAAGCCGGTCACAGGAAAGCCAAGCCAGCAACAGATATTAAGCAGGATTCAAGCAGGATTCAAGGGTATCAGGAAACTAGTTAGGATTGATCAGGAGTCAGGGCACCCTTTAAATAGGCCGTCTGACGCGAATTGAGGCTAGGCACATGCTCCTGCGCACGTTCATGCTCATTGGTGCATATATGGCGCATGCACAGACCATTGCACACGTTCATGCACATTGGTGCATATAAGACTCTGCGGTTGCCTGTGTTTGCACGCATGCGCACATGTGTGCACTGGGTGTGTTACAACAGTTCTCTCACACTGCAGCTGCCGCCTTGCCACAGTAAATGTACTGTGGCAGGGCAGCAAGTAGTTAAAAAAACAAAAACTGTTACAGCCCAAACACCACTGGCAGCATAACAATTGAAATAAAATATTAGGATGCATGTACTGAATATTGTCTTGACATGTATTCATAACATGGTTAGACTAAGCATCATCCATGTGTCAGGTCACCTTGAGGCTAGGTGACAGATGCACACCGTTGGGATCAGGAGTGCACCGCAAGGTAGTGGACCCTACGGCTGACTGCTGCGGTTAGGAATCAGGGTGGTAAGGAAGGCAGGGCCGCTGGAACGCAACAAGGATCCCACCGTGGTTAGAGCCTAAGATTCCCTGGGGCGCGGAGTCTAAGAGCCAGCAGGTGTTCACCAGAGCCTCTAGTGGTGAGGATGGAATGGGCTGCAACTGGCTCCAGGTCGCGACCCCCAGGGTCCCCCAGCTCACACCCACAGTAGGCAACAGGAGGATAGGG
Source organism: Aquarana catesbeiana (assembly GCF_042186555.1). Classification (NCBI taxonomy): domain Eukaryota; kingdom Metazoa; phylum Chordata; class Amphibia; order Anura; family Ranidae; genus Aquarana; species Aquarana catesbeiana. The sequence goes on along the minus strand of NC_133333.1, from coordinate 96,725,591 downwards.
ATAGTAAGGGAATAAGCCAAGGTCGGGGCCACAAGCAGACAAGGACAACAGAGTTCACTCCAAGTTTCAGGGTCACAGGCAAACAGGGATAATCAGGGACACGCCAAAGGTCAGGATCACAAGCAGACAGGGAAAGTCGAGAACAGGCCAAAGTCGGTAACTGGAATCAGATGTAGGAAACATAGCAAGTACACACAAAAGCTAACACACAATGGTTGATCAGCACTGCTGGCTTGCAGTGCACAGGTTAATATAGGGTTCCCTGATAGGGCCTGGGGTGGGGCCATGCTTAGAGGAGAGGTTATAAAACCAGCCAGGTGTGAGTGGCTGGCTTCTTAGTCTGAACACATGAGGAGAAGCTAAGCTGACAGAGAAAGATTACTGCATAACCATGACACCATGAAATGACATTCATCCAGTAAAAGGCTGTGCACTGTTGATCTATTTAGCTAGTGGAAATTATTCTGTACCAGTCAATCACAGCCTTTTTCTCAGGGAATCCCTACTAATTAAAAATATGACATACCTAGAAATTCCGATACCACACCTAAATATACAACATTTTTAATGCTCTTCTGCTCTAAACATTTGTCTCAATAATAATTAGATAATTTAATTAAACAAAAATCAATAATAGCCAGAAAAAAGAAGTTCTGTCATTGGTCAGTAGAGAAGGGGTCATTTTAAGTTGGTGATCAGTAGAGAAAGACCCTTATATATAGTCCCTCTCAGATGGCTCAGCCAAGTGACATCAGCACAAGAATTATGCAGGCGCCATCAGGCAAGGGATGAATCCGCTACTGCTCATGAAACCCTTAACCACCTCTGAAAGGAACCCTTGCACTCCACAGAACCTTGGTTGAGAAAGGCTACTCTTCACTGACCAAAGTGATGGGATACTAGTATAGTAGTATACTATACTAGTATGAAAAAGTAATTAAGAAGCCAAAGTTTTAAAAAAATGTATCTTAAAGAAATGCCAACTTCTGCCTTGTGTCTCTATATTAATAAAGTGTCAAAGGTTTTTTGCCCTTTTGTTTGCCTCATGCCAGTTGGCAGTCAGGTAGCATGACTGACAGGTAGTCATCTAGAATGTCTGCATACACATTTACATGTTGTAAATGAGCTTCCAAAGCACCCTGGAAGGTCTGCATGGAAAGGGGCATCTTTATGTAAACTTCAGCTCCGAAAGTCAATCTCTGGCAATCCCTTCTGCCTCCCATACCTCACTATTGGTCAGTAAAGCCATTTATTATTATATTGAAGAACCAATAGTGACACACCTGAGGCAGAAGGGGCATAACAAGCTGAAAATTAGATTTGCTTCATCCAGTTCCCTTTGCAATCTATGCAAAGGTTTCATACCTCTGGGTGCCTGCTTGTCATTAGTGCTTGCAATTTATTGTGTTTAGATTAGGTGCACTTTAAAATTAAAGGATCAAACTCCCCTACATCTTTACACTGGAATTTTCCAGCCTCAGATTCAATGAATTTCCAATTCAAATTTCACAGAATCAATATACTAACTGGAGCATGGAATTCTGGGAGATTCTCATGCTCCAGTTCCCACTTTCTGATTGATTCATAGTTTTATTCATTCCTTAGGAAACATTGTAACAAAGCTGTAACAGTGCTTCCTAATAAATAAATGAATTATTAACCAATTACAGTGTATGAAGTGGAGCAGGGAAATTATCCAGAATTCCATGTTTGAATATAAAGCACAGTGAGTGCACATCCCAAATCCAGATAGACACCTATAATGTTCTTCATCATAGTGGTTCTTTTCCACTTCTACTAGATAAAAACCTAGTACTGTCTGAACTTGTTCTTGGTAATGTTCAGCCTGGTGATTATTATTTAACACTAGATAGAAAGCCAGCACTGTCTGAACCTGTCCTTGCTAATCTTCAGCTAGCAAGTCAGAATACATTAAATGTGAACCTAGCATTGTTTGAGCATGTCCCTGCAATTCTACACACAGGAGGTTGCTTTGCATTAGTTAGAAACCCGGGAGGACTTCTCTTTGGTCCAAATCACTGTTTCACTGGAAGAATCTGAATAGGCAGCATTAAACACTGGCCATTGTAAAGAAGTATGTGTAATTAGCTCTATACAAAGCTTCAGCCTACAGGAAAACTGGCAATAAAATATACCAGCTGCATTTGTATGGATAGCTAAATGATTTAACTCCTTCTCGTTGGATTTGCTTTTAGTAACTATATTAATGAGCTATCTACAATTAATTCCTGCTGTAATAACCAATGACACAGCTATCATTACTGTGAGGTAATTTAGTGTGTGCTGGCGAGTGTCCTGTAGGGGTTTAATTGTGACATGGTTCATTATGTAACAGTAATGACCTCTTTGTAAGGTATTAATGTCATTATAACATGCTGTCAGCAATAAAACAAGTGATTTACTTATTAGTGTTTAACCTAAAGCGCAGCAAGACTTTAATAGAGTTATGTAACTTTAAATGGTGGGGGCGGAGCCTATAGATGATTCAGGCAGGATTGATAAGGTCAGTTATAATTGTTCCTCACCTTGATACCAAAACTACTTAGATTTAGTTCACTAGTATCATTTAAGATAATTGCTCTCATTTAAATTGCTTTTAGGAAAACTAATTACAATAGAGGTTTGTGCATATCCTCACTCTTGCAGCCCTGTTTATTATTCAGGAACTGAGGAGCTGTGTAGGCTTACTTATGCCGTGTACACACGGGTGGACTTTACAGCATCAAACGTCCGACGGTCTTTCTGACGGACTTCCGATGGACTGCCGAATGAATGGACTTGCCCACACACAACGGACTAAAGTCCGTTCTAAAGTCCGTGGAAAGGCTGTTCATTTTGAACATGATGACGTAGGACGGGACTAGAAAAGGAAGTCAATCTCTCTGCTTTTAATCGGTGAGATTGACACCTTGCGACCCCCGTCGTGGGAGCCAGCGCCGAGCTGGCTTGCTCATCGGGAAAGGAAAAATGTTTTTTCCTTTCCCAATGCGCGACAAGCATTGCTGACATTAAGGCCGGGTTCACACTGGTGCGGGGATCCGACTTGGATCCCCGCCAATACCAGGCACTGTGTTTGGTGTGAATCTTGAGGGGGAACTCCACGCCAAATTTTAAATTAAAAAAACAACATGGGTTCCCCTCCAAGAGTATACCAGGCCCTTAGGTCTGGTATGGATTTTAAGGGGAACCCCCTATGCTGAAAAAAAATGGCGTGGGGGTCCCCCCAAAATCCAAACCAGACCCTTATCCGAGCACCCAGCCTGGCCGGTCAGGAAAGGGGGTGGGGACGGGTGAGCACCCCCCTCCTGAACCTTACCAGGCCGCATGCCCTCAACCTGGGGGGTGGGTGATTTGGGGAAGGGGGGCGCCCTGCGGCCCCCCCACCCCAAAGCACCTTGTCCCCATATTGATGAGGACAAGGGCCTCTTCCCGACAACCCTGGCCGTTGGTTGTCGGGGTCTGCGGACGAGGGGCTTATCGGAATCCAGGAGCCCCCATTCATAAGGGGGCCCCCTAGACCCCGGCCCTCCACCCTATGTGAATGAGTATGGGGTACATCGTACCCCTACCCATTCACCTGGGGGGAAAAAGTGTCTATAAAAAAAACACACTAGACAGGTTTTTAAAGCAATTTATTAGGCAGCTCTGGGGGTCTCTTCCGACTCCTCCACTCTCTCCTGCTTCTTCTCCTGCTCTCCAGCCTCTTCTCCCACTCTCCGATTCTTATCCGGTTCTCCGGTTCTTCTGCTGGGCTCCTCCGCTATCTTCTGATCTTTTGCCGCTCTTTTGCTAGCGTTGGCCCGGTCTTCTCCGTCGTCTTGTTCCCTCTTCTCTTCTTCCAATGTTGACACAACGCTCTCTCCTGCTGTAATGCCATTTGAGTGGTGCACAACGACTTATATAGGCATGGGGTGTGGTCACCGGGTGATGTCACCCGGTGACCCCGCCCCTTATGTCATCACAGTCCCATCATGCCCCGGGACTGTGATGTCATAAGGGGGCTCCCAGATTCTGATAAACCCTCTGCCTGCAGACCCTGACAACCAACGGCCAGGGTTGTCTGGAAGGGGCCCTTGTCCTCATCAACATGGGGACAAGGTACTTAGGGGTGCCCCCCTCCCCCAAAGCACCCACCCCCCATGCTGAGGGGGGCGCTCGCTCATCCCCACCCCCTTTCCTGACTGGCCAGGCTGCGTGCTCGGATAAGGGTCTGGTATGGATCTTGGGGGGACCCCACGCCATATTTTCAGCGTAGGGGGTTCCCCTTAAAATCCACACCAGACCTAAGGGACATTGTCGCCTCTTTCTCGCGCTCGCTGCAATAGGAAAATGTGTTTTTCCTATTGCAGCGAGCGCAAGATGTACTGTATCCTGATGCCGAGAAACAGCGCAATAGAATCGCGCTGGAAACATTTTCGCGGGCAGGTGCTGTAGCTGCCCCTGCGTCATATTTGGTCTGTCGGACCAGCATACAGACATACGATTTTCCTGATAGGAACTGGTTCCAGCGGAGTTCCGGCGGGAAGATTTGAAACATGTTTCAAATCTAAAGTCCATCTGATTTTCGACCGAAAAAGGTCCGTCGGAAGTCCGATGAAGCCCACACTTGGTCAGATTGTCAGACGGATTCGTTCCGGCGGACAAGTTTGGTAGAAAAGTCCACCCGTGTATACACGGCATTAGAGGTCTATTCCATATCTGTGTTATAAAGATAGCTTCATGTCCATTTTTTGTAGTTGGAAGTTGATGCAACCGACAAAAACAGCCACAAGACCAGTGCTGCAGTGAATGTCTTACATAGTTACATAGTTATATAGTGGGTAAGGTTGAAAAAAGACACAAGTCCATCCTGTGTGTGTGTGCGCATTTATGTCAATATTACATTGTATATCCCTGTATGTTGTGGTCGTTTAGGTTAATAGTTTTTTTTCAATTATCTATGCTCCCTGCTGAAATCACTGCTTGTGTAAGAGAATTCATTCACAATCTTACCGCTCTTACAATAAAGAACCCTCTACGCAGTTTCCGGTTAAATCGCTTTTCCTCTAATTCTAGTGAATGGCCACGAGTCTTTTTAAATGCCCTTTTGCGGAAATGTTTTATCCCTATTGTGGGGTCACCATCACCAGTACGGTATTTGTACATTGAAATCATATCCCCTCTCAAGCGTTATTTCTCCAGAGAGACTAAGTTCAATGCTTGTAATCTTTCCTCATAACTAAGATCCTCCAGTACCTTTATTAGCTTTGCTGCCCTTCTCTGTACTCTCTCCATTTCCAGCACATCCTTCCTGAGGACTGGTGCCCAGAACAGGAGGGCATACTCCAGGTGCAGCCGGACCAGAGTCTTGTAGAGTGGGAGAATTATCGTTTTATCTCTGGAGTTAATTTCCTTGTTAATGCATGCCAATATATGCAACTGGCTTTGCTTGCAACAGCTTGGCATTGCATGCCATTGTTGAGCCTGTCATCTACTGTCATCTCCCCCTAGTGAGTAGATTGCATTCATGTTTTTGCCACGTAAATGCATTATTATATATTTTTCTACATTAAACCTCATTTGGCATGTAGTTCTTGCAAGGTTTCCACATTCTGCGGAGAAGCTATTGCCCTGCTTAGCTTAGTATTGTCCGCAAATACTGAGATTGAGCTGTTTATCCCATCCTCCAGATCATTTATGAATAAATTAATAGGATTGGTCCCAGGACAGAACCCTGCGGGCCCCCCCTTTCCACATTGGACCATTCCGAGTACTCCCCATTTACCACTACCCTCAGAACTCGCCCTTGTAGCCAGTTTTCAGTCCATGTACTCACCCTATGGTCCATGCCGACAGACGTTAGCTTGTACAGTAAACATTTGTGGGGACCTGTATCATATGCCTTTGCAAAATCCAGATACCCTACGTCTACGGGCCTTCCTTTATCTAGATGGCAGCTCACCTCCTCATAGAAGGTTAATAGATTTGCTTAGCAAGAACGATTTTTCATGAATCAAAGCTGATTACTGCTAATGATACCGTCTTCTCTGTAGTTCCATGATGAGTGCCCCTATGGTTGACTAAAGGATTTGTCAACCTCAGTCCATTCTACTAACTCTTAAAGTAACAACATAGACTGCGTGACATGGGTTTAAATGATCATAACAGCCATTTTATTTAAAAACAAAAGATAAAAAAATAATAATTTCGATCTTTTGCTTAAAGAAAAACATAGTTTACTTCCACCCTGGACCAGAATTGACACCATGACATTGCTCTGGTCCTCCAAGGCCTGTCCGCCTATGTGACTAGCCGGCCGTATCATCGTTTGAGTGCGCCGGCAAAAATGGTAAGCCAGAGAAATACCAGTGAACAGTGTGGGGGGTCCCCTCCTGACGCTTCTGAAAAAGTGATCCAGCTGCTAAGTAGCCGCTCAGACCATTCATGAGATAGCCAGCCAGCTGAAAAAAAATATATCAGGGTTTTGGCTGATTGCTTTAGCCATAACCCCAGTAAACCACTTGCAACCACAACATATATAGGTATTGTGGTCAGCAAATGGTTATTTTAACCACTTGCCGACCTGCTCACGCAGATATACTGTGGCAGGTCGGCTCTCCTGTACGTCAGTCTGTAAAAGGAGCATAGCAGGAGTGGCGCCGGTGGCCCACGACTGCGGCAAGGAGAAGCAAAGGCATTTCCCCGTTCTGCCTAGTGACATGACAGGGATCTACTGTCCCCAGTGATCGGGAGCAGTGATCTCTGTCATGTTTCAGTAAGCCCAACCCCCCTACAGTTAGAACACGCTGAGGGAACACACTTAACCCCTTGATCGCCCCCTAGTGTTAAGCCCTTTCCTGCCAGTGTCATTTTTACATTGATCAGTGCATTTTTTTAGCAATGTAATAATGTCACTGGTCCCCAAAAAGTGTAATTTGGGGTCAAATTTGTCCACCGCAATGTCGCAGTCCTGCCTAAAAATTGCAGATCGCCTCCATTACCAGTAAAAACAATTTAAAAAAAATAAAAGTCCCTAAATCTTTCCCATAGTTTGTAGACGTGATAACTTTTGCGCAAACCAATCAATATACGCCTATTGCGATTTTTTTTATAAAGCGCCATATTTGGTCCCTCCCCACCAGGGAAGACTTGGAGAGATTCACTGCCAGAGTGGAGAAAGCATTCAGGGAGGACATAGCCCAGCTTAAGGCTGACACTAACCACCTCGGGGCTAGTGTGGAAACTGTAGAGCAGAGGATGGATGAAGTGTTGCCTGCTATCACAGCGTTACAAGATAGATGCAGCCTCCAAGACCAGAAAATTGAAGCATTGCTATGCCAATTAGATGATTTTGAAAACCGCAGCAGGAGAGCGAACATTCGCATACGCGGTCTGCCAGAAGCTACAGCTCCTAAGGACATTGTGCCCACGCTGGAAGATATAGTCAGAGAAATATTAGGTCTGCCTGCCACGGCTCCGATTGAAATCGACCGTGCTCACAGGGCCCTTAGACCACCCTCCCAAGACGCGGATAATCCGAGAGATGTCATCTGCAAGCTACATAAATATACCTTGAAAGATAGGATTATGCAGAAGATGCATGGGAAGCAATACTTTGACTTCGATGGTGCACACCTGTATTTTTACCAGGACATTTCAAGATGCATTCTTATGCAACGCAGAGCTTTAAGACCCCTACTGGAAGCTCTTCAGAAAGCAGGTTTGCCTTATCGGTGAGGATTTCCTTTCTACCTGCAAGCATCTAAAGCTGGGAAAAGTGTCACGCTGCGTACTAAAGATGACCTTCCTTTTTTCCTGGAGACTTTGGGACTTGAACCGGTGGATTTTCCAGATTGGAGAGGCCCACAAGACCATCCACATATGCAACTTCCTCAACCTTGGCTCCCAGTTAACCGCAGGAGTCGCAGACGGAATGCAGATGCCCCACGTCTTCCTCCCCTATGGATCTGGTTTCACCTCGGCATTAGCTGAAAACACCTTACTGCTGATTAGATTACTACACTCCTGTGAGTAATATCTTTCCCTCCGCTGCAGGGCTCCACTTTATCCCACGCAGGAATTCATATCCACCCGAACGAATAAGACTGATGTTGGAAGCTGAGACATGACTATAAACATATGATGTGTTCCTGGGCCCTCTTCCATCAAGATCACCACCCCCATTCATGAGCTAGACTTTGCCCTCATAAACGCTGCCCTGGGGGGGGGTTATGGAGATTATAGTCTTGGAAATACCCAGGCAGGCTATAGTTTTTGGAAGCCCTGCATATAATTTTCCTTTATTTTTTTTTTTCAGATATTTTTTCCCTCACACTCAGGTTTAACTTATACCCCTTGGCCCCTTTTTTCTTTTTCTTTGGGTTCTTTTTTGCTTATGGGACAGTTCTCCCCCCCTACTCAATATACCCTGTATGTTACTTATTGCTCAGGAGACGGCGGTGGGCGGGGGCTGACCCTCGCCCTCCCCCCTTTCGTGATGGCCCACCTTCCCCCCATAGGCCATACCTTCTTAGGTATTTTTTTCCTTTTTTTGGAAATAGAGATGGGCCTCGGGTTCTTCTCCCTTGTGGGGAGGAGCCTGATGCCTGACCCCCAGACACCTCAAGTTAAAACTATGTTCACAACAACGCACTTTGTGTTTTATGTGTGCCTTATTCTCTTTAACCTTGTTTTTTTCTTTTTTTCTGTTTATTCTTCTCTGTTGTATATCTCTCTACTGGGACTGCTTCCGGCTCCGCCTCCTACTCTGCACCTTCTAGGAAACAACAAGATTTCACCACTTTGAGAATCTTTGATGACATCACTTAAGGTAATCTCGTATAATGTACGTGGTCTCTGTTCCCCATGTAAACGCAGCAAACTATGGTGGGAACTTAACCGTTCAGGGCCTTAGGTGATCCTGTTACAGGAAACGCATTTTAATCCCTATTCCATACCTAAATTGCCCAATCACATTTATAATCAATGGTTCCTAAGTAACTCGCCGGTTGCAAAATCCAGAGGTACGGCAATTGCAATACACAAGTCTTGCCCCATCCAGATTCTAGACAGTAAGGTGGACCCCCAGGGGAGATATGTTTTTTTAAAAGGGACTATGGCTGGGCAGAAACTTACAATTGCTATGATATATGCCCCGAACTCAAACCAACTCACCTTCCTAGACAATACCCTTGAAGGCTTGGCGGAATTCAGGGAGGGACCTTTGATCCTGGAAGGTGACTTTAACATTAGCCCAGACCCTCAGATAGACACTTCACATAAGCGCTCTTCCCATTCAAACGCCTTTCTTAAACACTTCCGTAAATCCTTACAAACTCACCGATTACTTGACAGTTGGCAAATCCTCCACCCAGTGGATAGGGATTATAATTACTACTCAAAAGTGTACGACACCTATACCCGCATAGATATGATCTACGTAGACCATCTAGCCCTGGAATGGCTGCAAAGCTCATCCATAGGGACTATTACACTCTCCGACCATGCCCCAGTAACGGCATCCCTGGTTATGCCACAAGGTACTCGCAGAGCTTGGTCGTGGCGCTTAAATGAATCCCTGTTGGATGATGCGGCTGTAGTATCTGGAGTCACAGAGGTCTTAGCCCATTACTTTAAAGAAAATAACACAGAGGGGATGAGTAAGGGAATTATATGGGAAGGCCATAAAGCAGTGGTAAGAGGAGAGCTGATCTCTCAGGGATCCAGGCTTAAGAAGGCTAGACAGGTAGATTTCGACAGAGTTCTTCAAGCGTTGCAGCAAGCGGAACTTAAGCATAAACAAAATAGTGACCCAGAGGCCTTGAAAGCACTGACGGAACTGAGGGGACTGTTCTCACGACTGCTAGACCGACAAGCACGTAGACAATTGCGATATATGTCGCATAAATACTATGAGCACGGCAACAAATGTGGCCGTTTGCTGGCTAGGGCTCTTAGGAAAAAACGTACTCACATGTATGTACATCAGCTACGGCTTCCCTCGGGGGAGCATACGGTCAGACCTTCCCAAATAGCTGCTGGATTCAGAGACTGTTACACTACACTGTATAACCTAAACTCATCCCAGACCCCGGAAACCCAAGCTGCCAGGAAGAAGAATATTCAAACATACTTGACTGAAAATGTTCCTTGCTAGAAACCCCCATTACTGCCACTGAAATAGAGTCCACGGTGACCTCCTTACCTAATGGGAAAAGCCCAGGCCCTGATGGACTTACCAAAGCATACTATAGGATGTTTCTACCCTTGTTGTCTGACTCGATGTGTAGTTATTTCAACTCTGTAGCAAATGGTACTGCTATCCCTAGCGAGGCCCTATTAGCCCATATTTCCGTAATACCTAAAGAGGGAAAATACCCTGCTATACCCCAAAGCTACAGACCCATATCCCTACTTAATGTGGATATAAAAATTCTAGCTAAGATCCTTGCGACCAGACTGAAACACCTCATCCCATTAATAGTTCACCCAGATCAAACGGGGTTTATAACTGGCAGGGAAGCTAGAGACAATTCAATTAGAGCAATTCACCTTATCTGCTGGGCACGAACTTCCCCTGACTCTCCCCCCTATTTGGTCCTGTCTACCGATGCGGAGAAAGCCTTCGATCGGGTGGACTGGACTTACCTGCGGACTGTACTGGAGGCTTTGGGTCTACGTACCCATATGCTCGCATGGATTATGGCCTTGTACTCAGACCCCAATGCCCAAGTCAAAGTAAACGGCTGTCTATCCCCGAGATTCCCGATCAGAAATGGCACAAGGCAGGGGTGTCCGTTGTCCCCGCTGTTGTTTGCCCTAGTGTTAGAACCGTTTTTACGAACTGTTCGGGCAAACGTGGATATTAAAGGGCTCACGGTGGGACACGTGGAGCATAAGTTATCGGCTTATGCAGACGATGTGCTATTCCACCTCTCAGACCCCCTGACTTCTTTGCCTAACCTGATGCGAGAACTTCAACACTTTGGGACGCTCTCCAATTTTAAAATTAATTACGCGAAATCAGAGATATTACCTATTCAACTGACACCATCCCTGACTGACCGGCTGCAAGCTGCCTTCCCATTTACGTGGACTAAATCGTCACTAAAATACTTAGGTGTAAAATTAACTGATAAATTTGAAACCTTATTTACTACTAACTTCCCCTCCCTAATGACCACTATTAAAAGACTTGACCCAATGGACTAAAACAGCCTTTACATGGATAGGAAGACTCAATATTATTAAAATGAATATTCTCCCAAGGGTGTTGTTCTATATGCAAATGATACCTGTGGCCCTACCTAAGAGCTTCTTTGCTCAATTATCTACCCTGATATCCACTTTTGTTTGGAATAACAAGAAACTGAGAGTTGCACTTAGGCTGCTGAGTCGTCATAGAGATAGAGGGGGGCTGAGTTTCCCAGATGCTCAGAGATACTATAGGGCGATAGTCCTACAAAGAATACTAAACTGGCGCTTTCATACTCAATCCAAAGTGTGGGTTTCTCTTGAAAAACACCTGGCAGGAAGAAATCTAGCCTATGCTCCGTGGCTCGCTTAGGAGCACAGGGGGCTGTCAGCCTTTACTTCACCGCTAATGACCCAACTTCTGAAGTCTTGGGACTGACTCAGTGCTAATTTATCGCTGGCGCCTCCTGTGTCCCCGCTGGCCCCGTTAGGAGGCTACTTACGGTTCCCCCCTGGGGAACAGGCGGCTTTTTTTGGTCATTGAGTAGATGAGAATTAGTGCCAGTTGTGGCAAACTAATGCGAGACGGTAAATTAATTCCTCTAGACACCCTAAGACAGCGGTGGGGGAGCTTCCCTATGGATCTTTGGCGTTACAGACAACTCCACCATTTTTTCAAAACACAGGGAGACTCAATAAGAGACATCTCTTCCCTTACACCTTTTGAGCAACTTTTTGTTACAGAAGAACCACTTCCACACATGATCTCTGAACTGTACCAATTGCTTAGCTCAGCTTCTCCTGTAGTGAAACCCCCATACGTTGGGGCCTGGGAACGAGACCTTGATATTGTTTTTACTCCTGCTCAACTTTCTTCCCTGTACCAACTTACTAGAACCAGCTCAATAGACTCTAAGACGCAAGAAACAAATTACAAAATTTTGATGTGTTGGTACCGGGTGCCAGCAGACCTGGCTAAAATATATCCAACCGTATCAGACTTATGTTGGAGGGGATGCGGTCAAAAAGGCACCCTTTTACATATTTGGTGGGAATGCCCCATAGTCAAACCGTATTGGGAAGACATTAAAAACCAAATTAAGGAAATTCTGGGAATCGACATACCTCTCTCTCCGATTCACTTCCTGCTACACATTCCTCCCATGCCAACAGGCCACTACAAAAAAAGTGTCCTGCCTCATCTGCTCAATGCAGCAAAGCGGCTGCTTCCCATATTTTGGAGGCGCCCGCAAGTTCCTTCCAGAGAGGAGTGGAGGGGCAGAGTAGGTGACATCCGAGAGGCAGAGGAGTGGATAGCCACTTGTAGAGGAGTCCGAGACCGATTTACAGCAACTTGGCAACCCTGGTTAACATATATCTCTGACCCTGGTCATGTACCCTCTAGTTTAGATGTGGCCCTCCTTGAGTTAGCTGATCCGACATTGAAGGGACGCCTTAAAGATAATTAAATGGGAACTCTGCTTTAAGTGCCAAAACACCAGTTTGTTACATACCCAAAAGAGGGAATGGGGCAGAGTCATGTCTTTTCTTTCATAGCTTGTGGTGATGCTGAGGGAGGTCGGAGGGGAGGCGGAGTCAGACGTGAGTTCCCAGGTATGTCTCATTTTCCTTTTCTTACTTCTAACTTCTTTTTCTCTTACTTTTTTTTTACTCATTGAAAGTTATGATTTAACTGGTTATAATTGAATATCTAAAGCTAGCTAATGTGTCTGAAGTTGTAGTGACAGACAGAAATGGACAGACAGGCTGAATATGTAGGCTTTGAGGATCCGATACCATGGTATACCCTGATCTGTAAGGGGTATTGGCATCTTTGTGCCAACATGGTGCGGATTTCTAGTGGAGGGGGGGTTTGGGGGGGTTGGGGCTGTGGGGTCGGTCAGATGGAGGCATTAGTTGCCCCCCTGCCCCTGCATGTCCCCGCCCGCCCCACCCCATCACTCTATTTGATAAATAAAAGTGTGAAAGAAGTGGTGTAAGATGTTTGTCCTATCTTTATAATCTGGCTATCGAGACACGCTGATCCCATTATATCACCACTTGACTAAACTGTTTTAGCCACAGACTGCAATACCAGCTACAGTTATAGCAGTTGCACATTCCTTATCTTGAATTTGAATTGTTAATTATTATTTTTTATTTTTATTCTTACTTTCATTACTATTTTTCTTCTTTATATATTAACAAAAAAGGAAAAGGAGGAAAGATTAGTGTATTGCCTGGAGTTATCACCTTTAGAAGAAGTAACTGTATTTTATAGTTTGTTACTGTGCAATGTAATACTCTGTCTTTCATAAATAAAGATTAAAAAAAAAAAAAAAATGAAAAGCATTGACATAATGTTCCCTTCACTTACTGTATGTTTGTTCTGGGTCAGTAACCTTGAAAAGATTCAAACCAAAGACTGCCAAGCAACTTCCGAGCAGGTGCAGATGCACTTACTGCAGTGCTTTTTTTTTAATAGGAGGCCATAGTTACACTTTAAGCAATTCAGTGCCTGGACCATGATCCTCACCTTTCACTGCATGTGGATAGCAACTCATCTTGGCCAAACATCATAGGATTCTGATTGGTAGAGCCAAATGCTGTATACTTTGTCTGTCCTGCCTATTAAAATATATCCCTTTTGATTGACACAACACATCTTGGTAACTCCTTGGCCAGCGGAGTTGTTGTTCCTAATTCCATCCAAACTCTGTCTAAATGAGAATGTCCATGCATGCCCACATGATTAATTGTAAGAGCTGCAGGGACAGTATGTCCAGGAAACTGCAATAGCAATATAAGTATCCATTTATCCATTTTACCCTGTAATTCTATATATACCCATTTTTTGTATTTTTTTCATTTTTTGCATTGCATGTTGTTATCCAAATTTAAAGAAACAAATTAAACCACCACCCATGAGAGGCAAAGCCTCCACACCAGCATTACACACTCACCTTCTCTTCACTACCCTTCTGCCCCATTTTACTACTGGGACCAGATAGAAAAACTGGATTCTTTTGGGTTTGAGGAGCATGTTACTTTCTTGTTTTTTCCCATTGAACAGCACTTGTGTTCAGTGATGTATTGCTAGGGCAAATGTTTAACAAATTCTTTCTAGTAACCTCAAAGTTAGGATAAACATTTACAGAGACAAAAGGTGTAGAATAAAATATTTTAAAATATTTTTATAAAATATTTTTACTGAATAAAAGTTATAAAGGATATTTTATAGAGTAACAAATAAATATGGAAGAAAGCATTGAATCTAACTACTCATGGACACATGCAGTAAAACCGAACTACCTGTACTCACACACCCTGCCACACCTGGCTAGGTGGGGAATGTTTATTGAAGGTAGTTGCATAGGTGTGCACATGGAGTGTGCCAGGTGTGCCTGGGCATACCCTAATCACTCTGTGCAGTTCTGACTCCCCTACTGCCCGGGCTACCCCCTTCTCTCCTCTCCCCTTGGTTTCTGCGGGAGATGTTTCAGGATGGAGAGCAGCGGAAAGGGCTGGTCAATGTATCATTTACTGGCCCTTTCCTTTTCTAAATGAAAATGGTGAACATACTCACTCACTGTGTTCATTCACAAACCGAAGCATAGTAAACACAGTTCACTATGCTTCAGTGTGTTTGAACTTTGGGGTGCACACCATAATGCAATAGGCTGCGCACACCTATGGGTAGTTGTATATACACCCCAAAAGCTCAAAATGCATAAACATCATGATTGACACAGCAACTGGTTAAGTAATAGCAAAAAGTATATTGCAGCAGGGTAAACAGAGAAAGAATATACTGTAATGATTAAACAGTAAGAGGTAAGGCTCCTGTAGGATCTGCTGGAAATTTGCCCAGGTTCTTCCCCAGTGGAATGCCCCACACGCAGCCAGGCACACAACGTCAGCTAGACTTTTCCTCAATTACTAGTCTAGGGGTGTTTTGTTGTTTTTATTTTTGGAGAACTTGGATAAGGTTGAGGGAATTGAGTGGAATACTCCAAAAACAGAACACATCTACAGATTAAGGACAATAAGCTCCTTTCTGAAAAGCTGAAGCAGAAGTCCTTCCTGGTAGCAAACTGTGGACCTGGCTTTGTAGTGTGAACCGGTAAATGTAGAGCTGACACAGAAGTCCTTGCATATAGCAAACTGTGGACTTAGCTTGTAATAGAAGCAGTTGACAGCAGACTTCTTTCTTTAGAGCACTAAGAGCAGAATCCCTTCATAGAGAACTAGATTACTAGACTAAGCTCTTTAGTACACTATCCATTTTTGAACAAACACACAACTGACTCTCTAGCACAAGAGGGATTGCAGCAGCCCAAACATCTCTAAGATCTCTCACAGCAGTATGTACTCCCAAAAGGTCCAGGAACAGTTGGTTTCCTCTTTCCAACTTCCAAGTGATACCTTTCTCTAGTGATACTAGACTAGATCTTCAGCAGACAGACCCTCAGCCAGCTCTCTATAGCTTCAGCATCCCACCTGAGGCCTCACAAAGAGCAAGCACATGGCAGCCTTGCTCTGGAGGGCAGCAGCCCTCCGGGCTAGACTGAACCTCTCCAGAAAAAGACCCAGAAGCTCATTGCCTCAGATATTATATGCAGATTCCCAGCAGCCTTCTGGGCCCAGATACCTATAATAGGCCAAGGCTGGAAAGCAGAGGGAGCTATAAGTCTGGCAGCAGCTGAAAACACTGAAGTGAACTAATTAATAACCTGCAGTGGCTACAGTGGGCACAATTAAATTTACCTAACACAATAATTACGGGCACACTAGTTACTAATGGGAGATGTGTATATACTGTATGTGTTTCTTCTGTTGGCCAGCTCATTGGGGCAGAACTGTTATGATGGAGTACTCAAAGTAGTGTCCTATTAATAACTGATGCAGGTACTGTCACTGTGTTTCTCGCAGACAGCTCTTTCCCTCTTTTATCAAGGTGTATTGCAGGTTTGGCCAGTGGCCTTTCACAACTCTGTTTCAACAGGAGATCTCCTTCTGCCAAGCAAGGAGATAGCCCCAGACCAGCAAAGAGACATCCCCAATCCAGCAAAGAGACAGCCCCAGTCCAGCAAGGAGACAGCCCCAGACAAGCAAGGAGACAGCCCCAGACCAGCAAGGAGACATCCCCAGACCAGCAAAGAGACAGCCCCGGACTAGCAAGGAGACAGCCCCAGACCAGCAAGGAGACAGCCCCAAACCAGCAAGGAGACAGCCCCAGACCAGCAAGGAGACAGTCCCAGACCAGCAAAGAGACAGCCCCTGACCAGCAAAGAGACAGCCTCAGACCAGCAAAGAGACAGCCTCAGACCAGCAAGGAGACAGCCCCAGATTAGCAAAGAGACAGTCCCAATTCACCCCCTTTCCCCGCCGCTACAGAGCAGGACTTTGGCTATAACACACTCGATCAGTTTAGGGTTTTCACTGCACTCACCTTCCTCCCTGTGCAGCTGTCACAATGTTAGGAGAGAGGCCGCCGTTATCCCCTAAGTGCAGCAATATATCCAGTGGCCAGCCCAGGAGGTGTCTGTGCCCTGCAGGCGCTTCCTGTGTATCACAGGAGCCATCTCTCTGCCGCCTTCTGCACCTCATAGTTTGCTGGCGTGGCCCCTGCTTTAGGCACGGCCGCATATTGGGAGGTGAGCGGCAGGCGCGGTCTGTGTTAGCTGTAGTCGCCTCTCACCTCCCGCTATGCAGCCCATCATCAAGAGGCCACTCTTCCTAAGACATGCAACCAGGAGGCCCCCGGCCCACCGGGCAAATTCCCGGTGTACCCTATGGCCAGTCTGTGCATGCCAGTCAGTGTCTCAGTGTCTGACTCCTCAATCAGGCAGAAGTCTTAATCGGTATCCATGGCATCTTCTGATGTTTCTGAATGGCTGCCTCTCTTTCATTCAGATGCAATGGTCCCCTTACAGTCTCAGTTTCTTTGCAGGTCATCCTTTCTCTCTCTCCTCAGCCTGTGAAAGTTACAACACTCGCCCTCCTCTTCATCACAGTGCCACTGCGAGCTAAAGTCTCTTTGCTCCTAGAATCTAAAACCAGTTCAGTCTGTAGAAACTACACTTCCCATAATTCTTCACGCTTCTCTGCAGAGTCTCTAGCAGTCCACATCCTCAGTGCACCTCCTAGTGAATAGAGGATGGCTGAACACTGACTGCTCTATGTTCTGCAATAGGAGCCTCTCCTACAGCCATGCCTATGTAAAAGTCTTCTCTGCAGCACAGACATACAGTAGAGTACTTTTCCTGTCAGAGCTGCAGACTGGACTATATATCTAACAAAATAACATGTATCTACCCACTCAAGACACAATACTTAAAGTGATAATAAAGGTTCAGCATTTAAAAAAATAAAAATAACAAACATGTCATACTTACCTGCTCTGGGCAATGGTTTAGCATAGAGCAGCCCCAATCCTCTTCTTCCTGGGTCCCCCGCCGGTGCTCCTGGCTTATGCCCCTTGACCAGTGCCCCCAGTACAAAGCCGTTTACTATGGGGGCACTGGTGCATGCTCACTTCTAAGCCCCACTCTATGTCTCCATAAGACACATAGAGCTGCAGCTCGGCCCTGCACCCTGCTCCCTCCTTATTGGTTCACTGGCTGTGATTGTGAATGTGTCAGCCAATGAGGAGCAAGAGACCCGGAAAAGCCGAGGAATGCGTGCACATCGCTGGATTGAGAGGGGACTCAAGTGAGTATTTGGGGGAGCTGTGGGGGGATAGTTTGTTTCAATCCTCTAAAAATAATTTTTACTGAACAGCTTGGTCTTTTAAAGAAAGTGTGAAAATAAAAAACTTATGTGAAAAATCACCACAGAAAAAGCCTAAAAAAAGAAAACAAATGCTGCTTCCACATCAAAGGACTGGTAAGCTGCAATATATTACATTTTTATTTTTGGGTTTAAATATGCTTTAACAATTCTAACAAGATTTAACAAGTAAATTCTAAAGACTAAATGTATGAATATTGATTTCGATGATCTAATAGGGTCCTCCCTCACATGGCCATATACACTATATTGTCGAAAGTATTGGGACGGAGTATATAGGCAGTCAAGTTCCTCCACTTCAAACTCGCTCATCCATGTCTTTATGGACCTTGCTTTGTGCATTGGTCCAAATCAAATGGTGGAGGGGGAATTAGTTCCAATGAAGGGAGCTCGTAAGTCGTCAGCATACCAAGACATTTTGGACAATTTCATGCTCTCAACTTTGTGGAAACAGTTTTGGGATGACCCCTTCCTGTTCCAACATGACTGCGCACCAATGCACAAATCAAGGTCTCTGAAACTCAGCTAACCTCCCAATGTTCACATGGGAGCTATTAATGTTTTACTTTCGTAAGCTCCAAAGCTCCAATTTCTCTTGATCTTAGTATCAAATTGGATGGACTGAGGAGTGAAGAAAAGGTATGTGCAGCTGGTGGGGTCAGCTGCATGGGTAAAGCACAGGTTTCTTAATATTTATTTCTACTACCCATTGCTTGTAAGCATTTTCTTTTTTTTAACCTGAAGTTCAACTTCAAGCTTAGCTAACCATTCTCTTGATTTACTGATGATCTGGAAATTGATTTTTGCTGCCTCTTCGCCTTGCTTGAGTAGTGAAGTAGTCAGATTATTTCCCAGTAAAGCTAGCTAATAATTCATCTGACTACCTTTCTGCATGTACAAGGTTGCAAAGCACAACAAGTCAGGGTCAGAAGTCTTGAGTAGCAGCTACTAAGAACAACTCAAACTCTGTAAACTGTAAACAAGCATTTTAATTATGTAAGTACTTAAAGTCAGAATTTCCCACCCCAAACCTATATTTTACATTTTGGGCAGAGATATATTTGATTAACCTGCCTGGAGTTTGCATGTTTTCCCTGCGTCTGCATGGGTTTCCTCCCATTACTCTGGTTTCCTTCAACACTACAAGAGACATGCTGTTAGAATAATTGTCTCTTGTCTAAATTGGCTTGTATGCATGTGTAGCACCCTCTAGTGTGTGGTACTAGAGTGAGAGTAGGAAAAATATACTCTGACTCATGTCTAGCCCGCGGGTCTGTATTTGGGTCAGGGTTATCAGAGGTTAGGCCAGCATGACTCATACAGACAGCTCTCTGGTGCCTCCCCCTGGATCTAGAAAGCTGGAGAAAATTCTAGATACTAGTGGGAGGAGGTAAGGAGGGGCTGCTCTGCATATATATGGGCCCTTTGCCAATCCCCAGGAGTGGGCCTGGCAGGGGACTAAGGATCTCATAAATTGGACAGAGGTATGCTGGGAAGGTGAGTCGGGTGGAAGAGGGAGAAGCAGAAGAAGAGTCTTTTGGTGGCTCTTTAGGGACCCCTGCTGGAGAAAGGTTTTACCTTGGGCTGGGGCTAGGGTGGCTGGCCTGGAAGAATACTACAACAGAAGGCAGGTGGAGGAGAGCTTTTCAGGGAGGTAGCAGAGAGAGAGCAAGGAGAGACAGAGTGAGTAGGTCAGCACTGTGCAGGGACAGACAAGGGGAAAGACTGCCAGCTGTAGCAGGTCTCTCTTGAAGACAGCGGTGTATAAGTCTTCATCCAACCTTGCCCTGGGAATTCTCCAGTGTGTCAGTCATGAGGACTGGGAAGAAGAAACAGCCAGGTGGGCTAGTGGCAACCAGGGAAGCAGAAGGTGTGCAAGATGCAGTTCCCTCTAAATGTGCTACTTCTCAAGGGACTGAGAGTTCCTAGCATGTAATCCCCTGTACACACGACCGGTTTTCCGACGGAGTTGTGACGGAATTGTGATGGAATTCCGCTGAAACTGTCTTGCGTACACACGATCACACCAAAGTCCGACCGTCAAGAACACGGTGACGTACAACACGTACGACGGTACTAGAAAAAGGAAGTTCAATATCCAGTAGCCAATAGCTTCCGTCTCGTACTTGCTTCAGAGCATGCATTGTTTTTGGTATGTCGGAACAGCATACAGATGAGCGGTTTTCTCGATAGGAATTGGTTCCGTCGGAAATATTTAAAATGTGTTCTCTTTCTAGGTCCTTCAGAATTTTCAACGTAAATAGTCCGATGAGACATACACACAATCGGCATATACGATGAAAATCTCCCGTCAGACTTTTTTTGTCAGGACATTCTGCTCATGTGTATGGGGCATAAGGGCTTTTGGTAAACTAACATAGAGACTGTTCATCTCTATGTTAGGAGTGAACCCAGCAGAGCTGTACAAGAAGCAAGTTTGTGCAGGAGGAAGAAGAGGAGCTGTAAATAGGGTGGAAGTTGTCCCTGGTTTTTCTGTTGCTGTTAAGTTGGGCATCCCATAATCCCTACCCTATCCAAGTTATCATCCACTAATAAAACAACAAAAACAAGCCAAAGACGGTTTTCTGTGTCTGGATTATATGTGCGATTATATGTCAGTATTACCTTGTATATCCCTGTATGTTGTGGTCGTTCAGGTGCTTATCTAATAGTTTCTTGAAACTATCAATGCTCCCCGCTGAGACCACCGCCTGTGGAAGGGAATTACACATCCTTGCCCCTCTTATGCCACGTACACACGGTTGGAATTTCCGACGGGAAATGTTCGATGTGAGCTTGTTGTCGGAAAGTCCGACCGTGTGTATGCTCCATCGGACATTTGCTGTCAGAATTTCCGCTCACAAATGTTTGAGAACGGGTTCTCAAATTTTCCCACAAAAAACTTTGTTGTCGGAAATTCCGAGCGCGTGTACACAAGTCCGATGCACCAAATTCCATGCATGCTTGGATTCAAGTATGAGACGGAAGCGTTCGGTCTTGTAAAACTAGCGTTCATAATGGAGATAGCACATTCGTCACGCTGCAAATTTTTAAAATTTTCAATGCAGCGCATTCTCTTCTTCTTTATAATGCTAGAATAATGAAGTTGCTTTGCTGCTGATATTCACACAGAGTTCTGACAAACAGAACTCTTATTATTTCTCATGATCTCATGAATAATCTTTGTTTTTGTTTGTTTTTTTCCTCAAGATCTCCTGAAAAACATTTTTAATTTTTTTTTATAGTGATCTCCATAATATTTTTTTTGCGTTTTGTGTGTCAAGTTACCACAACACCATTATTATCTTGTATTTATTAACCTCAAAGAGGTTGACTGGTGTTGGTGTCCCTTGTTAATTTGACATTGTATTTTTGAAATGTCCCTGCCTACTCACATACAAACTGTCAGGGTACTCACCAGGGCCGAGATGCTGAGAGCGGCTCCCCTTGTAGCTGAGTGCGCTATACCCCTGGAGGTGGCACAGAGGGTATCGGGCATAGAGGGGCACGGGTCGCCAGGCACTAGTAGGAGCTTGCGTGTTGAACTTCCGTCTGGTAGTAAGTCTGTGCAGGGTACACCCAGATGGTGATCAGCAGAGGAATCAGACTGGGGGCTCCAACACCTTGGTCCTGAAATAGACAA
The DNA here is from genome assembly GCF_042186555.1 of Aquarana catesbeiana. NCBI lineage: Eukaryota > Metazoa > Chordata > Amphibia > Anura > Ranidae > Aquarana > Aquarana catesbeiana. The sequence goes on along the minus strand of NC_133333.1, from coordinate 96,703,963 downwards.
CTGGAACAAAGTATGTAGAGAAGCCAGGGGGTCAAACACAGCAAGTTGGCAGGAAGGAAGTCCGTTTAAACAAGCCAAGGTCATACACAGGAATCAATCAATGGGAGAGTCCAAGACAGGCCGGGGTCAAACACTGGAGCAGGTAGTAGCGAAGTCCTTAAGGAGAAGCCGGGGGTCAAACACTGGAGCAGACAAAGAGGAATCCAGTAAGCAAGCCGAGGTCAAGGTGCAGAAGTTCAAGGGTGGTCAAGGCAATTCGGGTCACAATAGGCAGGAGTCAATAGCAGAACTAAGGAACAGGAACACAGAAGCTGAAATGACAAACCAGCAATAAGCCAGAGTGCTGGGCTGCCTTTTATAGGGCCGCCAGGGGAACTCACGGGTGTTCCCCGGGCGGGAACACGCCGTTTCGCCGTTTTGTGGCCCGCTAACTCGCACGTCTATATGTGCCGTTGCGCAGTGATACGGTCTGCTGAATCGCATACCCGCATGCGGCGATTCGCCATTCTGCCACGCAGGCGTACAGGGAAATGCCGGTATTGGCAAACAAAGTTTCTGTTATTCCTCTGACAGTGCCCCCCCCCGAGGGGATGCCCAACCTGGTTAATATCCCTGGGTGTCGCCTGTGAAAATTCTGAACCAAACGAGGTGCATGTATATTACTGGCAGGTTCCCAGGAGTTATCTTCCGGTGGGTACCCTTTCCATTTCACCAGATACTGAGTCTGCCTACCCCTCTTTCTACAGTCCATAATTGCTTCCACCTCAAATTCTTCTTCGCCCTCTACCTCCACTGGTGGAGGCGGAGGTTCATCCCTACCTGAGAAAGAATTGAGAACTACTGGTTTTAGTAGGGATGCATGGAACACCGGATGAATTCTAAGAGTACTGGGTAAGGTTAGTTCGAAGGCCACAGGATTAATTACCCTTTTTACTTCAAAAGGACCAATTAATTTTGGGCCAAGTTTGCGTGAGGGACAGGGCAATCTAAGATTGACAGCAGATAGCCAAACCTTATCCCCAATCTTAAATTCCAGATTGTTTCTTCTCCCTTTGTTGTAATATTCCTTATAGCTGTCTTGAGCTTCCTTCATGGCCTTTTGGATCTGTAAAAAATTAGATTGGATGAGGTTTACTCGGTCTTGAACTGCGGGGGTTGCGACTTCTGGAATGGAGTTTGGCAGAAAAGACGGGTGGAACCCATAGTTGGCCCAAAAAGGCGTCTGGTTGGTGGCAGAATGTGTGGCATTATTATAGGCGAACTCCGCACAGGGGAGAAGGGTTGACCAATTATCCTGAGAGCTAGAGCAGAAACAACGGAGATATTGCTCCAAGATCTGATTCGTCCTTTCTGTTTGGCCGTTGCTTTGGGGATGGTATGCTGAAGAAAAGGAGGTTTTGATTTCCAGGGATTTACAAAGGTCTTTCCAGAATCTTGAGGTAAATTGAATTCCTCTATCAGAGGTTATGATGTGGGGAACACCATGGAGTCTTATTATTTCTTTAATAAAAACATTTGCTGTAGTCAAAGCAGAAGGAGTACCAATCATGGGCAAAAAGTGTGCCATCTTTGAGAGGCGATCAACCACTACTAAGATGGTGGAAAATTTTTCAGAGGGAAGTAGATCAACAATGAAGTCCAAAGAAACCTCACTCCAAGGTCTTTCAGGGATAGATAGGGGCCTAAGGAGGCCCCAAGCTTTAGTGTTTGACCCTTTGCTGCGTTGGCAGGTAATGCAGGATTGAACATACTTTTTACAGTCTTGCCTCCAACCTGGCCACCAGAAAGAGCGGTGAACTAATTCAGAAGTCTTCCGTACTCCAAAATGTCCTGCCATTTTGTGGTCATGGAAAGTCTGTAAAATTCTAAGCCTTACAGAGGAGGGGACAAAAACCTTGTCCTGGGCCCACAGCAAACCATCTCTTTTTTCTAAGGAGGAGATCTCGGATTCCGTGCATTGAATAGAGGCCAGTTCAATAGCAGATTGAAGGTTTGGTTGAATGAGATGAAGAAAATTGTGAGGGGATAGGATGGTTTCAGGTTCTGTTGATTCATTGGCCTCTGGAAACATACGGGAAAGTGCGTCCGCCTTCCCATTCTTTGAACCAGGTCGATAGGAAATATGGAAATTGAATCTGGAGAAGAATAATGCCCATTGGGCTTGTCGAGGCCTAAGACGTTTGGCTGTTTGGAGATACTCCAGGTTCTTGTGGTCAGTGAAGATCATGATGGGCTGGGACGCACCCTCCAGTAAGTATCTCCATTCCTCAAGGGCAGTCTTTATGGCTAATAATTCCCGATCACCAACATTATAATTTCTCTCTGGAGGACTTAGTTTGCGGGAGGCAAAGGCTACTGGATGGAGAAGTGCTTTAATACCACTTCTCTGAGACAAGAAGGCTCCTGTGGCGGATTCCGAGGTATCAACTTCAAGTACATAAGGTAGAGTGGGATCCGGATGGTGAAGTATGGGAGCTGACGTGAATAGATTCTTTAGTTTGGCAAAGGCATCTTGAGCTTCCTGGGACCATCGGAATTTGATTTGTTGGTGGGTCAATTGAGTGATGGGAGAGATAATTGAGGAGAACCCCTAATAAACCTGCAATAAAAATTGGCAAAGCCAATAAATCGCTGGACTCCTTTTTTGTCTGAGGGGGCCGGCCACTCCTGGATGGCTTTAACTTTTTGTGGATCCATGGCTACCCCTTCAGTAGTGATGATGAAGCCAAGGAACTGGATGTAGTCTTTTCAAATTCACACTTTTCTCCCTTTAAGAACAGGCCGTGCTTTCTGAGAACGGAGAGGACTTTCCTGACATGGTCTCGATGTAATTCTATAGTGGTAGAGAAAATTAAAATATCATCAAGATAGACAATGACAAAGTTATCTAGGAATTCCCGGAAAATATCATTGACTAGATGCTGGAACGTAGCTGGGGCATTACAGAGCCCAAAAGGCATCACCAGGTACTCAAAGTGACCGAATCTGGACCTGAAAGCTGTCTTCCATTCGTCCCCAGCACGTATCCGAACAAGATTGTATGCCCTTCGTAAATCCAATTTGGTAAATATTGGAGCAGATTGAAACTGCTGAAACAGTTCAGGGATGAGAGGAAGTGGATATCGATTTTTGATGGTGATTTTATTAAGCTCTCTATAGTCTATGCATGGTCTGAGAGATCCATCCTTCTTCTCAATGAAAAAGATACCAGCCCCGGCTGGGGAGGAAGAAGGACGAATGAATCCTTTTTCAAGGTTTTCATCAATGTAGAGGCGGAGAGCTTCCAACTCGGACTCTGACAAGGGGAAAATTCGGCCAAACGGGATCTCGGAGCTGGGCAACAGATCGATGGGGCAATCATAATGCCGATGGGGTGGTAAACTATCAGCCTTCTTTTTGTCAAAAACGTCCAGGAACTCGTGATATGCTGCAGGAACATGTGTAAGTGTATCTGGTACTGGTTGTATGGTCAAACAGGGGACAGTCTTATTGGAGGTTGGCACAAAACAATGCTGGGAGCAGTATGCTGAAGAGAATTTCTTTTTTACGCCAAAGGATCTGAGGGTCGTGTGCCATTAGCCACGGGAACCCCAAGATAATGGGAAACATGGGTGAGTTGATGATGTAGAAGCAAAGAAATTCCTGATGACCAGAGTCTGTGGAGACAAGAATGGGCTTGGTTTCTTGAGTAATAGGTCCGGAGTTGGGTAGAGAACCGTCTGCCAGGTAAATCTGAAGGAGCTGTTTCTTATCTTGAAGAGGGATGTGCAGACTTTGGGCAAGGGATGCATCCAGGAAACAGCTGCACGCTCCGGAGTCAATGATAGCCAGCAGCCGAATTTCCTCTTCCACCACCTGTAACGAGACCGGTAGGATAAGGTGAGAATGGGTTGAGTCAGCAACTTGAAAGTTCATAGCGTGCCGTAAGCGGTACTTACTGGGTCTCACAGGGCAGTTACGTAAGAAATGGCCAGCTTTTCCGCAGTAGAGGCAAAGATTGGCTTGACGTCGTCGCAATCTCTCGTCAGGAGTTAGTGGGGACCGGACCAGTTCCAGTTGCATGGGCTCACTGTCAGCAGAAGCTGAGGGACCCGCAATAGGCACAGGAACCGGAGGAATCCGGGGTAACATCCAGGTAGGCTGGGAAGACTGGAAGCGTTCAGATCGACGCTCCCGCAGGCGTCTGTCGAGCTTAGTGGCGAGTTGGATCAGATCTTCCAGAGATTCAGGGGTATCAACACATGCCAATTCGTCCTTAAGTGTTTCGGAGAGACCCTGACGGTACTGGTATTTAAGGGCGGCCTCATTCCAGGTGGTGTCTCCAGACCATTTACGAAATTTCACGGTGTAATCCTCTACTGGTCTTTTTCCTTGGGTAAGGGTGTGCAGAATGGATTCAGCAGTAGCTGTGCGTTGCGGGTCATCATATAACTGAGCCATAGCGGTAAAGAAAGTTTCAACTGAGTCTAGTAAAGAACTCTTCTGTTCAAGAAGATTATGAGCCCAAGATTGTGGTTCTTCAGATAATAGAGAAATAACGAATCCCACTTTTACGGATTCTGAATGGAAAGTCCTGGGTTGGAGAGCTAGATACAATAGGCAAGCATTTTTGAAAGCTCAAAATTTCTTCCGGTTTCCAGAAAATGGTTCCGGAGTGGGAACTCTGGGTTCAGGGAGAGGCATTACAACTGAAGGTGCTGGGGTGACTTGACCTTGGGGAGAGGCCACCCCGCTGGTTGAGGCTGCATCCGAAGGAGCTGGAGCGGACATCAGGTGCTGGAGACGGCCCTCAATTTGGAAGTAGCCATCTTGGAGTCTTTGGACAGCCTGAGTAAGAGCTGTCACCTGCTGGCAGAGTGCCTCAAGGGGAGAACCAGCTCTGTCGGCCTCTGACATGGCTGGTTTGTACTGTCAGGGTACTCACCAGGGCCGAGATGCTGAGAGCGGCTCCCCTTGCAGCTGAGTGTGCTATACCCCTGGAGGTGGCACAGAGGGTATCGGGCACAGAGGGGCACGGGTCGCCAGGCACTAGTAGGAGCTTGCTTGTTGAACTTCCATCTGGTAGTAAGTCTGTGCAGGGTACACCCGGACGGTGATCAGCAGAGGAATCAGACTGGGGGCTCCAACACCTTGGTCCTGAAATAGACAACTGGAACAAAGTATGTAGAGAAGCCAGGGGGTCAAACACAGCAAGCTGGCAGGAAGGAAGTCCATTTAAACAAGCCAAGGTCATACAGGAATCAATCAATGGGAGAGTCCAAGACAGGCCGGGGTCAAACACTGGAGCAGGTAGTAGCGAAGTCCTTAAGGAGAAGCCGGGGGTCAAATACTGGAGCAGACAAAGAGGAATCCGTTAAGCAAGCCGAGGTCAAGGTGCAGGAGAAGTTTAAGGGTGGTCAAGGCAATCTGGGTCACAATAGGCAGGAGTCAATAGCAAAACTAAGGAACAGGAACACAGAAGCTGAAATGACAAACCAGCAATAAGCCAGAGTGCTGGGCTGCCTTTTATAGGGCCGCCAGGGGAACTCACGTAAGATGCGTACGTGCTTACGCCGTTTCCCCATTTCGCGGCCCGCTAACTCGCACGTCTATATGTGCCATTGCGCCGTGACGCGGTCCGCTGAATCACGTACCCGCATGCGCCGATTCGCCATTCTGCAACGCAGGCGTACAGGGAAATGCCGGTATTGGCAAACAAAGTTTCTGTTATTCCTCTGACACAAACTGTCCTTTTTTAAGTAAAATACATAGCCAATTATTTATCCAAACAAAAATTTAAAATGTATTAGGGGTCTGAACAAAATAAAGAGGAAGGCAACGCTGGAGAAACAGTTGGAATTGGTGAAGTCTTTGTACCCCAGGGCAGACATCAATTATTTGACCAGCAAAATTGGTAGCCTGAGGAATTCATGTAATAGGGAGCACTATACGGTCCAGGACTCCGAGAGATTGGGAGCAGCAGCAGATGACATGTATGTCCCAAGGCTGTGGTCTTACAACAGCCTGCGTCTTTTGCCAGACCACACCAAACCCAGGCCATTACTCTCAACACTTCCTTGCACGCTTCCTTCCAGGCTGTGGCTGTGGTGTTGGAGGTGTTGCTGGAGGTGGTGGAAGAGTCATATGGTCCAACTCACAGACGTGGCTTTTATTGGTGAGTTGGCCCCTCACCCCCTTATTTAGGGCCTGAAATATGACCTCCTCACAGATGAGGCATTGGCCCTCCTCCTTTACTTGCATTTTACTGGCCGTCATACACGCAAAGGACTCCTGGACACTAGGGGTGGTTGTGAGGACCGCAGTAGCCTGCCGAATCAAATCATTCGCTGACTCCTCCAGGTTCCTCGCCTTCCTGGTCCTTTTTGTTGGAAGGTGGAGAGGAAGAACCTGGGATTTGGTCAGGCTACTGGGCACGGCCACCTCCTGGCTGCCACTTTCCATGGCCACCTCCTGGCTGCCACTTTCCATAGCCACCTCTTGGCTGCCACTTTCCACGGCCTCCTCTTGGCTGAGACTTTCCTGTGTACGAAAATGGTACATAGTTTTAGATTTTTTGTCATCAGTCACACACAATTTTGAGCTCAGGACTGTTGCAAATTGAATGTTAACAAATAGAAAAGACTATTATTCTGACCCCAGCATTTTTCATTCTTGTCCCAATCATTTTTGGCTACTACTGTCTATCGATATGTAAACCACTTTGTTAAATCAGAAATTAGTGATCAGTAATAACATCTAGTTAACATAATTAATTTTTTGACAAGAAAGATGTTGAACAATGCTATACCTGGCTCAAGCTGGGCTCCTCCACATCTTCCTGGGTGGAAGGCCCAGGTTGTACGTCGGAAGCCTCATCTGAGGTGGAAGGAAGAGTGGAAGGAAGGGTTGAGAGTGATGGCCTGGATTCACTTTGGTCTGACAAAAACCGCAGTCTGTCGTAGTACCAGAGCCTGGGGACATAAACATCATCTGCTGCTGCTCCTGATCTCATGGAATCCTGGACCTTTTTGTGTTCTCTATTATATGTGCTCCTCAGGCCAATTTTGCACTTCAAATAGTTGATGTCTGCCGTGGGAATCACCAGCTTCACCAATTCCAACAGTTGATCCAGCGCTCCCTTCCTCTTTAGTTTGTTGTTATAAAATTGGTGTTTCACTTGCCACAAACAGGGCAGCTCCCTGTACTTATCAACATAGTTGGGGAGGAAGTCATGGTCATTAAATGTATCCATTTTCTCTGCATGACACAACACAAGACAAACCCTAATGTCAGGCTAAACTCTCCTAATCTTATCCCAATATAGGCTTCAATCTATAAGCAGTATAGGCCACTAACCACTGATGCCCAAAGTTGAAATTGTACCTTCGTTTGCACGTTCGGCGCTTACGCTACTCTGTCCTCCGCTCACAGATCGTACGTACGAAGCACGCGTGTTATGCTTTATCTACATTACACATTCATGAAACTCCGCCACTGACCTTATTTCTAGTGTATTCCCCACCCCTTCTCTTTTGGCGCAGTGGAAGAGCACATGGTGGAGAGACAACAGGTGCGTGATAATAGCAGCAATGATGAGGAAAGCCCGGAGCCAGAAACGTCCCGTTCCATTAGGAAATTTAAGGCCTCAAATATGTCCTTTGTAGAGATGGTGGAGATGGTGGACATTTTGAAGAGGGCTGACTATGATGGGAAGTATGGACCGTACAGAAACCCAAATGTGAGAAAGGCCAAGATCATGACTAAAGTTGTGAGAAGTCTGCAGAAGAATTTTGGGGTACGACAATCCAAGGAGCAATTAAGGAAACGCTGGTCAAACCTCAAATTGAGGGAGCAGGAGCAGTACAGAAGGATCAAGAGAGTGCTGCAAAAAAGTAAGTATTTTGTTGTGTGTTCCTATTATTATTATTACTTTTGTGCTGGTGCATGTGCTTTTCTTTACTGTTGTACAACTTAAAATGACAAGTTTCAGGTTCGTGGGCAGAGTAATCGTTCGCATTAAACATTGTTCGTTCGACCAATAATACGATGTTTTTGGCAGATGCAGGTTAACTACATTTGTTCATGCCTATTTGTATTAAAAGAAGTTCAGTACATTGTTGTCTAGATGGGTTTGTAACTAGAAAGAAATGCAAACTTGATTCAGTGTAAGGATGCAGGAGCACTAGTGTGGGACACACAGGTGCTCCAGTGGATACTAGGGGTCTCTCCATGTGTGAAACTTTAAAAAAAAGTAAGTATTCCAGCCTTAAGAAAGGGAAAAAATCATGTCTTCAGCTTGGAACTCTGCCAAAACAGACAATTGTACGTCACTTCCAAGCAATGTTTCATATTCCTATTTCTTGCCTCAAATATCTGTGTGCTAAGTATATCTTTTTTTTTTATTCACATAGGGGAGAAAAGAATCGGGAGATCTGAGGACACCAAGAACCCCACACCTCCTAAAGAAGGGGAAATCCTCACACACCCTGAAGAAGAGGTGGAGGGAGGAGAGGTTCAGGAAGTGGGCGAAATAGTGACCACAACAGGTCAGTGTCTGAGACCACAGCTTCAGGTAATAGATGTATGCCTGCATATTTGTTATACATAGTGTGTTTTTTTAAATTTGTAGGTGATGTGGATGTTGTGGAAGAAGAAACTCATTTCAACAGTGCAAGTGCACAGATCCTCATCGGGGAGATAATGGTGTGCAATCGGGAATTAGAGAAGATCAAGGAAAACATCAATGATGTTGAAAAACTCAACAACATCATTAATGTTTTGGGAAGGATCTAAAAACACACAATAATTTTGACAGTTTATCGTTATATTTTTAATTTTTGAAAAAGTTTATAAGTAATTTGAAAGCCAAATTTTGAAGATGCACACAGTGGGGTTCATTTACTAAAGGCAAATCCACTCTGCACTACAAGTGTACTGCAAGTGCACTTTAAAGTGCACTTGTAAGTGCAGTCGCTGTAGATCGAAAGGGGAAGATCTGAAATGAGGGGAAGCTCTGCTGATTTTATCATCTAATCATGTGCAAGGAAAAATGCTGTTTTTTTTATTTTTCTTGCATGCCCCCCTCAGATCTACAGCAACTGCACTTCCAAGTGCACTTAGAAGTTCACTTGCAGTGCACTTGTAGTGCAAAGTGGATTTGCATTTATTAAATGAACCCCAGTGTGTCAACATGTGCTATCTGCCATCATGGGATATCAATGTATGTGTTCTGTGGGTGCAACCCCTTCCTCGCAACTAAAGTAGATGAGAGGAAGGGGTTGCACCCCCAAAACACATCCATTGATCCCCCATGATGGGAGCTAGCACATGTTGACATTAGGCATGGGATCAGGAGGGAAATCCACATTTTGACTCCCAATTTGTGTGCTTCTTCAAAATTTGGCTTTTACAGGGGTGACATCACCCCATTTGATGAAGGCAAGATCTACACAGTTTGGACATGTCACATATTGCCTTCAATTTAATAAAGTTTAACTTTGTAAGTTCCTGAGTTGCGTATGTTATGGTTTTAAACATGCCTGTTTAACCAAAAAAAGGCTATATACTGTCACACATAAATGTTAAAAAACCCTTTTCTTATGCCGCATACACACGACCGGACTTTCCATCAGAGTAGACTCTGACAGTCTTTCCGATGGAGTTTCGACGGAGTTCCACTGAAACGGACTTGCCTACACACGATCACACCAAAAACTGTTCGTTTAGAACACGATGACATATGACGGAACTAAAAAAAGGAAGTTCAATAGCCAGTAGCCAATAGCTGCCCTTGCGTCGTTTTTGGTCCTTCGGACTAGCATACAGATGAACGGTTTTCCCGATTGGGATCGAGTCCGTCGGAAAGGTTTGAAACATTCTATTTCTAGGCCCTCAGAATTTTAGAAAGAAAAAGTCTGATGAAGCCCACAGACGATCGGAATGTCCGACGGAATGATTCCGTCGGACCTTCGCTGACGGAAAGTCCGGTCGTGTGTACACGACATAACGCACATGCAAATGTGCACGGAGTCAGTGGCGTAGCATGGGTTGTCAGCACCCGGGACAAGGCAAGTAATTTGCGCCCCCTAACCTGCGGACCTTTAGCACTCCCCGAGTCCCTTCAAATACAGTAGTACTGACCTACCTGATTCCTATACTGACCACTACACTAACCTACTTGATTTCAACACTGACCAACCTGATTCCTTTACTGACCATTACACACTACACTGACCACTATACTATACTGTCCACTACACTATACTGTCCACTACACTACACTACACTGACCATCATACTACATTGACCACTATACTACACTGTCCACTACACTGACCACCATACTGACAACTATACTATCCACTACACTACACTGACCACCATACTACACTGACCACTATACTACACTGTCCACTACACTGACCACCATACTACACTACACTGACCACCATACTACACTACACTGACCACCATACTACACTGATCACTAGACTACACTACACTGACCATATACTACACTAACTGACTACCATACTACACTGACCACTATACTACACTGTCCACTACATTGACCACCATACTACACTACATTGACCACCATACTACACTGACCACTATACTACACTACACTGACCACCATACTACACTGACCACTATACTACGCTATCTGACCACCATACTACACTAACTGACCACCATACTACACTACACTGACCACCATACTACACTACACTGACCACCATACTACACTACACTGACCACCATACTACACTACACTGACCACTATACTACACTACACTGACCACCATACTACACTGATCACTATACTACACTACACTGACCACCATACTACACTTACCATATACTACACTAACTGACCATATACTACACTAACTGACCACCATACTACACTAACTGACCACCATACTACTCTACACTGACCACCATACTACATTACACTGACCACTATACTATACTGTCCACTACACTGACCACTATACTACACGACACTGACCACCATACTACAGTGACTGACAGGCATATTACACTAACTGACCACCATACTACACTACACTGACCACCATACTACACTACACTGTCCACTACACTGACCACCATACTACACTACACTGACCACCATACTATACTAACTGACCATCATACTACACTAACTGACCACCATACTACACTAACTGACCACCATACTACACTACACTGACCACCATACTACACTACACTGACCACCATACTACACTAACTGACCTTCTCTCTCTCTCTCTCTACCCCCCCGGGGTCAGTAACACGACTGTCACGAGGGAGTCTCACTAACCTTCGTGTCTGGCTGGCCTGCATCAGTCCGAAGGATAGGAGGAGAAGACAGCGGTGGTTCACATTGCTTCTCTTCCCCGCGCTGTAGTTGCCATGTTCAGTGTCCAGCGCAGCGCACTGTGATAGGGTGTATGGGGGTCATGTGTGGAGGCGGGACTTCAGGAGCTATCGTGGACAGGCCAACCCTACGCCTCACATGACCCCCATACGCCCAATCACAGGGCGCCGGACACTGAACATTGTGGCTGGAGCGCGGGGGACACAGGAATTTAAAACACATACTGGCGCCCCCCTAAATGTCGCGCCTGGGGCCATGGCACCCCCTGCACCCCCCACGCTACGCCACTGCACGGAGTAAAATGTTTTATACTCAACAATGTGTGGCGTTTTCTTTCAATGCTCAATACCAGTTTTTGGAGTAAGTTGGTGTAGTTACAGTGACAATGGGGGTATTTACTAAATGCAAATCCACTTTGCACTACAAGTGCACTTTCAGTGCAGTTTCAGTGCACTTTCAAGTGTACTTACAGTGCACTTGTAATGCAAAGTGGATTTTCCTTTAGTAAATAACCCCCACAGTGCTCTAAAATTTGCCCCAATCAGGCCATTTTAGGGACTCAAAGCAATTAATTCATGGAGCTGATTAGGATGATTATTTTTATAATTAATATATTACATACATTAACAACAAAAACAATGTGTGTGTGTAGCAGACCCACAACATAATAGTTAGCTGAAGAAGAGATTGTCACCTATTGTATTAAATAAATGACGTTTGCACTATTGAAGAACATGGCCTAAAATAAAAGGACATTGGAAAACCGAGGAGACAGCTAAAAGACGCACAAGCAGTAAATCAAATTAAATATGAATTCAGTTTATAAACATTTTTTTATTTAAAACATGTTTTAGACATTGTCTGCTACCCGCAACATGGCTTGAAAACGAGCGGCTGGTCAGAACGAACTGACAGAATGCACTGAAGATCAGAAAGGACCATGCACTGAAGAACAGATACAAACCCACAAGCACAAACTGACAAGCAGTAAAGAACTGAAAAGCACGAGGCTGAAAAGCGCAAATCGTCTCTCACCAAACTTCTACTAACACAAGATAAACGTGAGATTAGCAGAAGGAGCCCAAAGTGTGGAGCACTGGCTATTGAACTTCCTTTTTATAGTCCCGTCGTACGTATCGTACGTCACCGCGTTCTGGACGTTCGGAATTTCCAACAACATTTGTGTGACCGTGTGTATGCAAGACAAGTTTGAGCCAATATCCTTCGGAAAAAAATCCACGGTTTTGTTGTCGGAATGTCCGATCATGTGTACGCCGCATTACAGTAAAGAACCCTCTACGTAGTTTAAGGTTAAACCTCTTTTCTTCTCATTTTAATGAGTGGCCATGAGTCTTGTTAAACTCCCTTCTGCGAAAAAGCTTTATCCCTATTGTGGGGTCACCAGTATGGTATTTGTATATTGAAATCATATCCCCTCTCAAGCGTCTCTTCTCCAGAGAGAATACGTTCAGTGCTTGCAACCTTTCCTCATAACTAATATCCTTCAGACCCTTTATTAGCTTTGTTGCCCTTCTCTGTACTCGCACCATTTCCAGTAAATTCTTTCTGAGGACCGGTGCCCAGAATTGGACAGCATACTCTAGGTGCAGCCGGACCAGAGTCTTGTAGAGCGGGAGAATTATCGTTTTATCTCTGGAGTTGATCCCCTTTTTAATGCATGCCAATATTCTGTTTGCTTTGTTAGCAGCAGCTTAGCATTGCATGCCATTGCTGAGTCTATCATCTACTAGGACCCCCAGGTCCTTTTCCATCTTAGATTCCCACAGAGGTTCTCCGCCCAGTGTATAGATTGTATTCATATTTTTGCCACCCAAATGCATTATTTTAAATTTTTCTACATTAAACCTCATTTGCCATGTAGTTGCTCACCCCATTAATTTGTTCAGATCTTGTTGCAAGGTTTCCACATCCTGCGGAGAAGTTATTGCCCTGCTTAGCTTAGTATTGTCCACAAATACAGAGATTGAACTGTTTACCCCATCCTCCAGGTCGTTTATGAACAAATTAAATAGGATTGGTCCCAGCACAGAACCCCGGGGGACCCCACTACCCAACCCTGACCATTCCGAGTACTCCCCATTCATCACCACCCTCTGAACTCGCCCTTGTAGCCAGTTTTCAATCTTCAATTTCAATTCAATTTCAATACTTACCCTATGGTCCATGCCAACGGACCTTATTTTGTACAGTAAAAATTTATGGGGAACTGTGTCAAATGCTTTTGCAAAATCCAGATACACCACATCCACGGGCCTTCCTTTATCTAGATGGCAATGCACCTCCTCATAGAAGGTTAATAGATTGGTTTAGCAAGAATGATTCTTCATGAATCCATGCTGATTACTGCTAATTATACCGTTCTCATTACTAAAATCTTGTATATAGTCCCTTATCATCCCCTCCAAGAATTTACATACTATGGATGTTAGGCTAACTGGTCTGTAATTCCCAGGGATGTATTTTGGGCCCTTTTTAAATATTGGTGCTACATTGGCTTTTCTCCAATCAGCTGGTACCATTCCAGTCAGTAGACTGTCAGTAAAAATTAGGAACAATGGTCTGGCAATTACTTGACTGAGTTTCCCAAGTACCCTCGGGTGCAAGTCATCTGGTCCCGCTGATTTATTAATGTTAAGTTTCCCAAGTCTAATTTTAATTCTGTCCTTTGTTAACCATGGAGGTGCTTTCTGTGATGTGTCATGAGGATAAACACTGCAGTTTTGGTTACTGAAGCCCCCCGATTCCCTCGTGAAGACTGAGGAGAGGAATAAATTCAATACCTTCGCCATCTCCCCATCCTTTGTAACCAGATGTCCTTCCTCATTCTTTATGGGGCCAATATGGTCTGTCCTCCCTTTTTTACTGTTTACATACTTAAAGAATTTCTTGGGATTTTTTTTGCTCTCCTCCGCTATGTGTCTTTCATGTTCTATCTTAGCTATCCTTATTGCACCCTTACATTTCTTGTTGCATTCTTTATAAAGTCTGAATGCTGATGATGATCCCTCAACCATGTATTTTTTGAAGGCCTTCTCCTTTGCTTTTATATGCATTTTTACATTGGAGTTAAGCCATCCAGGACATTTGTTTGCTCTTTTAAATTTATTACCCAATGGGATGCATTGGCTAATGCCCTTATTTAATATGCTCTTAAAGCAAACCTATCTCTCCTTCGTGTTCCTTGTTCCTAAGATTGTATCCCAATTTATGCCTTCTAGCAAGGCTCGTAGTTTAGGGAAGTTGGCTCTTTTGAAATTCAGTGTCTTTGTATTCCCCTTAAGTTTCCTTTTCCTATTTGTGTGATTTATACTGAAGTCCATTGACCTGTGATCGCTGTTACCTAAATTGCCCCATATTTCCACATCTGCGATCAGGTCTGTATTGTTGGTAATCAGTAGATCCAGTAACGCTTTATTTCTAGTTGGTGCATCTACCATCTGACCCATAAAATTGTCCTGCAAAACGTTTAGGAACTGGCGAGCCTTAGATGAATGTGCGGATCCCTACGCCCAGTCTATGTCTGGCTAGTTAATATCCCCCATTATGATTACACTTCCCATCCTTGCTGCTAATCCAAATTGTGGTAGGAGATCTGTCTCCCCTTCCTCCCTCAGGTTAGGGGACCTATAGCATACCCCCAGTATTATTTTCCCCTTAGCTTCATCCCTTTGGAGCTCTACCCATAAGGATTCCACCTCCTCCCTATCTTCCTTAGTGAAGTCATCTCTCACATTCACTTGTACGTTATTCTTGATATATAGGCACACCCCTCCCCCTTTTTTACCCTCTCTATCCTTGCGATAAAGGGTATACCCTTGAATGTTTGCCAGCCAATCATGAGAGCTATTGAACCAGGTCTCTGACATTCCCACAAAATCCAAATCCTCCTCGTACAACAGTATCTCTAGTTCACCCATCTTGTTCGCCAGGCTCCTGGCATTGGTGAACATGCCACGTAGTTTAGACCGGTCACATATTATCCTCTTATTGGGTGTTCCGAGATTGCAACTAGGACTTGCTACTATACTTACCTTTGGTTTATGTGCTTTGGTCAACCTACCACTAATGCCCCCAATACTACCCTCTAGAATATGTTCCGCGCTGACTATCTCTACCTCTGGACCCTCCCCGCCGTCGCCTAGTTTAAAGACCCCAATAACTTTTTGGCCATCTTCATTCCCAGCTGATCTGCACCCTCCTCATTTAGGTGCATCCCTTCTATAGTACTGGTTATCGACTGAGAAGTCAGTCCATCCCTTCTATAGTACTGGTTATCAACTGAGAAGTCAGCCCAGTCCTCCAGGAACCCAAACCCCTCCTTACTACACCAGCTCTTTAGCCACTTGTTTACTTCCCCAATCTCCCTCTGCCTTTCTGGTGTGGCTTGATGTACTGCTAGTATTCCTGAGAATACTACCTTGGAGGTCCTTTTCCTCAATTTAGCTCCCAACTCCCTAAAATCGTTCTTTAGGACACTCCATCTTCCTCTGACTTTATCATTGGTGCCAACATGCACCATGACAGCCGGGTCTCCCCCAGCCCCTCCCAGTAATCTGTCTACAAGATCCATGATGTGCCAAACCTGAGCGCCAGGTAGACAACATACAGTTCAGTGCTTCAGGTTTTTGTTACAGATTGGCCTCTCTGTCCTTCTAAGAATTGAATTCCCTACCACCAGAATCTGTCTTTGCTTTCCCTTCGCTTCCCCCCCACTCTCACTGGAGGAGTTCTTCCCCTTGCAGCTAGGAGAGTCCCTCAGCTCAAGCAGTGCTGGTCCCTGACTGGTTTCAGCAATGTCACTCCCTGACACTTGCTCCTCTACCCTTCCTAGTGCCTGCACCACTTTGTCTCCACCCGCCTCTGTGCTGGCCCCTGCCGGCACCTGCCGTGTACATTCCTGGCTCTTCTTTAGTATGGAGGGACTTCTCAGTGCTGGCAGTTGCTTCTCCAGATTCAGAACCTGGGCTTCCAGGGAAACAATATGCTTACATTTTGCACAGTAGTATTCACCCTCGATCTGATGATCAAGGAACGCATACATGCCGCAAGATGTACAATGAGTCACCTCTCCACACCCGCCTGGCATCATACCTATTAATTTAATGAGGATTGGGGATTATACCCTGTCCAAATTACCTAACAACTAGCTTCCTGACACTAATACTCAACAAGACAATACACAGGTACTCAACGAGACAATACACAGGTACTCAACAAGACAATACAAAGGTACTCGCAGACCTACATGCACTCGCAGACCTACGTGCACCCGCAGACCTATGTGCACTCGCAGACCTACGTGTATACCTATGTGCACCTTCAGACCTATGTGCACTTGCAGACCTACGTGCAACCTCAATACACAAGTACACAGTACACAATACACAAGTACTAACGATCCACACACACACTACTCAGACAACACTCAGGTACCCACACTACACAGGTATTATGACCCCTGTTATAACCTCCTGTTTTAAACTCTGGCTTTTAACTCATCACTTAGTCCAGTTCCACTTGGACAGAGTTCTAGCAGGCTCAAAGATGAGCAGGCTCGCAATGAGTTCTACACAAGGTTTATATAGGCCTCAAGCACTTGTGACCAATTAACCACTCCCCTTAATTAGTAGGCTAAAGGAAGCAAAGAAGAAAAAAAAAAGCTGTTTAAAAAGTGTCAGAAAAGGTGTTAAAAATCCAAAAGGAAAAGCCCCAAAAAGAAACTAAAAATGCAACCCAGCAATCAACAGCAGTCAAAAAGCAAAACTTGTTCACGCTCCACTCAAGGTCCCCGCTGTTTAACTTCCAACCAGCAGTCTGGCCAACAACAGTGGGGAACCCTTACACTGGCAACTCCTACGGGGGAAGTGCTACACATGAATGTGAGTTAGGGACCTTAAATTGTAAGCTCTTTGAGGACAGGGTCTGATGTGAATGTATAATATACAGTATCTCACAAAAGTGAATACACCCTTCACATTTTTATAAATATTTTATTATATCTTTTAATGTGACAACACTGAAATGACACCTTGCTACAATGTAAAGTAGTGAGTTTACAGCTTGTATAACAGTGTAAATTTGCTGTCCCCTCAAAATAACTCAGCACACAGCCATTAATATCTGAACTGCTGACAACAAAAGTGAGTACACCCCTAAGTGAAAATGTCCAAATTGGACCCAAAGTGTCAATATTTTGTGTGGCCACCATTATTTTCCAGTACTGCGTTAACCCTCTTGGGCATGGAGTTTACCAGAGCTTCACAAGTTGCCACTGGAGTCCTCTTCCACTCCTCCATGATGACATCATGGAGCTAGTGGATGTTAGAGACCTTGCGCTCCTCCGCCTTCCATTTGAGGATGCCCCACAGATGCTCAATAGGGTTTAGGTCTGGAGACATGCTTGGCCAGTCCATCACCTTTACCCTCAGCTTCTTTAGCAAGGCAGTGGTCGTCTTGGAGGTGTGTTTGGGGTCGTCATCATGTTGGAATACTGCCCTGGGGCCCAATCTCTGAAGGGAGGGCATCATGCTCTGCTTCAGTATGTTACATAGTTGCATAGTTACATAGTAGGTAAGGTTGAATAAAGACAATAGTCCATCAAGATCAACCTGTGTATGTGTACGTGTGTCAGTGTCTATAATTGTTTCCCATATCCCTGTATGTTGTGATCTTAAGATATACATCTAATGCCCCGTACACACGGTCGGATTTTCCGATGGAAAATGTGTGATAGGACCTTGTTGTTGGAAATTCTGACCGTGTGTAGGCTTCATCACACATTTTCCATCGGATTTTCCGACACACAAAGTTTGAGAGCAGGCTATAAAATTTTCCGTCAACAAAATCCATGTGTACACAAATCTGATTCACAAAGTGCCACGAATGCTCAGAATAAATAAAGAGATGAAAGCTATTGGCTACTGCCCTGTTTATAGTCCAGACGTATGTGTTTTACGTCACCGCGTTCAGAAAGATCGGATTTTCCGACAACTTTTGTGTGACCATGTGTATGCAAGACAAGTTTGAGCCAACATCCATCGGAAAAAATCCTAGGATTTTGTTGTCGGAATGTCCGATCAATGTCCGACCATGTGTACGGGGCATAAGAGTCTCTTAAAAATATCAATACCCCCCGCTGCCACCACCAATTGGGGAAGACAGTTCCACATCCTTACCACCGGACAGTGAAGAACTCCCTGCGCAGTTTAAGGTTAAATCACTTCTCCTCCGATCTTATTGTGTGGCCTGATTAAGCCAACATTTTACAAAGAGCTTTACATACTGTATAGTCACTGCACATTTCTATCCTGAGAGAGCTTACAATCTAAAATCCCCATCTCATACATATACAGATGAAGAAAACCAGAGTACCCTGGGGGAACCCAAGCAAGAACAGGGAAAACATGCAAATTCAATGCAGATATTGTCCTGGCATGGATGTGAAGTGAGGACTCCAGAGCTGCAAGACACATGATAATTAATAAACTGCTGTGCTGCCCATTTAACAACACTGGGAAATGTTAGGGTGGAAAACAGTCAGCTGTTTGTACGCTGGCTGACCAAAATTACAAATACAGAAGTGGATTTTTCAACTTCAACAGCCCATAAAGGTTAGCCCTCCCCTTAGGTATTTTAGCTGTATTAATATACATAATATATATGTGCTCTTCTGCCACCTTCTGGGCACACTTCCTCAAGGATTGGCTGGGACCTCATAAATATTCAGAATGTTTATTTGGCCTGCTTTACTCCTATGTTCTGGATCTTTCCAGAAAGCAGGGAGGAGCAATCAAGTGTGCATCCTGTGGGACCCCGATCAATCAAAATCAATCAGTAACTGCTCCACTGATTACAGAGGAGCTCAAAAAGAACCACATTTACCTAACAGCCTATCACCTAACTAAGAGGGTGCTATATCAACAAAAATAAATAAATCACCTTACAAACAATGGGTCTGCAATACATCATCTATAGCATTGCTCATTCCTCTCTGTACCAATTGAGTTTTAATTCAAGTGGAGCTATCTTCTCAAATAACATAAATTTCTAGGGATTTTTGGTCAAAGAGATACACAATCTCTTCTGCCAAAAATCTTCTTCCTCTTTTCTCTAGCAATATTTTCACATTGAACACTGTATAGTGAGTAGTTACAGGGAAAATGGTGGTTGCAGGGGACATAGAGGGGGACATTGCACAGCTGTGCATATTTCTGTAGTGGAGGTCTCCTTTACTCACCATGTTCAGATGCATGCACAGGCCCCTTTAACTACTTTTCTCACAACTCCCTGAGTTTGTGGACACGCTCAAGGATGATACCCTTTTCTATTTCCCTCCCTCAGAAGCTCAGAGATGCAATCATGTCAGAGTCTAATAGCATGCAGCTTCTCCAAAAGGCCCACCTACTGTAGGGATCCCCTTTCCAGTCACTTCCAATGTATTCCAGTTCAAGTTGGCTGGTACTTCATCCTTGGACAGCAGTTCACCTGTGTTAGGTAGAGCTACCCAGAACTGCACCACACAGCCACATGTTGTCCTGATTAAATAACAGAGCCATAGACATTGCTGTGAAGAATCCATGTTTGTGCAGTTTTCATTGTTCTGCAGTGTATGCATTTTTTTTTCTGTCATCGAGATCCTACTTTGCATTTTTGTTTTTAACTTTGCACCTGTTTTGTAAACTACAAGTTACAGTTACTCTCTGTTAAATCAATCGGATGCTTTTACTTGCATTATGATGGCACACAGCAGTTTTGTTCTACTTTATTATAGATCAATAAAATAGATCAATAAAATAAAAATATTTTAAGGAGGGGCTTACTGTCTGGTTGGTTAGTCTCAAACCTCTGTCATAAAGTTTGCCTATACTCAAAATGTGGAGATTTACTATCTTTTATTTAGTATCTATTAAGGTTACTTGCAGAAAATACCCTTAAAAACTCCCCTTTGTCTTCAAGTTCTCCTGTAAAATCAGCAGTATATGTTTTGATAAGTGATTGTGCCTAAGAACACCAGATCATATAAGGTATATCTTGCCCACTACTAGTGCTAATAGCTGCTATTCTCACCAAATTTGAAGTGGGATTTGTTAATGTCATTACTGTGCTTCTCATTTATTTTCTGAAGCCCTGTTGGAGCTGGGGATATATGTGTGGATAGGCATTGAATGGTTCCTATAATTCTTCTCCATGCTTTCTGTTCTTCTTCCACTTCTTCTGTTGTGATCATTACCCTACCAGTTGTAAAAAAAAACAAAAAACCTTCATAAATGGGGCAGGTCAGACATCAGGTACCATAGCTCTGCTATTCTAATGCCCCGTACACACGGTCGGACATTGATCAGACATTCCGACAACAAAATCCTAGGATTTTTTCCGACGGGTGTTGGCTCAAACTTGTCTTGCATACACACGGTCACACAAAGTTGTCGGGAAATCCGATCGTTCTGAACGCGGTGACGTAAAACAAGTATGTCGGGACTATAAACGGGGCAGTAGCCAATAGCTTTCATCTCTTTATTTATTCTGAGCATGCGTGGCACTTTGTGCGTCGGATTTGTGTACACACGATCGGAAATTCCAACTTGTTGTCGGAAAATTTTATAGCCTGCTCTCAAACTTTGTGTGTCGGAAAATCCGATGGAAAATGTGTGATGGAGCCTACACATGGTCGGAATTTCTGACAACAAGGTCCTATCACACATTATCCATCGGAAAATCCGACCGTGTGTACGGGGCATAAGAGAATGGCCTCTTTCACAAAGAGACACAGTGTAGAACAAAGCATGATAAATTAGTCCTGGGGAAAAGATCAACTACAGGGAGATGATGGGCAATATGGAAGATTTAGTCCTTTGCTTTCCACTTGCTTTATTTGGGGGGCATGGCTTGCACAGCATTATTATTATTTGGAATTTATATAGCACCAACAGTTTGTGTGGCAGTTTACGATATAAAGGGAGAAAGTACAGTTACAATATCTTTCAAAACAAAAAGGACCGTGCTCATGGAGGGGTGGTTTTGGACACCCCCTACTTAAATTATAAATGTAGAGCTACCCCCCCATGAGGGCCCCTTAATGAATCAGTACCCCACTGGTTGCCCCGACTTTGCAAGTCCTCTGACATTCTGGATTCTGACATACTTGTGGTAACAAAAGTACTTAGAAACACACACAGTCAAACAAAGCAGTTGAATTTTATTTACTGAAAGATTATTGGCAATGATATTCAATAACATAAAACTTGTTACCTGCAGGGAATTCTCTTTGACAAGTAACCCTGAAATTAGAAACAGTCAAACAGGAATAACAGATTGCAGTGGAGTGTAAACACTTACACAGAATCAGTAAACTCTGCTTAGATTAAGCTCTATGGATATAGGCGGAAGATGGGCAGGGGAATGACCAGATGCATGTCAGACCACTCTCTTCTGTTGCCTGACGCCACAGTCAGGGTGAACACTGGTTGCTCAGCAAGAGTAAGTGTAGCACAGAGTTCTCCTTGTATATTTGTTTACTTGTAAAAATTCAATAAAACTGAGATTGAAACTAAAATGTACATGGAAGCCCCACTAGTCTAATCAATTTTTCTAAAAACAAATCATGTTGGTTAGAAATACTGTTACAAAAAGATACATAGTTCTAAACATTTATTATATACCTCACTAATCGGAATACCCTATCAAAACCTACCAACTACACACATTACTCATATCCATCTAAAGTAAATATCAGAAGTACTAAGTAGTCCTGAGCCCAGCGCTCAATAAAAATGTATTACTTGCACTTACAGCTGCTATTATAAAATTCCTAATCAATACTAAAATATGTTCAATTTTAAAAACAAAGCATTAACAGCGCTTCTTATGAATTAAAACATTCAACAATATGATATCTCATATAATGCAATAAAGAAATAAAATAATACAAAAATACTTTAATATGAAATGGTTTTGAGAGCACGTATCCACTAAAATGTCCATCAATTAGTTATAAATTAATATATATATATATATATATATATATATATATATATATATATATATATATAGAGTGGTATAGCCGACCCTCTCCTCCTATTGACAGTTCAGTACAGTCAGGTGCCAGGAAAAAAACAAAAAAAACCAAACATGAATTGTAGTAAGCTTCTAATGCAAGCAAGATCTTAATGCATCAGTCATTAGTTGCTACACCTTCACCAAATCACCACGTGCACACCCCTTTGTATGTCTGCTTACCAGAGGTAAGTGTAAACAGGGCCTGTAAGATCCTTCACAATGCAGGTCTGCAGCTCTCTTACTGGGAACTTCAGCTCTCCTTGTCAGGAACTTCAGTTCTCCTTGTCAGTGAGGTGGATAAGCCATGTAAGAATACAAGGGGGTGAATTCCATTGTGTTAAACTGTTTATTATAGCCATTCCCCCCTCGTACAAATTATGCTTACTAGAGCAAAGTAAACAATCCAGCATGTCACATTATTGGCATCAAGCTCATCGTGGTTCCACTTGACCCTCCCACCGCAATGAGTCCAGGGATGACGCCTCCTATGTGAGCCTGGTAAGTCGCATGGTCACGCTCTGACACGTTTCGTCATTCCGTCTTCAGAGGGCGTGGCCACGCAACACGGCTTCTCATTTGAATAGCATGGGAAGCGGGCTCTTCCATACATGTCATCACGAGCGTCATCGGAGTATGCCCCGCCCACTCCTGGGGATCATACGGTATGGGCGGCTTCAGCGCAGCATCCCATCCCTTCCAAATGGCTCTGTCACATACTGCAATACGTACATAGAGCTGTGATGTCCCAATACATCTTAATGGTGAATCAGCGAAACAATGAATAACATCTCTAATATCAACTTATATATACCACCATATGGATGGTTCTTAAAAACATATATCATTATAAATACATATATAAAAAATTACATATATAAAAAATTAAGAATTATATCTAAAACATCGGTGCTGATATAAATTTCTAATATAACTCTACCCAATATAATCTTGTAACATGTTCCCCAATTATTTGGGGAAGGAGTGCTTATGAGCAACCCCTGAATAGTGATTTATTAAATGGTGACATTCTGAGGCTCTGCATATACCATAGCCCATGCAATGTCTAGTTATAAAAAAGATTAAAGATATTAAAAAATAATTAAAAGATGTCTAAATAGTGGCTACAAAGGAAATCTTGACATATTCATAGCAAAATGAATACAGTTCCTTAAGATGCCCATTATTGTAATGTCCTTAGTTTGAAGGAGGCCCAACTTGGCTAGCATGGGAGCTCCAGTCCTAATAATTACTTATAAAACAATTAAGATCTAAATCTATGTTTAATCCATTGGGACTAAAAGTGTTAGTTAAAAAAATCCACTGCGATTCTCGTTTGGATATTTCTCATACCGTATTAGCTCCTCTCCATCTGGGGTGTAATTTGTCAATACCCCAGAATTTAAGGCTCATTGGGTTTCTATTATGCTTATCTCTAAAATGTAGAGACACACTGTGTTCTTTGAATCCTATTGTAATATTATATATATGCTCTGAAATTCTTTTGGCTAATGTTCTTTTTGTGCGGCCAATATACATTAGCCCTCATGGGCATTCCAGAGCATAAACCACATGCGTCGATATGCACGAAATGAATTCCTTAATTTGAAATTCTTTACCATTTGCAGTCGATACAAAGCTTATCAGTCCCCTGAAATGAGTAGACACTTAGCGGTAAGCTTTACATTTTCTGCAGGCATGAAAGCCTGCTCAATCCCAAAACATTTTTGTTTTTTTGGGGGATCTAATACCTTTTTGACCACTTGATCTCCAAACGATGTAGTCCTTCTATGTATAAAAGGTGGCTTCTCTGGTAAAACCTTAACCTAAAACCTTAAAACTCAAAACCTTATCCATACCGAGGATATTCCAGTGTTTTCTGAAAATGGTTTCAATCTCTCGGTATTGTTCATGGAACCCACTTATAAAGCCCCATTCATGTTTGGAGTCTGGTGGTCTTTCTTTCAGCACTAGACTGGTCTCTTGTGAATTTGAGCCAACCTCCGCTATCAGTTTATCTAATGTCGGAGCACTGTATCCTTTTTCCACAAATCATTGTTTTATGTGTTCTGCTTGGATCACATAATCTACATCCAATGTGCAATTACGACAGATCGGTGTAAACTGTCCTTTTGGTATATTTCGTAACCATTGTGGATGGTGCCCATTCTTGACTGGAATGTAGCTATTGCGGTCAGTACTTTTGAAAAATGCTAGTTGGTTTTCCCCTTTTATTATCATGACATCCAAATAATGTATCTGTTCCTGATTACAGTTAAATTCCGATTTGATGTTATTATTACTATTCAACCATTTGGAATATTCTACTAGAGAGGCCCCAGACCCCTGCCATATAATGAACAGGTCATCAATGTATCGTTGGTAGAAAACCAATTGTTTTCTCCTACTTTGGTACACCTACTTATCCTCCCACTCACTCATAAATAGATTTGCGAGGCTAGGCGCAAACTTAGCGCCCATTGCAACTCCAGTCTTCTGACTGTAAAAGTTGCCGGCGTACCAAAAGTAGTTGTGTGTTAAGCAGTAGTCTAGAACCATCCTCAGGAATTTTAGCAATAGCGCGTCGTTATGTTGTATTATTGTATACAACGACGCCACGTCAGCAGTTACCAAAAACACTTCCATATCTTTAGGCATAGTTACACTCTTGATCTTCTGTAGGAAACTTGTAGTGTCTTTGAGATAAGCCTTTGTAGTTAATACACTGGTCTGTAAAAAGTGATCCAAATACTGTCCTATGCGGGCTGTCATCGAATCTTTTCAGTTGACTATAGGTCTAGCTGGCGGATTTATGGGATCTTTATGAATTTTAGGGACCGTATATATTGTGGGTATTCGATTAAAGCTGGGACATAGGTACAGTTTTCCTTTTTTCGTGATTACTCGCATGTAAAATCCGTAATCAACTAGATTAAGCAAGTCAACCCTATATTTGTTAGCAGGGTCCTTGTCTAATTGTAGACAGGTGCTCTCATCCTCCAGCATAGTCATGAGTTGGGAGTGGTAAAAGGATTTATCCATAATCACCACTCCTCCTCCCTTATCCGCCGGATGGATAACCACGTTTTTCATGTTCTCCAGGGCTATAATACATCCGTTATATGTTTAGGATTGAGACTTTTCTTAGGTGTTAGTGAATCCAAGTCTTTTAGGACCAATTGTTTAAACACCTCTACCTAATGATTAGCAGGCAGGGGTAGATTGAAGAGCGATCTATTTTGCAATCCACTATCAATTCCTACCATCTCAGTTGTATTTTTAGTTCTCAAATTACGATTGTTTGACAGAAAGTTTTTTTTATGTTTAACTTTCTTACATATTTATGTATGTCAATATAGACATTGAATTTGTTCATCGGTTTTGTGGATGTGCATTTCAACCCAGCATTCAAGATGTTTGTTTCTTTTTGTGTGAGTGTGGCATTGGAAAGATTATAAATTCTACTTAGTCCAATTCTCTTCGGCTTTTTCTGCTGGACTCTACGCCCTGATCTACATCCTCGTCTGGTTTTGTCCTCATGAATCTGGCTGGACTGTACTGTTCCTCCCATTCTGGAGGGTGCCACCATTTCTGCTGATTGTTGGGATAATATGGTTGCGCCAACTGGTCTTTCCAAGGACGGTTGCCTTAACTGCATCCCCTGGAGTGACCTCTCATACCTCTTGGTGCATGGGCACGTGGATACATATAGAGGCAACTAGGAGAAACATGCCATTGTCTGTTTAGGCTCTGAAGAAAAGGGTGCACCCTTGAAATGTGTCAGCCATTTGGGATATCGTCTGATCCCCACAACATCAGGTCCGGTTTGCCGGTGTCTAGAGAGGTAGTCTCACCAATTGACAGGCCTCATATATATGCTCGTTTGTGAGTATAAACTTTGTCTTTTATGCTTTTAATAAAATTCTACCATCGGTAATGCACAAGGTCGGTGCGCTCTCCTTTCTTTTTTGTTCCAGTTTCAAGAATACCCATTGTTCTGAGGAGGGCTGCAAGACTATAGGCATTGCTTAAAAGAGTTGGTCGCACCATGCATTTAGAGACTAAACACCCAAGCGCAGGAGATTTTTACTGTTCACTAGAGGGAAACTAGAGCCACACTGTAGCAACGTTGCAGAGCATCTCCTGAATATGCAGTCAATATTAGCCAGCTTCTGGCTACATAAATATATACTATCTCTTCTGCTCCTATAATGTGCTATTCTGCTATTAAGCTCGGCTAATATTGATGGTAACACTATAAACAATAATAGATATAATATTAAATATAATGCGCAAAGAAGCAAAGGTCCTATTTATTTACAAAGAAAGTAAAACCCTAACATAGAAATCTAAAAGAATATTACAGAGCATATAGAGTTAACCTGTTGCCGACCAGCTGCCACAGTTGTACTGCGGCAACATGGCTCTGCTGCGCTAATTGCCGTTATCTTACGTCGCTTCCTTTTTTGGCCAACTAGGGGCGCCCGGGTGCCCGGCGGTCGGGGCACACCGAGAACCGGGATCTTTGTGTGTAAACACAGAGTTTCCGGTTCTCTGAGGGGAGAAGAGACAGATCATCTGTTCATACAGAATATGAACAGCGATCTGTCATCTCCCCTACACAGCCCCCTCCCCCTTCACTTAGAACACACCTAGGGAACACAATTAACCCCTTGATTGCCCCCTGGTGTTAACCCCTTCCCTCCTATTTTGTAGACGCTATAACTTTTGCGCAAACCAATCAATATACGCTTATTGCGATTTTTTTTACAAAAATTATGTAGAGGAATAAATATCAGCCTAAACTGAGGAATAAAATATTTTCTTTTATATTTTTTGGGGGGATATTTTTTATAGCAAAAAGTAAAAAATTGTGCGTTTTTTTCAAAATTGTCGCTCTTTTTTTGTTTAAAGCTCAAAAAATAAAAACTGCAGAGGTGATCAAATACCACCAAAAGAAAGCTCTATTTGTGGGAAAAAAAAGCAGGTCAATTTTGTTTGGGTGCAATGTCACACGACTGCGCAATTCTCAGTTAAAGCGACGCAGTGCCGAATCGCAAAATAGTGCTCTGGTCAGGAAGGGGGTAAAATCTTCCGGGGCTGAAGCGGTTAAAAGAGCATAGATGATAAGTTACATAAGTGCATGCTTAAAGTCCTGTATCTTGGTTGGGCTCCAGGAAGAAAGAGAAAGAGGCAGACCATGGCGTACCCTGGCCTCTTATACTGCAAGCAAGGAACACCCACACAGATAACCTAAATCAATAGGGCTGTCCTTTATAACCACTAGGAAGTATGGGGCTGCCCTAAATATCCTCCAGTAGAGTATATTTAGGCAGGCAAGTTCCTTGGTCCAGGTCAACATTTCAGCCACCGCTGGCCTTTTGATCTTGCCTTTTGCCTCTGATTTAAAAGAGTTGCATGGGAGGAGGCAAAAAGGGAGCTAGAAAGCTCAAGGTCTTGGAAGGAACAAAGAGGATGCTTTGAGTGATATTTTGAGACTAAATTGGTGATGTAGCTCAGGGCAGAGTGGTAAATGAATTTGTATGCTGTTGCTAGGATTTTGAATTTTATTTGTTAGGCAAGTAAAAGCAAGGAGAGTGACTGACAGAGAGAGATAGTAAACACTGAGCAATTGGAAAGGTAGATGAGCCTAGCAGAAGCATTCACGAAGACTGAAGAGGGCAAAATTTGTATAGAAGTAGGCCTATGATGAAGGGGTTGCAGTAATTGAGGCCAGAGTTAAAGAAAGAGTTAATTGGTTGCTTGGTGGTATAATTTGTTAAAAAGGGATAAATTGTGAAAAAGTTCTGACAAGTCCAGTGATGGAATTTGGGGCTAAAAGGAGAGGTCACAGTTCAGGATCACATCTAGCTCCCTTACTTGAGGGGGCTATTATGATTTTTTTAGAAAAAAATAGTTTTAGGAAGTGGTTTGACATCCATACTAATATTTCAGCTAGTAAATTAGTGATGTGCACGGAGAATGAAGAGGTGAGGGGAGGATTAGAACAATAGATTTGGGTGTCATCAGCATAGAGATAGTAATGGAACCATGGGAGATTATGAGTAAGGATGGGCCGAACGGACCCCTGTTCGGTTCGCACCAGAACTTTCGACCACTGCTAAAGTTCGGACCCAAATAATGAACTCTATTAAAGTCAATGGGACCCGAACGTCAAAAATCAAGAGTGCCCATTTTGAAGGCTTATATGCAAGTAATTGGGCATACAAATGTTATAGGGGTCCGGGTCCTGCCCTGGGACATGTATCAACAAAAAAAAGTTTGTGAAAAACATCATTTTTAAATGAGCAGTGATTTTTTGATTTTTAAGGTGAAAGCCTAAAAAATGAAAAATTCATTCCAATTTAGTCTCCTTAGTCTACCTGTAAAGTGGCAGATCTGAACCATGTCTAGAATCTGTTGCAGCAATAATTGCATTTATAAAGCCAAAAAAAATTACATTTTCCCTGCAAGCTGCTGTTGTTTTGCTCAGCAACAGCTGGGGAGCCAGTGTGTATGATGAGGCCACAATGTAGTGCATTGGGAACAAGATTAGATATTTTTTGGCTACATTCTGGTACTCTTGATGAAAGCAAGAATTGGCCTTACTGTAAAAAATTGCAATGATATGCACCTGTCAAACAGGTGCAGAAAAATTGGTCTTTGGGTGTCGGTGGCTCCTTCCCACCGTAACCCTATAGAGGTACTCTTGATGAAAGCAAGAATTGGCCTTGCTGTAAAAAATTGCAATGATATGAACCTGTCAAGCAGGTGCAGAAAAATTGGTCTTTGGGTGTTGGTGGCACCTTCCCACCATAACGCTATAGAGGTGCTCTTGATGAAGGCAAAAAAAATGCAATGATATGCACCTGTCAAACAGGTGCTAGAAAATCGGTCTGTGGGTGTTAATAGTGCCCATGAAACCTATGCCAAAAACATTCTTCCAGATGATGGACGCCTTCTCCAACATTCTTCTCTTGACCAACAGAAGACTCAAAACGACGTTTTCCACAACACTGTTACCTACTGGAGTCAGGAAAAACATTCAATAAAATCCTCTTTAACGCGTCCTCAAGAGATTTTTTTCTTCTGCACGCTCTGTGGGGGCCGGATGAGTTCTGAGACCTTCCCCTTATAACGGTGGTCAGGGAGGGTTGCCAACCAGTAATCATCCTTCTCCTTTATGCCACGTATTCTTGGGTCCTTTTGCAGGCTTTGCCGAGGCTTGAGAAGCAGACTCCTCGGGGTCACTCAGGATGATAGCCTTGGAACTTCCTCTTCCCACCCACAAACTACTCCCACTGGTCCTGGGGTTGGAAAGCTATCGCTTATGGATTGACACATGTCTTCCTCTTCTTCAAAGCCTATGAAAGTGCCAGAATCCTCCTCCTCCCCTCTCTCCTCCTGTGTGTTCTGTGACACAGGAATGATGGTGTCTGGATAAAGTGGGCCTTGAGAGGAAAGGAAGACCTCCTCTTCCTTCTGCTGCTCTGCCTCCAGTGCCCTGTCCATAATGCTATGCAGAGTCTGCTCCAGCAGGAACACAACCAGGGATTGTGTCACTGATGCATGCACTGTCACGGCTCACCATCCTTGTGGCCTCTTTAAATTGTGACAATACAGTGCATGCATCCTTAATGGTCAGCCATTGGTGTAGGGAAAAAAGCAGAGGCGGCCTGAGCCTGTCGTCATGCTGTATTCACACAGATACTTGTTGACAGTCCTCTGCTGCATGTATAGCCGCTGCAGCAATGACAAAGTTGAGTTCCACCTGGTTGGCATGTCACAAATCAGGCAGTTTAGGGACAGGTGGATTTCCCACTGAATTTCAGCCAACCAAGCACTGGCTGTGTATGACCTCCTGAAATGGCTACAGACTCTTCTGGCCAGCTTTAGCACATCTTGCAACCCTGGGTATATATTTAGGAAATGCTGCACCACCAAATTGAGGACATGTGCCAGGCATGGCACATGTGTCAATTTTCCCTGTCTAAGGGCAGACAGGAGGTTTGAGCCATTATTGTACACCACCATTCCTGGCTCAAGCTGGCGTGGTGTGAACCACCTCTGGGCCTGTCCCTGCAGAGCTGCAAGAATCTCTGCTCCTGTGTGGTTCCTGTCCCCTAAACACACCAGTTAAAGCACTGCATGGCACCTTTTAGGCTAACTCTGGGAATAGCCCTTTGAACGCTTAGGGGGTACCTGATGTTCATAGAACAACTCTGCAGAGGAGGGCATGGAGGTGGAAAAGGAGGAGGAGGTAGAGCTCACAGGTCTGGCATCACCACCAGCTGTATGGAGACGTAGGGGCACAACAAGCTGCAGCACTGAGCTCTGTCAAGCATCCTTTTGACTTGCAAGCAGCATTACCCAGTGTGCTGTGAATGAAATATATTGTCCCTGTCCATGCTTGCTGGACCATGTGTCAACAGTACGGTGGATTTTATGGCTGACTGCCATGCCCAATGATGCCAGAACCTTACCTTCTACGTGATGGTAGAGAGATGGAACAGCCTTACGTGAAAAGTAGTAGCGTCTGGGAACCTCCCATTGTGGTACAGCACATTGTGCAAATTCATGGAAGGGGGCAGAATCCACCAGACTGAAAGGCAGAAGTTGGAGAGCCAACAGCTTTGACAAGCTTGCATTTAGACGCTGGGCATGTGGATGGCAGGGATTGTATTTTTTTTTCCGCTGCAGCAGATGGGGCAGAGAAATTTGCCAGCTACAGTCTACAGCTGGTGGTGTGCTGCTGGCAGATGTGCTGCTAGGACCTGGGACACCCTGTGCTATACAATCATCCATGTCAGTGGAGGCTGCTGAGAGGTAATGACTTGGTATAGCAGGGGCAGACTGAAGTAAGGAGGAGGGACAGATTTGTGCCCCTTTTGTGTGGCTTTTAGGTGCTCTTGCCATTGGGCTGAGTGGTTGGACGTTAAATGCCTTGTTAAGCATGTGGTACCCAAATGGTTGGTGTTTTTGCCACGTTTGATGTGTCTGAGACACATCTTGCCGATAGCAACAGTGCAATCTGCTGCAGATGTGCTGAAAAAGGCACAGACAGCTGAGCTTTGGGGAGTGGGCCAGGAGATAACAGCTGCAGAATGTGATAGAATAGAGTGGCTGCTCTCTACTCGTTCATGATGTGGACCTCCTTGGGGTTGTGCCGCCTCACCTTCAGTTTCCTCCTCTGCTCTATCTGGCACCCAAGTCGCATCAGTGACTTTATCATCATCATCTCCTTCTCCTCCATCTTCATCATTACCACTGGAGACAACTTGGCAATACACTGCGGCTTGGGGAACGTGAATGCCAATCTGTCTACCAGTGTTCCTCCATCTCTCTAGGCTCATGTTCTTGTCATCCTCAACCTCAGAACAAACATCTTAATCCAGTAATGGTTGAGCATCATCAAGGCGCAAGTGGCGCAGCTGACTCTTCAATGGCTGATGTTGGGGCTATGGCAGGAATAGATGTGAACAATGAGGCAGGTTTATGCACTCTGGAAACTGCAGGGGACTGCACACTTGTCTCTGCTTGCGTGACAGAGGATGAGGAGGATGAGGAAGGTTTAGTAAGCCAGTCCACCACCTCCTCTGCATGCTGTGGCTGGATAGCATGGGTAAACTCCCTAAACAGAGGAAATTATGCCCTGCCTGAGGACTGACCACCACCTTCACCTTTGCCTGTGGACACATTTGTTGCTGGCCCCCTTATAGTGCCAAGGGAACGTCTGCCTCTCCTTGTTGTCCTCCCAGACATTATTGGGAGGGAGGGGGCAGTGCTTATAAGCAAATATAAAGAAGAATTTGAAATCTGTACTTAGATGGACTTTAATCAATATAAAGAGGTGTTTGGTGCACTTTCATTTGAGTACTCACACTACACAGACACACTCCACGGGAACACTATAATATACTGAAATATAATGCGCCAAATGTACAGTGATGCACAAAACTATATGATGTTAGACTGGCAGTAACGCACACAGAACTATATGGTATTAAACTGGCAGTAATGCACACAGAACTATATGGCGTTAAACTGGCAGTAACGCACACAGTAGTAAATGGCATTAAACTGGCAGTAATTAACAAAACTATATGGCGTTAAACTGGCAGTAATGAACACAGAACTATATGGCGTTAAACTGGCAGTAATACACACAAAATGATATGGCTTTAAACTGACAGTAACGCACACAGAAGTAAATGACGTTAAACTGGCAGTAACACAATCAAATAGATGGTGTTCAACCGTCACTACACTGACGCAATCTGAACTGTCCCTACTCTAGCTATACACTAATGTAAAGATTACTGACACGGTCTCACTACACTACAGTGAAACTATCTGAGCTGTACCTACTCTAGCTGCACGCAAAGCTGAATGATGGTCCTCCTCACTACACTCACATTATCCTTAGACTGACACTAAACTAATACTCTACACTGACAATTGAAGCAAAATAGCACAGTATAGCACACTAACTATTATACTGTGGGGCGGGAATGAGCCATGATTGGATAAAGTCATGATGACAGTGTCCAATCATGACTCTGACAGTGCTCTGTGCCCTGATTGGCTGAAGCTTTCACTGCTTCAGCCAATCAGGGCTTGCAATGCACTGTTCAGTGCCGCAATGCATTGTGGTCGGTTCGGTGGGGCTAACAAACGGTCGAAGGACCCGTTCGTTCAGCTGTTTGTTGAATGTCCAAACAGCGTAAGTTCGGCCCAAACTTATGCTTGTGCCAAACTCATCCCTAATTATCAATAGCGATGAGCCAAACATACCTGGGTTTGGTTTGAGGGGGTTAAGCGAACTTGACATTAGGATGCCAAATCCAAACCCAATAAGGTCAATGAGAGCTGAATGCTAAAAAACAGTTCAAGCCATTTTCTAGGCTAATAGGCAGGAGGCTGTTAAACAAATGGGGGGCTGGGCACTACCATGGGGAACATGTACCAAAGCAAAATAACATTTTGTTGACTGGGAGCAGAGATTTTAGTAATGCATAAAATGAAACATTAAAAATGCAAAACTCCCTCTCATAATCCTCTAGATATCAAATGACCTATTAAGTCTTTGACACCTTAACTGTATTACTCATGTAAAGTTACCAGTGTTATATTGTATTTGCTTCAATGTCCTTGTGAAAAAAATTTTAACAAAAATAGAACATGTAAAAATAAATGCAAAACTCCATTAAAAAACATGCCTCAGGGATGCCCTGACCCTGCTTGTGAAGTGGCTCATCTGTGCGATGTATACAACCTACCACAGCAAAAGAGACATTTCCAAAGAAAAAAGTGTCTTTAAATTGCCAGAAAAAATCGGCTCCCAGCCAATTCATTCTGTTTCGAAACAAAGCAGCCAGGGATTACCCTTATCTATACTAGGCCCTTATCCTAGATGAGGGTCTGGTATAAATGTTAATAGGGGACCCCCCACACAAAAAAAATGTCATGGGATTCCTCCCAATGGTCTGGTATAATCAAAGGGGGACCCCACGCAACAAAACCTAATCCATACCGGGCCACATGCCCTCCTACTAGGGGGGATCCCCCTGGCAAGGTACTTTTTTTGCCTTGTTGATGAGGACAAGGAGCTCTTCTCTATAATCCTGGCAACCCTAATATCTGAAATTCATGAAACAAACATATCCATGAAAGCAGAATAATATATATTATGTATAATGCATACTATAGGCTATTTTTCATGCTGTGGTTGGCTGCACACTAGTATTGCATAACCTCTGTTAGCTGGTATGCTGGTTAAATAATACAGAAGACTGCATCAAGCATTAGACTTTGTGTGGGTTTTATAAACAGTTTATAGAGAAAGCATAAATGTTAAAAAAAAGTGTGTGTGAACCCAAAGTGAATTTATTTAGAGCATTTCAAGTGGATAAATTAGACATATATATGCACAGAAACATTTCCTGCGTCTATCCCAATTACAGTAAACTAGAACATGTTAAAATAATAGTTGTAATAATTAGAATTTTGAAAAGACAAACCAAATTATGCTCATTCTTTCCACAGTGTAAGGATTCTGATGATCTGTTCTGTTTTCTTCCTCTGTCCATTTTTCTTGCCAACAGGATGCACAGGAATCACCAGACCTGTGTATTAAAGTTATGAATAAAAGAAATGATCATATTTAGAGATGGAATTATCTCATAGTAATTACACCTTTTGAGATAGCGATCCATCATTGGAGCATCAATTATTTATGCATATACATCATGAGAATAATTGGTTTCATCCCAGTCACTGAAAACATTCCGAGAGGAAAAAAAAAGCTATATGCTGTTGTGTGCAGCTGGTAATATACTTTACAGACAGAAGCCTGGAAACTAAACTGGGATAAAAAACAGTGAAGTTATACAAACCTCAACAAAACACAACACACACACACACTTGATTAATGGATTAAAATGGTTTGTACACTCCTGAATTCCGCGTACACACGATCGGAATTCTCTTGTCGGAAAAGCTATGATAGTTTTTGCGACAGAATTCCACTCAAGCTTGTCTTGCATACACACGGTCACACCAAAGTCTGACCGTCCAGAACGCGGTGACGTACGACGGGACTAGAAAAGGGAAGTTCAATAGCCAGCGAGCCACCCTTTGGGCTCCTTCTGCTAATCTTGTGTTTATCTCGTGTTAGTAGAAGTTTGGTGAGAGACGATTCGCGCTTTTCAGACTCGTGCTTTTTCAGATCGTTTTACTGCTGTTCAGTTTGTGCTTGTGGGTTTGTATCTGCTTTTCAGTGCTTGAAGTCAGTTCGTATCTGTTTTTCAGTGTGTTCTTGTCCGCTCGTTACTGATTTTCAGCTCGCTCTTCACAGGCATTGCTGTTCTTCAGTGCGTTCTGTTTAGTTCGTTCTGACCAGCCAACGGTTTTGAAGCCATGTTGCGTGTACGTACTTGTCGTAGAGTTCGTGGACACCTGCATGTGGCAAGCCATCACTCCTCAACAGAGGCTAGTTGCCACGCTGCGGTACTTGGCAACTGGGAGAAGTCTGCAGGACCTCAAGTTCTTGACAGGTATCTCCCCCCAGGCTCTGGAGATCATTATCCTAGAGACCTGTTCTGCTATTATTCAGGTCCTGCAGAAGGACTATATTAGGGTAAGTGTTCTCCTTTAATATCACATTCTATGTATTTAATGTATGCTAATGTTTTTATTTCTTTCATCATTCCCTAATTACCATGATTGTAATATGCAGTGAATATCCTCTTTGTCCTCATGTATGCTGGAAGCTTAAAAATATTTTTTTGTCCTTCATGAATATTTGCCTTCACTAACCTCCCCAGCATGCTATCCTGGGCCCATATCCACCTAGCCTAGTCACTTAACAATGTATTTTGTCAACTCCATTGTAGTGCTTTACCCTAAACACCCCCTAAAATGTGTCCAAATGTTATTTGTGTGCTTAAATTCATGCAGAGCCAGAGGCTTTTTTTTTGTGGCCCAAAATCATTTGGAACCCTCCCTCCCCCCAACCGCTAAATCAACTGATACCAATCCTCTATATGCTGACTTTGCCAAACCCATACACACTATACCTACCTCTTTTGTGGTCATATTTATGGATGAATTCACCAAAGCATGTAGTGAAAGGGCCTGCCTGAATACTTTCAAATGATACTGTTTAAAGTTTTGTTATCCTATTATCTTGATAGGTAATTGCAGAATGTAAAAATGTGCTTCCATTTGTACAGTGTGTATTTATATATTTGTTTTATGATACTTCTTACCTGTCCAGTGGGCTGACAATAGTGTAAGTAAGGAGGGGCGGGCCAAAGTAAAACACATTATTTATGCATTCAGCTCTCAATGAAGTGGAGAGGGTTACCTGTCCAAAACATACCCCCCCCTAAAATGTCTACAATGGGCCATCAGAGGGGGTGAGGAATCTGATAAGTGGCCCTTATATTTTAGCCTTTAAATACTCCTTAAAATAAATGTTATACTGATGTTGGCCAAGAATTTTTGTGTCTACTCTGCTTGCAATGTTTATGTGCAAAATGGCTAATTTTGTGTTCTTATGTGACTCCACAGTTTCCCTCAACACCACAGGAATGGCAGACTGTGGCATCCCAGTTTGCCCAGCAGTGGGACTTTCTTAACTGCGGAGGGGCAATCGATGGGATGCACATCCGCATCATCCCACCACTCCATTCGGGGTCATACTATTATAATTACAAGGGATTTAATAATATTGTGTTGACGGTGATGGTGTCGGCGACATATGATTTTTATATGTGGATGTGGGGAGGAATGGCCGGATGTCGGATGGTGGAGTCTTTGCCCGGACCGAGTTCTACTGACGTCTTGAGAGTGGTGGCTTGGGATTGCCACCTCGGGAGGAGAACGTGGAAGGACTGCCATTTGTCTTCGTCGCAGATGAGGCATTCGGTCTGGGTGACCATGTGATGAGGCCATTCCCCCAGAGGACCCTCACCCTGGAGAAGAGGGTTTTTAATTACCGGCTGGCCAGAACCAGAAGTGTCGTGGAGAATGCCTTTGGGATCCTGGCCAGCCAGTTCCGCCTATTTCAAACAGCCATAAATATGACGGAATATAAACTAAACCATATCATTTTATGTTGCTGCATCCTGCACAATTTTTTAAAAAGACATAATGCAAGTTATGATGCCTCCGTTGGGCCTGAGGCCGGACTTTCAGAAACTCCAATGATGGCCCTGGAAGCTGGCTGTCCTGGCTTGCCCCCCCAGTCAGGATCTCCATCTAAGTGGACAAAGAGGAGGTGCTGCTGATTTGCCGGGACCAGTGACAACACAACCAGGAAGGAGATTGTGGAACCACAGAGGGGGACACCGATTGATTCCTACCAGTGGATTTACTTTTACTTGCCCATTACCCCTGCAGGGGTTGGGTCTTCCGATGAGTGGGGACACAAGCGGGGGCTCCAGGAGAAAAGTTTACACAACAATCACAATAATTTACATGGGACCTGTTTGGAAGGCCAAGACACTCTTCACAGATTTTTTCTTCTTTTTTATGCAGAACTTTAATTTTGCTTGGACACCTACACCATTTGGACTTGATTTTTAAAAAATTTTTTGGTGCACTATCACATTAGTTATCTACTACACCATTGATGAGACTTATGCATTTTTTGGGCATTTTTGTGCGTTTCTTTTGCAATTTTGCTCACTCACACCAATATTACGCACATTTATATATTGGTTATGTTTTACGTTTTTGAGTGCATGTATTCCTTTTATTATTATTTACAACGCATTTGCACTTTTGGTTTTTATACTATGTGATGTTTTACATTAATGATATACGCATGACACATTTCGTTTAACAATTATACATTTGTTCACAGTACTTTTCACATATTGCCACCACACATTCCTTATGGTATCATTTTAATAATATACACTTTTGAACAGCGCCACATTCCCCACTAGAGTTTTTTATTAATTTTTGGATTTCACTTCAGTGTTTTTTCCATTTTCTGGGGGGGCTGCAGTTCTCTTTTAAATATTGTCCTAAGTGCGGAATATTCTAGTTTGCCCCCCCAAAGTGCCCGTGAAGTGCGAGAAAATAATGTTGAATATTTTACAGGTAGCTATTGCTATGCCAGCACATTTTGAATAAATGTTCTCTTTTATCAGATTAAATCTTGATTTTCATTTACTGCTTTGGTTTCTTTTTGCTGTCTCCTAGGTTCTCCTAGTGCACTTGTATTGCCAAGTGATTTTTCCATTATTAAATAACACCCATTGTCACTGGAAACACCAACTTAACACAAAAAAAATGGTATTGATTATTGAAAGAAGAAGCCACACATTGTTGATTATAAAACCTTTTACTCCGTGCACATTCACATGTGCGTTTTATAAAACATTTGGCAGTAAAAAACACACTTTTTTTTTTCAAAGTTTTACCTTGAAATTTCTGAAAAAATACAGAAACAGGCATGTTTACAAACATAACATACACAACTGTGGAACTTACAAAATTCAACATTGCAAAAAAGAAGGCAATATCAGACATTTTATAGTGTGAAAAAGGTCTTGATCTTGCCTACATCAGGTGGGGTGAAGTCACCCCTGTAAAAGCCAAATTTAGAAGATGTACACAAATTGTGAGTCAGAATTGGGATTTCCTTTCTGTTCCCATACCTAATGTCAACATGTGCTATCTCCCATCATGGGGGATCAATGGACGTGTTTTGGGCGTGCAACCCCTTCCTCTCACCTACTAGAGTTGGGAGGAAGGGGTTGTACCCACAAAACGCGTACATTGAAATCCCCTGATGACAGATAGCACATGTTGATACACTGTGTGCATCTTCCAAATTTAGCTTTTAAACTGTATTAAAACTAGATAAAATATTTAAAGAAAAAAAAAATTCCAGGAATCTTTTTTAGGATTTAAATTCTCCCTAGTACATCAATCACGTTCTTCAGTCTTTGTTCAATCTCCTTGGTTTTTCTTTGATAATGTCCAAATCCTGACTACAAAACATGATTTCCTGGTTCATCCATTGGGCACTGTCACTGGTGAAATCACTGGATTTTGGTACCACAACCTGAACATCATCTAAAATAAAAATACGCACCATGTATTATAAATATGCAGGCATACATCTATATCCTCTACTATCCTGAATCTGTGGTGTCTGACACTGACCTGTTGTGGTGACAATCCCCACCACATCTCCTTCCTCCACATCCTCAGGTTGTGACCTCTGTTCCCCTTCTTCAGGAGGTGTGGGGGGGGGGGGTACCTGGTGTCTTCATATTTTACAAGTATTTGCTCCCCTATGAGAGTAAAACAAAAGTTATACTTAGCACACAGATATTTGAGTCCAGAAATAGGAATATGGAACATTGCTTGGAAGTGGGGTACAATTGTCTGTCTTGGCAAAGTTCCAAGTTGAAGACATTATTTTTTCCCTTACCAAAGCTGGAATACTTACCTTTTTTGGACAAGTTTCACACATGGTGACACCCCAAGTATCCACTGAAGCACCTG
The DNA here is from genome assembly GCF_042186555.1 of Aquarana catesbeiana. Lineage (NCBI taxonomy): Eukaryota > Metazoa > Chordata > Amphibia > Anura > Ranidae > Aquarana > Aquarana catesbeiana. Next base: position 96,664,497 of record NC_133333.1, on the reverse strand, counting down.
TGTGGGACACCCTAAAAAGTTTGTTCTTGTGTCCCACACTAGTGCTTCTGAGTCCAGATGTGTAAACAGCTGCTGAGTGTCCTCTCCTTACAATACACTGAATCAAGTTTGTAATTCATTCTAGTTTGAAACACATCTAGACAACAATGTCCTAAACTTCTTTGAATACAAATTATTATGACCAAATGTAGTTAACCCTGTATCTGGCAAAAACATCATATTTATTTGTAAACAAACTATGTTTACTACGACCGATTACTTTGCCCCCAAACATGAAAGTAGCCATTTTAAACTGTCCAACAGTAAAGAAAAGCACATGGCGCAGCATGCAAGTAATAATAATAATCTTAACACACGACAACTACTTACTTTTTAGAAGCACTTTCTTGATCCTTCTGTACTGATCGTGCTCCCTTAATTTGAGGTCCGACTATTGTTTCCTTAATTGCTCCTTGGATCTCCGTACCCCAAAATTTCGGCGCAGACTCTTCACAACTTTAGTCATGATCTTGGCCTTTCTCTCATTAGGGTTGGTGTACGGTCCATACTTCCCATCATAGTCGTCCCTCTTCAATATGTCCACCATCTCCACCATCTCTACAAAGGACATATTGGAGGCCTTAAATCTCCTCCTCCGGGATCATGACGTTTCGGGCTCCAGGCTTTCCTCCTCCTCGTTACTGCTATTATGTACCTGCTGTGTCTCCACCATGTTCCTCTCCCACTGCGACGAATGACACGGGGCAGGGAATATTCTAGAAAGAACGTCAGGGTCGGGTGATGCGGGTGGAGTTTCACGCATGTGCAGTGTATATAAAGCTAACACGCGTGTGTTGCATCTACGTTCTGTGTGCGGAGGAAGGAGGAATGGAAGAGACAAACGTAATAACGAAGGTAACATTTTAACTTGGGATATGAGTGGCCTATACTGAATCTAGATTGAGGCCTATATTGGGATAAGATTAGGAGAGTTTAGCATGATATTAGTGTTTTTGTCTTTTGTTTGGTCTTGCAGCAAAAATTAAACAATTTAAAGACCCATACTTCCTTGGCAAATCCATAGACAGATACAGGGATATGCGCAGTTTGTGGGAGGTGAAAAACCTGTTATTTTGCAACAAACCAGCAAGGAAGGTATCGATGGAGAAACTGCTGGAATTTGTGAAGACTCGGGTCCCCAACGCAGACCTCGAGTTTGTGGATAAGAAAATTGGTAGCTTGAGAAGCACGTATAGGAAGGAGCTTCAGAAGGTCCATAAGTCCATGAGGTCAGGGGCAGCAGCAGAAGATGTGTATGTACCCAGTCTGTGGTACTACAACAGGATGCGTTTTCTAGAAGACCAGATTGAAGCCAGGGAATCACTTTCGACTCTTCTGCCCCCCTTCCATCCAACCTTCCCTCAACCCTTCCCTCAACCCCAGCTGAGGCTTCCGAGGACCAACCTGGGCCTTCCATCCTGGAAGAAATTGAGGAGCCCAGATGGAGCCAGGTATAGTATATTGAAACATATTTTTTGTGGGAAAATAATTGCTGTTAACTAGATGTTATTATTGATAACAAATGAATGATTTAACAAAAAGTGTTTGACATATCAATAGACAGTAGGGGCCAAAAATGATTGGGACAAGAATGAAAAATGCTGGGCTCAGAATGATAGTCTTTTCTAGTTATTAACATTCAATTTGCAACAGTCATGTGCTGAACATTGTGTGTGATTGATGAACCAAAAACTAAAACTATGTCCCTTTTTCATACACAGGAAGACCTCAGTCAGGACGAGGCTCTGGAATGTGGCAGCCAGGAGGTGGCGGGGCCCAGCCTCACCCAATCCCAGGTGCCTCCCCTCCGCCTTTCAACCAAAAGGCCCAGGAAGGTGAGGAACATGAGGGAGGCAGCACTTGTCCTCATTAAGGAGGCTAATGATGCCCTGAAAGCCCCCATCAATGATGGAGAGGCTTATGGCTACTATATAGCCTCAAATATGCAGAAAATGGAAGAGGGCCAACGCCTCAACTGTGAAAATAATTTTTTTGAGGCCATTCACAAGGGGTTGAGGGGGCAAATGACCGATGATGTCCACTTATGTATGCTCGCCCACCCTCCTCCTCCTCCTCCTCCTGCCACAAGTCCACCTCCAGAGCCACAGCCTGCAGGAAAGGCTGCAGGAAAGGCTGCAGGGAAGGCTACAGGGAAGGATGCAGGGAAGGCTGCAGGGAAGGATGCAGGGAAGGCTGCAGGGAAGGATGCAGGGCAGCATGGAGGGAAGGCTGCAGCGAAGAGAAGAAAGTGATTGCATGGGTTCAGTCTGGTCTGACAGAAGACGCAGGCTGTTGTAGTACCACAGCCTGGGGACATATATGTCATCTGCTGCTGTTCGTGATCGCTGGGAGTCCTGGACCAGATTGTGCTCCCTATTACATGGACTTCTCAAGCTACCAATTTTTTTATCCACAGAGTTGATGTCTGCCCTGGGGGCCAAAGGCTTCGCAAATTCCAGCTGTTTCTCCAGCGTTGCCTTCCCTCTTTATTTTGTTATTATGAGCCAGAATAAATAGAGATTTTTTTATATGAAAATACTTGCCGATGTGTTTTTCTTCAAATAGGACAGTTTTTTGGTGAGTAAGCAGGTACATTTCAAAAATACAATGTCAAATTAACAAGGGACACCAAGCAACCTCCTTGAGGTTTACAAATACAAGATAACAATGGTGTTGTGGAAACGTGACGTACAAAAAAAAGAAAAATATGGAGATGACTATAAAATAATAAAAACAGAAAAAATACAACAGGAGATCTTGATGAAAAAAAAAAATTACTATATAAAAAAAAAACATTATTATGGAGATCTGGCTTTAAAAACCAAAAAGATTATTCAGGAGATCACAAGAAATAATAAAGAAATAAGTTTGTGAGAAGTCTGTGTGAATATGAGCAGCAAAACAACTTCATTCTTCTAGCATTATAAAGAAGAAGATAATGTGCTGCATTGAAAGATTAAAAAATTTGCAGTGTGATGAATGTGCCATCTCCATTACGAACTGTCGTTTTACCAGACTGAGCGGCTCAGTCTCGTACTTGATTCTGAGCATGCGTATTTTTTTGCGCGTTGGACACGCATGGAATGGAATACACACGAATGGAATTTCCGATAGTAACTTTTTCCGTCAGGAAAATTGAGAACATGCTCTCAATCTTTTGCTGGCGGAAATTCAGCCAGCAAAAGTCCAACGGAGCATACACACGGTCGCATTTTCCGACCAAAAGCTCTCATCGGTCTTTTGCTGGCCGAATTTCCGATTGTGTGTACGCGGCAGAAGGCTTCATGTACACGGGACGTTTTCAAACCTCCCCTAAATGATGAAACGTTTTTTACACTGTAAATGATCAGAAAAGTATCTCCATTAAAAATGCCTTAAAACGAAACGTGGCTAAATGCGAGTTAGAGCATTTAGTCCTCATGCACACGGACGTTTTTACAGCTGCTTTTTTGAGCTTTTTTTGCAGCTTAAAAAGGCCTGTCTATGTTAGTCTATGGCTTCATGCCCACCTAGGCGTTTTTGAGCTGCAAGTGGCATAGGCGTTTTTAAGCTGTAAAAAAAACCCAGGACCAGTGGGTTCTGAAAGACGTTTTTCAGCTGTAAAAATGCTCTAACGCTGAAAAACGCTCAAAAACGCTCAAAAACGCTGAAAAACGCTCAAAAACGTTCAAAAACGCTCAAAACGCTAACGCGGAAAAACACTCAAAAACGCTCAAAAACGCTATTGCAAAAACGCTGAAAAAAGCTGAAAAAAGTTAAAAAAATTCACTGCAAAGATACTGGCGTTTTCATAACGTTTTTTTAACAGCCTGTGTGCATGAGGGCTTACATGCATTTTTCAAGCTGTTACAGTCATTTGGCATTTCAAATGCCTCTGAACATCTGTCCTGAATGCATTTTTTTGCTTTCCAAAAAACGCTTCTAACCTCAACTGCCTGGAAACCACTATAAACGACAGTGTACATGTGTTGATAAGATAACATAGAGGACAGTTAAGGGGCAGCTGAAAAAATGCCCAACTGCTCCTAAACATCAGTTTACCAGCAGCAGTGAGTGTACATGAGGCCTTAGAAGACCCTCTGCAAGGATGCTACTAAATGTATCCAAAAGGTAGAAAGGGAATTACATATTTTTATCGGGTGTATCAACTTGATATCCCTAAGGAAGGCTTTGATTCTTTGCCTTGGTACAGAAAAGTCTGTAAACCTAATCTTAACAAGAATAAGCTGATTAAAAAAAAGAATAAAAACAAGGTACTTACTTTTTACCTATGCTCATAACATGCACGAGTCAGGGGTACCACTAAGGAATGGCCATATTGAAACACTGGTATGAATATTAAGGGGAACCCCAAACCAAAATAAAAAAAAAAAAAAATGCATGGGGGTCCCCCCTAATTCCATACCAGGCCCTTCAGGTCTGGTATTAAGGGGAACCCCGCGTCAAAATTTTATAAGAAAATGGCATAGGGGTTCCCCTCAAAATCCATACCAGACCCTTCAGGTGAAATAAAAGTAAAACTTTTATTGTTTCACTTTAAGCATTATTAAAATCACTGCTCCCGAAAAAACGGCAGTTTTTTTGCATTGATACATGTCTCCTGGGGCAAGACCCAGGTTCCCAAACACTTTTTAAGACAATAACTTGCATATAAGCCTTTAAAATTAGCACAGATTTTTCATGTTCGTGTCCCATAGACTTTAATGGTGTTCACGTGTTCGAACAAATTTTTTGCCTGTTCGCATGTTCTGTTGCGAACCGAACCAGGGGGTGTTCGGCTCATCCCTACTCTGCACCACAAGCCCACCCTATTTTGAAGCCTATTAGAGCCTCTGGCTCTAATCAGGTGCTTCAAAAAACATCCCCGCCACTATCTATGAATAAGCGCTCTATGGGAGCGTGAAACGCGTTAGCGGTTATGCTGCATTATTTCAACAGAGCCATGTACGGATTTTAAATCATGTCATTATTTTTTCAATAAAGAGGATTTTATTTTTACTTTTCCAATCCGGAGTGCGGCTGTCCAGATTTTTTCCATTGCATGCATCCCCGCCACTGTAATCCTGAAAGAGGCCGGAAGCATTAATAGGGGGTGGTGGCTGTGGCGTCTGAGGACAGAGGGGGTGGCACCGGGTGCCCCAATGGATGGGCCGTCACTGATCACTACGGTATCATGCAATGCATGGTTGTAAGCAGGAGGAATTAGTGTGAGGTGCAGGGGACCCAGGAGATTGACACTCCTATGCCCCGTACACACGGTCGGATTTTCCGACGGATAATGTGTGATAGGACCTTGTTGTCAGAAATTCCGACCGTGTGTAGGCTCCATCACACATTTTCCATCGGATTTTCCGACACACAAAGTTTGAGAGCAGGCTATAAAATTTTCCGACAACAAAATCCGTCGTCGGAATTTCCGATTGTGTGTACACAAATCTGACGCACAAAGTGCCACGCATGCTCAGAATAAATAAAGAGATGAAAGCTATTGGCTACTGCCCCGTTTATAGTCCCGACGTACGTGTTTTACGTCACCGCGTTCAGAATGATCGGATTTTCCGACAACTTTGTGTGACCGTGTGTATGCAAGACAAGTTTGAGCCAACATCCGTCGGAAAAAATCCTAGGATTTTGTTGTTGGAATGTCCGATCAATGTCCGACCGTGTGTACGGGGCACTAGAAGTATTAGTTTTACAGTAGAGTTTGAGAACAGTGCAGTGTTTAGTGGAGCAGGCAGCAAGAAAAACTTGCTTACTGTTCTTTTGCACAGCATGCATTTCTAGGGATTTTATTATGCATGACAGGGTCCCTTTAAAAGTTTTATTTGGAAAATGGGTGATGAATTTTTAGTATCCAGAGTTTTTAATAAGAAGCTAACAGTAATCATTTAGCAGCTCATAAATGTCCTCATGCAGGGGCCTTTTTGTATAGTATGAAAGTGTAATGAAGAAACATTCGAACAAGTAATGAACTGCTAGTCTCTTATCAATAGTAAGAAAGAAACAAATACTCATAAATAGGGATGAGCCGAACACCCCCCGGTTCGGTTCGCACCAGAACCTGCGAACGGACCGAAAATTTGCGCAAACTTTAGAACCCCATTGAAGTCTATGGTACTCGAATGTTCGAAATCAAAAGTGCTAATTTTAAAGGCTAATTTGCATGGTATTGTCCTAAAAAGGGTTTGGGGACCCGGGTCCTGCCCCAGGGGACATGTATCAATGCAAAAAAAAGTTTCAAAAATGGCCGTTTTTTCGGGAGCAGTGATTTTAATGATGCTTACAGTGAAAAAAAAAGTGACATTTTCCTTTAAATATTGTACCTGGGGGGTGTCTATAGTATGCCAGTAAAGTGGTACGTGTTTCCCTTGCTTAGAACAGTCCCTGCACAAAATGACATTTTTAAAGTAATAAAAGTAATTTAAAAATGCTTATGGCTTTAATGTAATGTCCCGGTAATATGGATGAAAATCAGTGAGACAATAGGGCATGGGTTCCCCCCCCCCCAGTCCATTACCAAGCCCTTTGGGTCTTGTATGGATATTAGGGGGAACCCCGCACCCAAATTAAAAAAAAGGAAAGGCGTGGGGCCCCGAGCCCTCTGAACAGCAATATACAGGTGGTGCAAACAAGACAGGGACTGTAGGTTTGTTGTTAAGTAGAATGTTAAGTAGAATCTGTTTCTAATTTTGAACTGGTACATTTTTAACGTGTTTAGCTCCAGCCAAAAAAATCTATTTTTAAGCTTTTTGGAAAACATAGGGAAGGATTATCACCCCTGTGACATTTGTTTTGCTGTCTGTGCACCTCTTCAGATTTTACCTCACTTTCTGTCCCAATGACAAATGTTTTTTGACAATTTGGGGTTTTTAGTGAAACAAAGATTGGTGATAAAGCATCAGTGGAAAGGAGACAAGTTTTTCCCATATTAACTCTTACAGGAGAGAATTTCCCTTCCTAGGGGTAGATTTCATCTCACTTCCTGTTGTCTCCTTCTGTTTGCAAGTAGGAGTCGTTTGTAAGTTGGATGTTTGAAAGTAGGGGCCTGCCCTATATACTCTGCAGAAATTGGGGCCTTAGGTGTTGGTGTTGCCCTCACAGTTACTCTTGGTGGGCGCAGGAACGGGCTCTGCTGTGAAATATTAGATCAAGAATTGTAATTACATGCCCCTGTTGAACAGGGTCAGAAAAATTGGGCCTTTGGTGGTGGTGGTGCTGGTGCCACAACACTAAGTCCTCACAGTTACTCTTGGTGGGCGCAGAAACGGGCCCTGCTGTGAAATATTAGATCAAGAATTGTAATTATAGGTCCCTGTTGAACAGGGGCAGAAAAATTGGGCCTTAGGCACTGGTGCCACAACACTGCAACCCCTCACAAATACTCTAGTTGAGTGTAGCAACGAACCCTCCTTGCAAAATATTGCATCAAAAATTGTAATTACACGCCCCTGTTAAACAGGGGCCTTAGCCACTGGTGGCAGCGCCCAGAACCAAAAATATTCTTACAAGCTATCAGCATGATCATTGAGGAGGAAGAGGATAGTCACTCAGCATAACAGGATAGTCACTCAGTATCAGCATAGGCAGTCTTGAAGGGATCTGACATTTAAAAAAAAATTATTCGGTTACATCAGCATCAGGTGCTTGGTAGCTGGTGGTGATCCAAGACTGATTCATTTTTATGAAGGTCAGTCGATCGACCGAGTCAATGGACAGGCGCACCCTGTGATCGGTTACAAAACCTCCAGCAGCACTGAATGTGCGTTCCAAAAGAATGCTGGATGCAGGACAGGCCAGTAGCTCAATTGCATACTGTGCAAGCTCTGGCCAGTGAACCATCCTCAAGACCCAGTAACTCAGAGGATTTTCGGTGGGAAAGGTGTCCAAGTCAGATCTTGCCCCTAGGTATTCCTGCACCATGTAAAACAGACACTGGCGATGGTTGCTGGAACCGATCATACCTTGGGGCTGTGGACTAAAAAATTGTCTGGACGCATTGGTCAGATGGCCACCTTCTCCACGGCTCCTTCTTTGACTGACCGATGCCTCAGCAACACGTTGTCCAGGAACAGGAGTTTGTAACCTCCCAGTCTCTGGGAACGCGTTGCACAGACCTTTCTACAAGGCCTCCCGAAGATGTTTCATCCTCTGCTCTCTCTGTGATGGCAAGATAAGGTCCGCAACCTTACCCTTGTAACGTGGATCAAGGAGGGTTGCCAGCCAGTATTGATCCCTCTCCTTGATACCACAAATACGAGGATCCCTCCGCAGGCTTTGCAGGATCAGGGAGGCCATGCAGCGTAGGTTTGCTGAGGCATTCGGTCCGGAGTCCTCTGGGTCACTAAGGATGACATGATCCGCAGCCACCTCCTCCCAGCCATGTACAAGTGCATGGGTTTCCTGGGACTGTAAATGATCCCTTAAAGACTGCTGCTGATGCTGAGTGCCAGGCTCCACCTCCATGCTGACACAATCCTCCTCTTCCTCCTCCTCCTCCACCTCTATCTGTGTGATCGGCGGGCACGCAGGAACGCTGTCTGGATAAAGGGGGCCTTGAGAGCTAAGGAAGTCCTCCTCTTCCTGCCTCTGTTCTGCCTCAAGTGCCCTGTCCATTTTTCCACGCAGCGTGTGCTCCAACAGGTGGACAAGGGGGACAGTGTCACTGATACATGCACTGTCACTGCTCACCATCCTCGTGGCCTCCTCAAATGGTGACAGGACAGTGCATGCATCCCTGATCATGGCCCACTGGCGTGGGGAAAAAAACAAGCTCTCCTGACTCTGTCCTGGTGCCATAGTCACACAGGTACTCATTGATGGCCCTCTGCTGCGTGTGCAGCAGCTGCAGCATGGCCAATGTTGAGTTCCACCTGGTGGGCATGTCACAGATTAGGTGGTTCTTGGGCAGGTTAAATTCCTTTTGGAGGTCAGCCAGCCAAGCACAGGCATTATATAACCAGTGGAAATGCACACAGACTTTCCTGGTCTGCCTCAGGACATCCTGTAAGCCCGGGTACCTGCCCAAGAACCGCTGTACCACCAAGTTAAGGACGTGAGCCAAACAGGGCACATGGGTCATTTGTCCCTTTCGGAGGGTGGAGAGGAGGTTGGTGCCATTGTCGCAAACCACCATTCCTGCCTTAAGTTGGCGTGGTGTCAACCACCTCTGAACCTGCCCCTGCAGAGCTGACAGAACCTCTGCCCCAGTGTGGCTCCTGTCCCCCAAGCACACCAGCTCAGGCACCTCATGGCATCTTTTGGCCTGCGTAGTTGCGTAGCCCCTTGAATGCCTACGGAGCACCGCTGGTTCCGAGGACAAAGCACAGGAAGAGGCCATGGAGGAAGAAGAAGAGGAGGGGGTGGAGGAGAGAGGTATGTGAGAATCACCAGTAGCAGCATTTTGGAGGCGTGGTGGTGGAACAACCTCCAACACTACTGCACCTTGTCCTGCATCCTTCCCAGCTGCCAGCAGAGTCACCCAATGCGCCACGAAACTTAGGTAACGTCCCTGTCCATGCCTGCTGGACCATGAGTCAGCAGTAATATGCACCTTACCACTGATCGCCCTGTCCAGCGAGGCATGGACATTGCCAGAATCGCCTTCCATGAGAAAAAGTGGCATTTGGGTACCTGCCACTGAGGAACCGCACATTCTACAAACTCACGGAAGGGGGCAAAGTCTACCAACTGAAAAAGTAGCAGTTGCAGTGCTAGCAATTTTGCCAAGCTGGAATTCAACCGCTGGGCATGTGGATGGCTGGGAGCGAACTTCTTTTGGCGGTGCAGCAGCTGGGGCAGGGAAATTTGCCTGGTACAATCTGACATCGTGTACCGATAGCAGATTGCCCACAAGTACTTGGCTGTGACCGACCTAATTCTACACCTTCATTCCTCTCAGTGCAGGTCTCAGAGAGGACTGAAGGTATAGTGGGGTTGGAGATCTCAGCTGATGAGGAGCAAGGAAAGGTCCTCTTTGTTCTTTGGTGTGGGTCTTTTAGGTACGCTTGCCAAGGAACTGCATGGCAGGTCAACATATGTCTGGTCAAGCATGTGGTGCCCAAGTGGGAGATGTTTTGGCCACGCGAGATACGCTTGAGACATATGTTGCAAATAGCAGCGGTGTGATCTGAATCACTCATCTCAAAAAAGGCCCACACCAAAGAACTTTTGGAATAACGCACAGAGACAGCAGCGCCCTGCACATGCGGAGCTTTGCGGTGTGATGCAGTCAGTGTGCTGCCCTTAAGCTGGCCCCTGGAGGGCATCTTGCCTCGTTGGTGATGTGCCTCCTCCTCCTCCTCTCTCCTATCAGGCACCCACGTGGAGTCAGTGACCTCATCATCCCCTTCCTCCTCTTCACTGGAGCAAATCTGGCAGTATGCTGTAGCATGGGCAACATGACTGCCAGATTGCTGTCCTTCTTGGGGCACCCCCTGTCTGGGCTCACGTTACTGCCTTCCTCTAGCTGAGTACCATCATTGGAGCCTTCAAAACGCTGGGCATCCTTCTGGAGCATGTACCCAACACTGTGGTCAAACAGTTCAGGGGACTCCTCGGGAGGACATGGTGGGGCTAGGGAAGGAGTGACTGATTCCATTGAGCCGAGGGAAGAGGCCGGGTTGGCAGCTGCTTTGCCAGACAAAGTACCCTGAGCATGGGTGAGAGAGGATGAGGAGGATGAGGACGGCTTGGTCATCCACTCGACCAAGTCTTCCACATGTTGCGGCTCAACATGGCCAGCTGCCGAAAAAAAGGCCAAGCGTGTCCCACGGCCACGTGCTGATGAGGATGATATATATCTATATATATATATATATATATATATATATATATATATATATATACATACATATATACATACACACACACACACACATATATATATATACACACACACACTGATACTGCAGCTAGCAAAATCAACTGCCTGCCTGTAGTATTATTAGTATGAGAACACCACCAACCTTCTACAGGTAGCTTTAGCTGAACACTGTGCAGATGACGCACTACACTAACGTTTAAATAATGTAGCAGCCTGCGGTAGTGATAGGATCAGGAAAACACCACCAACCTTCTACAGGTAGCTTTAGCTGAACATTGTTCAGAGGTCGCACTACACTAACATGTAAATAATGTAGCTGCCTGCGGTAATGATAGGATCAGAAAAACACCACCAATCTTCTACAGGTAGCTTTAGCTGAACACTGTGCAGAGGTCGCACTACACTAACTTGTATCTTTAGCTGAACACTGTGCAGAGGTCGCACTACACTAACTTGTAGCTTTAGCGGAACACTGTGCAGAGGTCGCACTACACTAACTTGTAGCTTTAGCTGAACACTGTGCAGAGGACACACTATGCTAACGTTTAAATAATGTATCTGCCTGCGGTAGTGATAGGATCAGGAAAACACCACCAACCTTCTACAGGTAGCTTTAGCTGAACACTGTGCAGAGGATGCACTACACTAACGTTTAAATAATGTTGCTGCCTGTGGTAGTGATAGGATCAGGAAAACACCACCAACCTTCTACAGGTAGCTTTAGCTGAACACTGTGCAGAGGTCGCAATACACTAACTTGTAGCTTTAGCCGAACACTGTGCAGAGGTTGCACTACACTAACTTGTAGCTTTAGCTGAACACTGTGCAGAGGTCGCACTACACTAACTCGTAGCTTTAGCTGAACACTGTGCAGAGGTCGCACTACACTAACTTGTAAATAATGTAGCTGCCTGCGGTAGTGATAGGATCAGAAAAACACCACCAACCTTCTACAGGTAGCTTTAGCTGAACACTGTGCAGAAGACGCACTACACGAACTGTAAATACTGTAGCTGCCTGACTGTGGTACTAATAGGATCAGAAGAACACCAGCAATTTTCTTCAGGTAGCTGTAAATACTGTAACAACACCTGCCTACCTGTCAGTAGTAGGAAGAGAATAGCAAGAACAGATCTAGCTAAACTGAATACAGTGTGTGTGTATATATATATATATATATATATATATATATATATATATATATATATATATACACACACACACACACACACACACACACACACACACACACACACACACACACACACACACAACACCTGGGATGCATATATATACACACACAATACACTGTAAGTGCAGCTAACTGACTGACTGTCCTGCCTAATCTATCTAACTTAAATCAGATGACACTGTCTCTCTGTCCCTGTCTCTCAACGTCGGAACACACTACACAGGGCCGCTGTGAAGGTGGCCTTATATAGTGTGGGGCGTGTACTAAACCCCCTGAGCCATAATTGGCCAAAGCCACCCTGGCTTTTGCCAATTACAGCTCTCTGTACAGACGGCGCTGTGATTGGCCAAGCATGCGGGTCATAGTGCATGCTTGGCCAATCATCAGCCAGCAATGCACTGCGATGCCGCAGTGAATTATGGGCCGTGAATTCGAATTTGGCGCGAACGGCCCATATCGTTCGCAATTAGGCGAACGACCGAACAGACGATGTTCGAGTCGAACATGGGTTCGACTCGAACACGAACCTCATCCCTACTCATAAACATTGCATAAACAGTTTACATAATGTATGCTATACATTACATAATACTAACAGCCATTTAAATTGCTGGTGGAGAAGGTATTCAGAAATAAACTAATTTTTAATAGTAATGATACAAAATTAATCTTTCATTGATCTGACTTAAAGCAGAACTAGAGGCAATACTTTTTTTTTTTTCACTTTGGGTAGAGTAAGGGAGATTTCCCTTCACTTCCTGTTCCATAGCCAAAAATTGGGGGTTTCCTTTACTTTCACTTTTAATGATAATGGTAAACAGGACAAGCAGAGAGGATGAATCTCCCTAACGGGGGCACAGAAAGCAATAAATAATCACAGGGGTACTAATCCCACTCCACACCATTCAAAACTTTTAAAAAAAAGTTTTGCTGTCCTTTAGTTATACTTTAAATTAATAGAAATTATTACTACTAAGTTACTTTGCTCTTTAGAATATGCTTTAGACTAATGCACTGATGTGCAGAAAGTACCAGTGTGCACTAACTAGGGATGGGCCGAACGACCCCCTGTTCGGTTTGCACCAGAACTTTCGAACATCACGAAAGTTTAGAACCGAATAATGAACCCCATTGAAGTCTATGGGACCCGAACGTGAAAAATCAAAAGTGCCCATTTTGAAGGCTTATAGGCAAGTAATTGGGCATACAATGGGGGTCAAGGTACTGCCCTGGGGGATATGTATCAATGAAAAAAGTTTGTAAAATGAGCGGTGAATTATTGATGCTTAAAGTGAAAGTATAAACTTCTGGTTCCTGCACCGTATGTGAGGGACAGGGAGACCGGTGACACCCCTCAGCCCGCACGAGAATCAGCCTATAAAACCCCAGCGCTGCACTAGATCGGCAAGAAAAAGGCACACATACCCTCCCCACGCCACCGCGGATGGAGCGGTATCTCACCCAGCTGCAATCCCGCGCAGGATCCGGATCGAGGGACACGTCTCCCTCTCCCTCAGGAGTGCCTGTGTCTTCTAAGATGGCCGCCGCAGCACGAGCCTCTTCCCCCATACAGAGCGCCCAGCAGCCTCACATACACGGCTGCCCCAGTGAGGAGACACCACACGAGTCAATGGATACTAGCCTGCAGAGGAGCCAGGAATCACACAGCTCCCATGACAAAATAGCTTAGGCGGTAGCTGCACTGCTTTTACCCACCATAACAGCTGCAGTGGACAGAGCAGTGTCTGAGGGCATACTGCAGCTGAGGAAGGAGCTGGGAGAACACTCCAAGAGACTGACCAAAGCTGAACAGCGCATATCCTCAGTAGAGGATGATCATTATAACATGAGCGCAGAAATTGAAAAATTCATACAAGACCAGCAACGACTACACAAACGCATGGAAGATCTCGAGAATCATTCCAGGAGGAACAATCTGATAATTGGCCTCCCTGAATCTTACAAACAGGGTTACCTACTAGACCTATGTACCTCCATCCTCCCTGAGGCTCTAGGCATAAACCGCCGCTGCACAGTGGAAAGAGCTCACCGGATCGGAGCCCCGGCGAGCGATCGCAAGCACCCGAGACCTGTCATAGTGAAGCATCTTAACTATGCCGACCGCATGGATATACTGTAGAGCTTCCGAAAAGCACAGTCCGTGGTGATAGAGGGTCACAAACTCCTACTGTTTGCAGATTATTCGGAGGAAGTATCCCGCAAACGCAAGGAATTTCAACCGATTTGTGCAGAGCTTTACAAAAGAAGCATCCACTTCACGTTAGTGTACCCTGCTATCCTACTCTTACAAGCCCCGGATGGGGAACAACTCACTTTCCAGTCTCTGGAAAAAGCAAACGCATTTCTACGAGCACTACCGCCAGGACAACCCACTTCCGATACCTATGAGGATAAAGTGAGACATGGGTCAAGGGAACAAAGGAGCCCAAGGAAAGACCCTCCTAAATGGCTAAAATCCTCCGCTTCACTTGACCAACCCGAGCACCGTTGATCATACTCAGAGTCACGCTCAGTGTAGTACTGGTAACTTTATCTTGGGAAACACTACCTCCCACGAACCTTCCAGTTTGGGCTACATTCACAGACTGTATGACAGTTGGTTATTTCAGATGGTCATATGACCATATAAGCTACTTTCCTTGAAGTCTGTTCAGTTATTCGGGTTGTTTTTAGAGTCTCTAATGTGTTCCTCTCTCCAAATGGAGACGGTATATGCAATTCCATCACAGGATACTCCCATTGAATCAGAACCCGGCATAGGCATGATGGAGTTACACCTCCTGCACCCCCCTTTCCACCTGCAGAGCAGTGTCTGACATTCTACAAACACACTTCTGCCCTGCGGGCTAGCTGTTCATCCGGTAGTGAAATTGCATACAGAAAAAAGTGAAGTCACGAAAAAGCTTTTTTCCTTACGGTTAACCCTCCCTCTTTCTGTTTTCCCCCTCTCCCTTTCATGCCCTCCTATCTTGAGAAGGGAAGGTTCCTCCACACACACAGACAAAATTCAAAATCGTTTCAAAATAACCTGATCCTGTTCTATTCCTCACGGGTACAATCCACATACAACCACTTGCACTCTATCCCCCATACCTGACCAATGCAATCCATTCAAATAACATCTTGGAATGTTAAGGGGCTGCGTTCCCCTATCAAACGAATGAAAATTCTCAGACACCTAAAAAGATTGAAAACCGACATCGCTTTGCTTCAGGAGTCGCACCTGGCAGAAAGTGATTTCTTCCGCATGCGGAAGTTATGAGTATGGAAGGTGATAGGCTCAGCTTCCAAAGGTCGCAAGGCAGGTACAATCATTCTTCTGCACAAAAACTTAACTTAGATTTATTATCCATTGACAAAGACGAAGACGGCAGGTTAGTGTCCATTCACCTCAAATTCCCATCAAGCGAAATAAAAACAACCAGAGTCTATGCCCCGAACTCTCCGGACAAAACTTATTTCACAAATCTTACATCTAAACTAGCGAACGAGTGTAATAACCCCCACCTCATAGGGGGCGACTTTAATTCAACCATTAGCGACAATGAAGACAGATCCAGTACACGCCACCATCCGAGACCAACCACACATGACCAGTACACCCAACTCTACCACATGGTTCATGCCCTCGGTCTAATAGATATTTGGAAGCTCCACCACCCCCTGGATAGAGAGTTTACCTTTTTCTCCCCGGTTCATAACTCGTTCGCCAGACTTGACTATTTCCTCTGCACACACTCCATGCTAACCAATATCAGAGAATCTTATATTCATGATATGGTGATCTCAGATCATTCACCTATTTCAATCACCCTAAACAATCTAAGCACCTGCCAGGATTTTAGACATTGGAGATTCCCGAAGCATTTGAACCAAAATGTTAGTTTCAAACAAATGCTAACCGAAGCATGGTCGGACTATGCCCACAACAATAGATATCACGTAGATAACCCTAATCTGTTCTGGGAGGCAGGCAAGCCCTTTTTGTGAGGTAAGATTATTGCTTTTGCGTCGGCTTATAAAAAAGACACACAAAAAAAAATATTTAGAAGCCAGCAACAGACTTCGCATGGCCCAAGAGCGGCTTAATGTTCAAAACAACGCAGAAAACCGTAAATCTTGGCTGGAAGCTAAGGATCTTTTTGATACCTGGGCAAACAATTTAGAACTTATGAAATTGTCTTATACTCAATTACAGTTTCATAATTATGAGAATAAGGCAGGGAAATTGCTGGCCAGACTCACTAAGGACACATATCATCCCACGCATATCACTGCCTTACATAACCCGGAGAGTTCTATCTCCACATCTCCCAAAGACATTAATAAAACACTAGAAAAGTTCTACAACAACCTGTATGCCCCCAGGAGTCGATAGACCCCACTATAGCCACTACCTGGCTAGAATCTACCCCCCTTCCTCAATTCACCCAAGACCAATTGAAATTGTTAAACACCCCAATCACTGAAGAGGAAATTATGGTTACCATTAGCGGCCTAACCAACGGCAAAGCTCCTGGCCCGGATGGATATACGCCCGAATTTTACAAATTGCTAAGAGAGGAAATTACCCCTCCCCTACTAGCGGTTTACAACTCAATCTGGGAAAGTGGATCTTATCTCCCGACGGGGCAACAAGCCATCGTTAAACTTATTACCAAAAAAGGCAAGGACCCAAAGGATCCAGGATCCAGGATCCTATCGCCCCATTTCCCTACTTAACATAGACTCTAAAATCCTTTCAAAGATAGTGGCCTCTCATTTAGCAAATATCATGCCCTCTCTCATCCACCACGCTCAGTCAGGATTTACCAAAGGCAGGTCAGCCTCCTCCAATCTGAGAAAAGTTCTAGCAGCTCTGGAATATGCTAAACAACACCCATTAGATGATGTAGCAATAATCACCCTAGATGCCGAAAAGGCTTTTGATAACGTTAGTTTTCAATGGCTATCCTTAGTGATGCAAAAATTAGGAATTTCTGGCCCATTCTACCACTTTATTCATAGCCTCTATTCTGCCCCCACAGCCATGGTAATAGCTGCAGACATACAATCCAACCCCATACGGCTACATAAGGGCAGGAGACAGGGTTGCCCCCTCTCCCCTTTACTCTTTACTCTTTAATTTGGCCATTGAACCTCTGTCAAGATATCTCAGCACCACATCCTCCATTCAGGGAATCCCATTCAGGCAAGTCGACATGCGGGTCGCTCTCTTCGCGGATGATATACTGATTTTTACTACCTCCCCACAAAATGATATCCTCGTCATCCAAAATGTATTTGAATCTTTTCGCAAATGCTTGGGCTTGAAAATAAACATCGCCAAGAGTGAGATTCTCCCCCTCAGTACAAAACCTTCACGATCTTGGTAGAACCTTCCTCTCTCTATTATCTCAACTACCCTCCCCTGATATCAAAAATTGTGGGTGAGTTGGAGGTTTGGTCCGACCTACCACTTTCACTCTTTGGGAGATGTGCACTATTCAAAATGGTCAGCTTTGCCCGCCTCTTATATCCCCTTCAAACTTTACCTTTGCTATTAAAGCATAAAGATATACAGATTCTAAACAAGGCAATTTCAAACTTTTTATGGAAAAAAGGCAAACCGAGAATAGCTTTGACCAAACTTTTCCTCCCGAAGAGTGAGGGTGGAGCCGATCTCCCGAACATTAGAGTGTATAACCTAGCTTGCTTACTCAGAACAGGATTGGACTGGATCTTACAATCCTCTAAATACTCCAACTATTCACTAAAATCGGACATGGTACATCCGTTCAACTTAGCCGCTCTCTTGCATAGCTCACTACAGAAAACTCAGGCATATCAAACAAAACTTGCTTTTCAGGGACACAATAGTTGCTTGGTGGGAAGTGAGGAAAAAATTGGGTTTGTCCCCATATGTATCCAAGTATCTTCCAATCCATGGTAACCCAATGTTCTCACCAGGTCTTCTATACGAACCATTCTCCAAATGGAGGGACAAAGAGCTAACCAATGCATATGCTCTCTACCATGGAGTGCACAATACCTTCAAAACATTTCAACTTCTAGCTGAAGAATTCAATCTACCTCCTCACCATTTTCTGCATATTATGCAATACGCGGATTTCATCAGTAAAACTCGCCCGAAGAGAACTCTAATGCCTCGTACACACGAGTGGACTTTCCAGCAGACTTGGTCCAACGGTCTTTCCGACGGACTACCTGAACGGATGGACTTGCCTACACACGACCGGACTTTCCGGCAGGCTAAGTCCGCCCGCCTTTCCGACGGTCTTTCGCGGGAGTTACGGCGGACTTTCAGAATGAATGGACTTGCCCACACACAGAAAAGTTCGTTCATTTTGAACGTGACTCGGGTACAACGGGACTAGAAAAGGAAGTCAATCTCTACGCTTTTATCGGTGAGATTGACACCTTGCGAGCCCTGTCGCGGGTCATACCAGGCCCTTAAGTCTGGTATGGATTATAAAGGGAACCCCTACGCCGAAAAAATGGCGTGGGGTCCCCCCTAAGATCCATACCAGACCCCGATCCGAGCACGCAGCCCGGCCGGTCAGGAAAGGGGGTGGGGACGAGCGAGCAGCCCCCCCTCCTGAACCATAACAGGCCGCATGCCCTCAACATGGGGGGTGGGTGCTTGTTGATGAGGACAAGGGCCTCTTCCCGACAACCCTGGCTGTTGGTTGTCGGGGTCTGCAGGTGGGGGGATTATTGGAATCCGGGAGCCCCCTATAATAAGATGGCCCCCAGATCCCGGCCCCCCACCCTATGTGAATGAGTATGGGGTACATGGTACTCCTACCCATTTACCTATGGAAAAAGTGTCAATAAAAAAAAACACTACACAGGTTTTTTAAAATAATTTATTAGACAGCTCCTGGGGGGTCTTCCTCTGGCTTCGGGTGGTCTTCCTCCGGCTTCGGGGGTCTTCTTCCCGGCTTCGGGGGTCCCTCCGGTTCCTCTTCTCCCGGTGTCCGGTTGGTTCTTCTCCGCTCTCTCTGGCCTCTTCTCCTGGTGTTCCAGTTCTTCTGCCGGCTCCTCCGCTGTCTTCATGCAGCTCTTTTGCCAGCGGAGAGGCCCGGACTTCTGGCTTCTTGTCTTCTTGTCTTCTTCCCTCTGCTCTTCTCCAGATGTTGACACGACGATCTCTCCGACTGGACTGCTCTCTGAGCGCTCCGCTGTGACTTATATAGGCGGAGACCCCGCCCCCTTATGCCATCACAGTCCCTGGGCATGCTGGGACTGTGAAGTTTTAGGGGGCGTGGTCACCGGGAGATGTTGTAGGGTCTCCGCCTATATAAGTCACAGCGGAGCGCTCAGAGAGCAGTCCAGCCGGAGAGACCGTCGTGTCAACATCTGGAGAAGAGAAGAGGGAAGAAGCCAAGAAGACAAGAAGCCAGAAGTCCAGGCCTCCGCTGGCAAAAGAGCGGCATGAAGACAGTGGAGGAGCCGGCAGAAGGACTGGAACACTGGGAGAAGAGGCCAGAGAGAGCGGAGAAGAACCAACCGGACGCCGGGAGAAGAGGAACTGGAGGGACCCCCGAAGCTGGAGGAAGACCCCCCGAAGCCAGAGGAAGACCCCCGGGGCTGTCTAATAAATTATTTTAAAAACCTGTGTAGTGTGTTTTTTTATTGACACTTTTTCTCTAGGTAAATGGGTAGGGGTACCATGTACCCCATACTCATTCACATAGGGTGGGGGGCCGGGATCTGGGGGCCCTCTTATTATAGGGGGCTCCCGGATTCCGATAAGCCTCCCCACCCGCAGACCCCGACAACCAATGGCCAGGGTTGTCGGGAAGAGGCCCTTGTCCTCATCAATATGGGGACAAGGTGCTTTGGGGGGGCTCGCTCGTCCCCACCCCCTTTCCTGACCGGCCGGGCTGCATGCTCGGATTGGAGTCTGGTATGGATTTTAGGGGGGACCCCACGCCGTTTTTTTGGCGTAGGGGGTTCCCTTTAAAATCCATACCAGACCTAAGGGCCTGGCATGCCCCACGCTCGCCGCAATAGGAAAATTTGTTTTTCCTATTGCAGCGAGTGCAAGATGCAATATCCTGCCCTTGCGTCGTATCTGGTCCGTCGGACCAGCATACAGACGAGCGGGCTTTCCGTCGGATCAGCATACAGACGAACGGACTTTCCATCAGGAACTGAGTCTGACAGAAAGATTTAAAACATGTTTCAAATCTAGGTACAGTGGACTTTTGGGGAAAAAATTCTGCCGAAGCCTACACACAATCGGATTGTCCGGTGGACTCTGGTCCACTGGACCAAGTATGCCGGAAAGTCCGCTTTTGTGTATGCAGCACAAGATTCCAACCTTCATTCGTAGATAAGTTGATTGCAGACAAACAACACTCCATATCAGACATATATCGCCCTCTAATCGGGAAATTCACAAAATCTCTGAATAGCACCTCTATGTCATCCTGGTTAAAAGACCTTCCGGGTCAAGCAGATTTAGACAACATCCTAACGGGCTACAAGATAACCAGACACATTACAACATGCGAATCCTGGAGGGAAACTCAGTTCAAATTGTTGCATAGGTCATATTATCCATTTTCAACAAATCATCCTTCCACTTCGGGACATACCTGTCCATGGTGCTCACTTCCCAAGCCATCTTTAATTCACCGTCTCTGGCTCTGTCCATGGATAGCCAATTACTGATCTACAATCCTCCAATACATAAAAAAAAGTGACTAAGTTTATGCCCGACAAGGACCCTATGCTTCTGCTATTCAGTTTCCCACCACAAAGAAAGGATTCCTCAGTGACCTCCAAAGTACTACCTCAGGATCATTAACAATGAATACTTCTAACGTTACTCATAGCCCGCAGAAACATCTTCAACCACTGGATATCCACTGAACCTCCGACCTCATCCGAAACAATAAAAAATCTCAAAGTCCTATTATACCAAGAAAAATTGAATACCGTAAGCCATCCTGCAAGGTCCAAACAAATGTTTGATAAGAGATGGTCCTCCTTCGTCGCTAGCTGCCTAACAGCATCAGAAAAAAAAGACCTACTTGGAACCATCCCCTTTCTCACTCACTGAAAAGGGTCTTTTACCTAGCAACAAGCCACCTCCTTAATTAACGTTACATCTACATTTTGTCAAGCTTCTTTTTGGAGATGTCTCTTTGTCTTATACCTTTGGTTTTCTGTCTGGATGTATACATTACTTTCAGAGATTTAACTTACATAATTCCCTTACCGCTATGAAGTTATTTTCCTAAGCTGTTTGTTCTCTTTGACACTTAGTCTTCAGGGCATTGTCGGGGGTGCTGAGGGGAGATACTCTCCAAACGTCTCCTATCGGTCCCCCCCCCTACTTCCCGTTTTAATCCTTTATCTCCAGTTTTCCTTTCTCCCTTCCCCTCTTTCTCCCCACTTTGAAACCTTTTCCCTCTATTGCCTTCAATACCTTCCCACCTCACCTCTCTCTTAACACAATACTTTCGATTGTATTTCTATTGACAATGTTTGTAACCTTAACTCTCGAATGATGTCAATAAAATAGATTTGAAAAAAAAAAGTGAAAGTATAAAGATGAAAAATCCCTTTCAGTATAGTACCTGGGAGGTTCCCCTAGTCCACCTGTAAGGTGGCACATCTGTAAAGTGTATAGAAGTTGCTGCAGCAATAATTGCATTTATAAGGCCCACAAAATGACAATTTCCCTGCAAGCTTTCTTTATTTTGTAAGCAACGGCTTGGGGAGCCAGTCTGTATGATGTGGCCACAATGTAGTGCACTGGGAACAAGATTAGAGATTTTTTGGATAAATTCTGTTGTTTCTACTACAGACTTTGAAATTTCTATTTCTGTAACAGGAAAAATTGTTCTTTGGGAGTTGGTGGTGCCCTCACACCATAACCCTATAGAGGTACTCTTGATGAAAGCAAGAATTGGCCTTGCTGTCAAAAATTGCAATGATATGCACCTGTCAAACAGGTGTGTAAAAATTGGTCATTGGGTGTTAATTGTGCCCATGAAACCTACACTAAAAACATTCTTCCAGATGAAAACAACACCCACAACACTAGGCAGGCTAGAAGTCCTGCAGAGATTCCACATCCCAAAAACACTTAATCAGCGACATCGGCATCAGGGGTTTCATAGATGCTGGTAATCCAGGACTGATTCATTTTGATAAAAGTCAGATGGACCACGGACTCTGTGTACAGAGGCATTCTATGATCAGTAACAAAACCTCCAGCAGCACTGAATGCCCATTTGAAGAACACGCTGGATGCAGGGCAGCCCAGCAGCTCAATAGCATACTGGGCAAGTTCTGGCCAGTGGTCTATTCTCATGACCCAGCAAGCCAGTGGATTATTGACTGGAAAGGGCTCCATCTCAGTTTTCGCTCCTAGAATATCATCCACCATGTGATGCAGATGCAGCCGATGGGATGTGGAAGCTGACAGCCCTGGGTGGCAAAGACAAAAAAAATTCAGAAATGCATCACTTAGGCGGCCGCCTTCTCCACCGTTCCTCTTTTGACCAACAGAAGCCTCAAAACTACGTTTTCCATGACACTGTAACCTACCAGAGTGGGGAAAAGCATTCGATAAACTCCTCTTAAAGGTGCCTTCAAGAGATCTTCTGCACTCTCTGTGGGGATGGGATCAGTTCTGAGACTTTCCCCTTATAACGGTGGTCAAGGAGGGTTGCCAACTAATAGTGATCCTTTCCCTTTACGCCACTTATTCTTGGGTCCTTTCGCAAGCTTTAAAACATGAGGGAGTCCATGCACCACAAATTTTGGGGGCCATGAGAAGCAGAATCCTCTGGGTCACTGAGGATTACAATATCTGGACCTGCCTCCTCCCAGCCGCGTACTACTCCCAAGGGTTCTGGGGATGGAAAACCATCTCTTACTGTTTGACGTATGTCTTCCTCTTCTTTAATGCCTCAGAAAGTGCCAGAATCCTCCTCCTCTCTCTCATCTTGTGTTCTGTGGCATAGGAACAATGGTGTCTGCATAAAGTGTTGAAGGAAAGGAAGTCCTCCTCTTCGTCCCCCTGCTCTGCCTCGAGTGCCCTGTCCATAAGGGCATGCAGAGTCTGCTCCAGCAGGAACACAACAGGGATTGTGTCACTGATGCATGCATTGTCACTGCTCACTATCCTTGTGGCCTTCTCAAATGGTGATAGTACAGTGCATGCATCCTTCATGAGCAGCCATTGGTGTGGGGAAAAAAAGCCAAGCCGGCCTGAGCCTGTCATTGTTCCATACTCACACAGGTACTCGTTGACGGCCCTCGGCTGCATGTGCAGCTGCTACAGCATTGCCAAAGTCAAGTTCCACCTGGTGGGCATGTCACAAATCAGGCAGTTTACGAGCAGGTGGAATTCCCGCTGAATTTCAGCCAACCGAGCACTGACTGTGTATGACTGCCTAAAATAGCTACAGACTCTTCTGGCCTGCTTTAGTAGATCTTCCAACCCTGGGTAGCTATTTAGTAAATGCTGCACCACCACATTGAGGACATGTGCCAGGCATGGCACATATGTCAACTTTCCCTGTCTAAGGGCGGACAGGAGGCTTGTGCCATTATCGCACACCACCATTTCTGGCTCCAGCTGGTGCGGCGTGAACCACCTAAGGGCCTGTCCCTGCAGAGCTGCAAGAATCTCTGCTCTGGTGTAGTTCCTGTCCCCTAGAGACACCAGCTGAAGCACTGCATGGCACCTTTTAGTCTGCCTCATTGAATAGCCCTTTGAACGCTTAGCGGGTTCTTAAGCTTCATAGGACAATTAAGCAGGGGATGGCATGGAGGAGGAGGAGGGGTAGAACTGACAAATCTGGCATCATCACCAGCTGTATGGAGACATGGGGAACAACAAGCTGCAGCACCGAGCCCTGTCCTGTATCCTTCCAAATTGCAAGCAGAGTTAACCAGTGTGCTGTGAATGAAATATATCATCCCTGCCCATGCTTGCTGGACCACGTGTCAGCAGTAACGTGGACTTTGCGGCTGACTGCCTTGCCCAATGATGCCACAACATTGCCTTCCACATGATGGTAGAGAGATGAATTGGCCCTTCATGGTAATAAATAGCGACTGGGAACCTGCCATTGCGGTACAGCACATTCTGCAAATTCACAGAAGGAATCCACCAGGCAGAAAGGCAGAAGTTGTAGAGCCAGCAGCTGCAGCAGATGGGGCAGAGAAATTTGACAGCTATAGTCTACAGCTGCTGGCAGATGTGCTGCAAGGACTTGGCACACCCTGTGCTATACCATCATCCCTGTCAGTGGAGGCTGCTGAGAGGTCATGACTCGGTATAGCAGGGGCAGACTGAAGTAAGGAGGAGAGATAGATTTGTGCCCCTTTTGTGTGGCTTTTAGATGCTCTTGACAATGGGCTGAGTGGTGGGAGGTTAAATTCCTTGACAAGCATGTGATCCCCAAATGGTTGGTGTTTTTGCCACGCTTGATGCGCTTGAGACAAAGTTTGCAAATAGCAACAGTGCGATCGGCTGCACGTGTACTAAAAAGGCCCAGACATCTGAGCTGTGGGAAATGGGCTGGGAGATAACAGCTCCACGATGTTATAGAATAGGGGGGCTGCTCTCTACTTTTCCATGATGGCTGCCTCATTGGGGTTGTGCCTCACCCTCACTTTCCTCCTCTGCTCTATCTGGCACCCAAGTCAAGTCAGTGACCTTATCATTATCATCTCCTCCATCCTCATTACCACTGGAGACAACTTGGCAATACGCTGTGACTGGGGGAACATAACTGCCAATTTGTGTACCAGTGTTCTTCCCTCTCTGTAGGCTCATGTTCCTGCCTTCCTCAACCTCAGAGTCAGAACCAACATCTGAATCGAGTAATGGCTGTGCATCGTCAAGGAGTAATTTGCTGACGCTGTGTTCAAATAACTCTGCTGACTTTTCCATGCCTGATGCTGGGGCTATGGCACTAACAGCTGTTGACAAGGAGGCAGGTTTTGCCACTGTGGCAACTGCATGGGACTGTGCACTAGTCTCTGCTTGGGTGACAAAGGATGAGGAGGATGAGGATGGTTTAGTAAGCCAGTCCACCACCTCCTCTGCATGCTGTGGCTGGATAGCACAGGAAACATCACTAAACAGAGGAAAGGATGACCTGCCTGAGGACTAACCACGTCCACCGTTGCCTGTGAACACATACGCTGCTGGCCCCCTTACAGTGCCATGGGAACATCTGCATCTCCTTGCTGTCCTCCCAGACATGATGGGGAGAGTGGGGGGTGCTTATTAACAAAATGTAATAAAGATGTGTAAATGTGTACGTGGATGCACTTTAATCAATGGAAAGTGGTGTTTGGGTCACTTTAATTTGAGTATTTACTACACAGACACACTCCATGGATTCACTATAATATACTGCAATATACTGCATCAAACGTGCAGTAACGCACAGAACTATATGGCATTAAACTTGCAATAATGCACAGAACTATATGGCATTAAACTTGTAGTAATGCACAGAACTATATGGCGATAAACCTGCAGTAACGCAATTAAATATATGGCGTTAAACTTGCAGTAACGCAATTAAATATACAGCGTTAAACTTGCAGTAATGCACAGAACTATACGGCGTTAAACTTGCAGTAACACACTGAACTATATGGCGTTAAACTTGCAGTAACGCACAGAACTATATGGCGTTAAGCCGGCAGTAACGTAATTAAATATATGGCGTTAAACTTGCACTAATGCACAGAACTACATGGCGTTAAACTTACAGTAACACAATGAAATATATGGCGTTAAACTTGCAGTAAAGCAATTAAATTTACGGCGTTACACTTTCAGTAAAGCACAGAACTATATTGTGTTAAACTTGCATATATGGCATTAAACTTGCAGTAATGGGTAGCCACTCCATCCCCACTGGTTGGCAATCCTAGTGGATTCAAGTTTAAAGCAAAATTTACAAAGTTCATCCTGCTCTCATGGAGAGAACAAAAGATGAAACATCTAAAAGGATGTGCTGCAAAGGAACCTGTTAACCCCCTTTCAGGAGGCTTTTGAGCCCTCTGTCAATGAAATGAAGAGCAGCAGTGGTGGTAGCTGCTTAAGTGAGGCTTTCAGGACATTCTTCACTACCCAGCACCCATGCCCATCTGCTGCCAGTAGCCATAAGCAGCTGCTGAATCAAAGGGTGGCTGATTACATGGGGTAAAAGGTAAATGTTGACACCCTGAGAATGGATGATTCTATTCCCTATTGGGTAAGGAGGATGGACTGCTGGGCAGAGCTTGCCCAGTTTGCATTCAAGATACTGGACTTTCCTGAAGTCAGCATGCTTTGTGAACTAACATCTGCACATTCTGGAAAAAAAAATCTATCTATTTCCAGACACAGTTGAGAGGTGAGACTTTGTGAAAGTAAACCAGTCTTGGATCAGCAACTGTTATTAAGCCCATGTAACAGATCAACATTTGTTTTGGCCTCTGGCCCACCAAATATTGTTATATTTATATTATTGTTATATTTCTTAAAGGATAAGTTCACCTTTGGAACATGTTACATGTTCTACCCGTTCTTAGGGTAGAGCATATAACATATTGCAGCACCTGCAGCCTCCCCCCCCCATTCCTTCTCCTTGCAACAGCGGGCAGGGGTTCCTCTCCCTGCATCCACTGTCACTATTTGAAAACAGCACTATCATGTGAGGCTGTGACCACATGGCCACATCATTTATTCACAATTTCCTGTGAATTAATGCCTACAAATACTGTCAGCCATTGCGGCTGAAGGCTTGTAGTTCTCAATGAGCCTTGAGAGTGCTCTCGCACTCCATTGATCTTCCTGCTTTTAGGTAACTGCCTGGCCCTATGAGGTACAAGCAGGCAGCTATTCTGAGTCTGCGGGAGACTGAGATTGCCCCCTTGATGTGCTGATTGTGGATGCAATGATCTTCAGGCTCCTTAGAAAAAATTTAAAAAAATATATATTTTTTTTTTTAAAGGTAAACTTATCCTTTAATTTATTATACTGTATATTAATATATTGATTGATTTACTATACGTTATTAGTGTTTTATGATTTATTACAGGTGCCAAGATGTTACCATGGGTGTTGTTGAAGTAAAGATACATTATTGATCTTTGACAAACCATGCTTGCTCTTAAAGTGGTTGCAAAGGCATAACATGTTTTTATCTTACAAACAAATTCTTCTGTGTTCAGCACCCCTCCTCAGCCCCCTAATACTTTCCTGAGCGCCATCTCAATCCAGCGAAGCTGCACAAGAGACTCGACTGTCCGGACTCTCCCCCCTCATTGGCTGAGACAGCAGTGAAGCATTATTTGCTCCCGCTGCTGTCAATCAAAGCCAATGAGGAGAGAGAGGAGGTGGGGAAAGCCACGGCTCCATGTTTGAATGGACACATGGATCTGCGGCTCGGCTTGGGTTCCCCCATAGCAAGTTGCTTGCTGTGGGGTCACTTAAAAGGAGGGAGGGGCCAGGAGTGCCAAAGAGGGACCCCAGAAGAGGGGGATATAGGCTACTCTTTGCAAAGCCACTGCACAGAGCAGGTATGTGCAATATAGTTGTTATTTTTAAAGAAGAAAAAAATGAGACTTTAGTATCACTTTAAATGATGTGTTTTGTGTGGTATAATAAATATGTTATCATGGTTTACACACTGCAACAAGTCTTTGTCATAATATACAGATGTCCTGGTTGACACAGCGCCCTTCAAACAGAAAACACCTCCACCGCGCCAATAAACCCAAAAATAGCCCAAAAATTGCTAATTGGTGCAAAAAATAAAATGCTTATTAGTGCACGAAATAAAAAAATGAAAATAAAAAATTGAAAACTGTTGAGCTGACCCCTATAGACACACAGGATAAATATGAGACGCTCTAAACATCCTAAATAACAAAGTGTTACAAAAGTGGTATGACCCTCTTTTTGTGATCTTAACACCCTCGTGACATAAATATTACTAGCAACCTATAAATTATATATCAAATAATAATAGAAAAAATATATATATATATATATATACACATATGTGAGACTCAAGTGAAACAATGTGTACAATCACTTCACTCCATGCTGTGAAATCTCAAAACCTCACATCAAAGTCCATATATTCCAAATAAATCAGCCCAAAAAGAAATGTTGGTGACAAAATGTATAATTGGTGACGAATAGGGATGAGCCGAACACCCCCCGGTTCGGTTCGCACCAGAACCCGCGAACGGACCGAAAGTTCGCACGAACGTTAGAACCCCATTGACGTCTATGGGACTCGAACGTTTGAAATCAAAAGTGCTCATTTTAAAGGCTAATTTGCATGGTATTGTCCTAAAAAGGGTTTGGGGACCCGGGTCCTACCCCAGGGGACATGTATCAATGCAAAAAAAACTTTTAAAAACGGACGTTTTTTCGGGAGCAGTGATTTTAATGATGCTTAAAGTAAAAAAAAAAAAAAAGTGAAATATTCCTTTAAATATCGTACCTGGGGGGTGTCTATAGTATGCCTGTAAAGTGACGCGTGTTTCCCATGTTTAGAACAGTCCCTGCACCAAATGTCATTTTTAAAGGAAAAAATCTCATTTAAAACTGCTTGCGGGTTTAATGTCATGTCGGGTCATGGCAATATGGATGAAAATCAGTGAGACAAACGGCATGGGTACCCCCCAGTCCATTACCAGGCCCTTTGGGTCTTGTATGGATATTAAGGGGAACCCCGCACCCAAATTAAAATAAGGAAAGGTGTGGGGCCACCAGGCCCTATATACTCTGAACAGCAGTATACAGGCGGTGCAAACAAGACAGGGACTGTAGGTTTGTTGTTAAGTAGAATCTGTTTGTAATTTTGAACATTTTTAACGTGTTTAGCTCCAGCCAAAAAATCTTTTCTAAGCTTTTTGGAAAACATAGGGAAGGGTTATCACCCCTGTGACATTTGTTTTGCTGTCTTTCCTCCTCTTCAGAAGATTTCACCTCACTTTTTTGTCCCAATGAAAAATGTTTTTTGAAAATTTGGGTTTTTTTGTGGAACAAGGATTGGAAAGCATCAGTGGAAAGGAGAAATTGTTTTCCCATATTAACTCTTACAGGAAAGAATTTCCCTTCCTAGGGGTAGATTTCATCTCACTTCCTGTTGTCTCCTTCCGTTTGCAAGTAGGAGTCATTTGTAAGTTAGATGTTTGAAAGTAGGGTCCTGCCCTATATACTCAGCAGAAATTTGGGCCTTAGGTGTTGCTGTGGCCACAACACTGTAAGCCCTCACAGGGCCCTGCTGTGAAATATTAGATCAAGAAT
This sequence comes from Aquarana catesbeiana, assembly GCF_042186555.1. Classification (NCBI taxonomy): domain Eukaryota; kingdom Metazoa; phylum Chordata; class Amphibia; order Anura; family Ranidae; genus Aquarana; species Aquarana catesbeiana. The sequence goes on along the minus strand of NC_133333.1, from coordinate 96,635,121 downwards.
TGTAAATACATGCCCCTGTTGAACAGGAGCTGAAAAATTAGGCCTTAGGCACTGGTGCTGGTGCCACAACACTGCAACCCCTCACAGACACTCTAGTTGGAACGCAGGAACGAGCCCTGCTGCAAAGTATTGCTTCAAAAATTGTAATTACACGCCCCTGTTAGACAGGGGCAGAAAAATTGGGCCTTAGGCACTGGTGCTGGTGCCACAACACTGCAACCCCTCACAGACACTCTAGTTGGAACGCAGGAACGAGCCCTGCTGCAAAGTATTGCATCAAAAATTGTAATTACACGCCCCTGTTAGACAGGGGCAGAAAAATTGGGCCTTAGGCACTGGTGCTGGTGCCACAACACTGCAACCCCTCACAGACACTCTAGTTGGAACGCAGGAACGAGCCCTGCTGCAAAGTATTGCATCAAAAATTGTAATTACACGCCCCTGTTAGACAGGGGCAGAAAAATTGGGCCTTAGGCACTGGTGCTGGTGCCACAACACTGCAACCCCTCACAGACACTCTAGTTGGAATGCAGGAACGAGCCCTGCTGCAAAGTATTACATCAAAAATTGTAATTACACGCCCCTGTTAAACAGGGGCTGAAAAATTGTGCCTTAGGCACTGGTGGTGGCGCCCAGAACCAAAAATGTTCTTACAAGCTATCAGCGTGATGATTGAGGAGGAAGAGGATAATTACTCAGGGATAGTCACTCAGCATCAGCATAGGCAGTCTTTGAAGGGATCTGAGATTTCAAAAAAAATTATTCGGTTACATCAGCATCAGGTGCTTGGTAGCTGGTGGTGATCCAAGACTCATTCATTTTTATGAAGGTCAGCCGATCGACCGAGTCGGTGGACAGACGCACCCTGTGATCGGTTACCACGCCTCCAGCAGCACTGAATGTGCGTTCCGAAAGAACGCTGGATGCAGGACAGGCCAGTAGCTCAATTGCATACTGTGCAAGCTCTGGCCAGTGATCCATCCTCAAGACCCAGTAACCCAGAGGATTTTCGGTGGGAAAGGTGTCCAAGTCTGATCTTGCCCCTAGGTATTCCTGCACCATGTAAAACAGACGCTGGCGATGGTTGCTGGAACCGATCATACCTTGGGGCTGCGGACCAAAAAATTGTCTGAACGCATCGGTCAGACGGCCACCTTCTCCACCGCTCCTTCTTTGACTGACCGAAGCCTCAGCAACACGTTGTCCAGAAACAGGAGTTTGTAACCTCCCAGTCTCTGGGAACGCGTTGCACAGACCTTTCTGCAAGGCCTCCCGAAGATGTTTCATCCTCTGCTCCCTCTGCGATGGCAAGATAAGGTCCGCAACCTTACCCTTGTAACGTGGATCAAGGAGGGTTGCCAGCCAGTATTGGTCCTTCTCCTTGATACCACGAATACGAGGATCCTTACGCAGGCTTTGCAGGATCAGGGAGGCCATGCAGCGTAGGTTTGCTGAGGCATTCGGTCCGGAGTCCTCTGGGTCACTAAGAACGACATGGTCCGCAGCCACCTCCTCCCAGCCACGTACAAGTCCATGTGTTTCTTGGGACTGATCCCTTAAAGACTGCTGCTGATGCTGAGTGCCAGGCTCCACCTCCATACTGACACAATCTTCCTCCTCCTCCTCTTCCTCCTCGTCCTCTTCCTGTGTGATCGGCGGGCACGCAGGAACACTGTCTGGATAAAGGGGGCCTTGAGAGCTAAGGAAGTCCTCCTCTTCCTGCCTCTGTTCTGCCTCAAGTGCCCTGTCCATTATTCCACGCAGCGTGTGCTCCAACAGGTGGACAAGGGGGACAGTGTCACTGATGCATGCACTGGCACTGCTCACCATCCTCGTGGCCTCCTCGAATGGTGACAGGACAGTGCATGCATCCCTGATCATGGCCCACTGGCGTGGGGAAAAAAAACCAAGCTCCCCTGACCCTGTCCTGGTGCCATAGTCGCACAGGTACTCATTGATGGCCCTCTGCTGCGTGTGCAGCCGCTGCAGCATGGCCAACGTTGAGTTCCACCTGGTGGGCATGTCACAGATTAGGCGGTTCTTGGGCAGGTTAAACTCCTTTTGGAGGTCCGTCAGCCGAGCACTGGCATTATATGACCGGCGGAAATGCACACAGACTTTCCTGGCCTGCCTCAGGACATCCTGTAAGCCCGGGTACCTGCCCAAGAACCGCTGCACCACCAAGTTAAGGACGTGAGCCAAACAGGGCACATGGGTCATTTGTCCCTGTCGGAGGGCAGAGAGGAGGTTGGTGCCATTGTCGCAAACCACCATTCCTGCCTTAAGTTGGCGTGGCGTCAACCACCTCTGAACCTGCCCCTGCAGAGCTGACAAAACCTCTGCCCCAGTGTGGCTCCTGTCCCCCAAGCACACCAGCTCAAGCACCGCATGGCATCTTTTGGCCTGCGTACTTGCGTAGCCCCTTGAACGCCTACGGAGCACCGCTGGTTCCGAGGAAGAGGCCATGGAGGAAGAAGAAGAGGAGGGGGTGGAGGAGAGAGGTGTGTCACAATCAGCATTTTGGAGGCGTGGTGGCGGAACAACCTCCAACACTACTGCACCTTGTCCTGCATCCTTCCCAGCTGCCAGCAGAGTCACCCAATGCGCCGTGAAACTTAGGTAACGTCCCTGTCCATGCCTGCTGGACCATGAGTCAGCGGTAATATGCACCTTACCGCTGACCGCCCTGTCCAGCGAGGCATGGACATTGCCTTCCACATGCCGGTAGAGAGCCGGAATCGCCTTCCGTGAGAAAAAGTGGCGTTTGGGTACCTGCCACTGAGGAACCGCACATTCCACAAACTCACGGAAGGGGGCAGAGTCTACCAACTGAAAAGGCAGCAGTTGAAGTGCTAGCAATTTTGCCAAGCTAGCATTCAACCGCTGGGCATGTGGATGGCTGGGAGCAAACTTCTTTCGGCGGTGCAGCAGCTGGGGCAGGGAAATTTGCCTGGTACAATCTGACGTCGGTGTACCAAAAGCAGATTGCCCACAAGTACTTGGCTGTGACACACCTAATTCTACACCTTCATTCCTCTCACTGCAGGTCTCAGAGAGGACTGAAGGTCTAGTGGGGTTGGAAATCTCAGCTGATGAGGAGCAAGGAGAGATCCTCTTTGTTCTTTGGTGTGGGTCTTTTAGATACGCTTGCCAACGAACTGCATGGCAGGTCAACATATGTCTGGTCAAGCATGTGGTACCCAAGCGGGAGATGTTTTGGCCACGCGAGATACGCTTGAGACATATGTTGCAAATAGCAGCGGTGCGATCTGATGCACTCGTCTCAAAAAAGGCCCACACCAAAGAACTTTTCGAATAACGCGCAGAGACTGCAGCGCCCTGCACATGTGGAGCTTTGGGGTGTGATGCAGTCAATGTGCTGCCCTTAGGCTGGCCCCTGGAGGGCATCCTGCCTCGTTGGTGATGTGCCGCCGCCTCCTCCTCCTCCTCCTCCTCTCTCCTATCAGGCACCCACGTTGAGTCAGTGACCTCATCATCCCCTCCCTCCTCATCACTGGAGCAAACCTGGCAGTATGCTGCAGCAGGGGGAGCATGACTGCCAGATTGCTGTCCTTCTTGGGCACCCCCTCTGTGCGTGCTCATGTTACTGCCTTCATCGAGCTCAGTATCGTCATCAGAGCCTTCCAAACGCTGGGCATCCTCCTGGAGCATGTACCCAACACTGTGGTCAAACAGTTTGAGGGAATCCTCATGAGGACATGGTGGAGCTAGGGAAGGAGTCACTGATGACATTGAGCTGAGGGAAGAGGCCGCTGCTTTGCCAGACAAAGCACCCTGGGCATGGGTGAGAGAGGATGAGGAGGATGAGGACGGCTTGGTCATCCACTCGACCAAGTCTTCCGCATGTTGCGGCTCAACACGGCCAGCTGCCGAAAAAAAGGCCAAGCGTGTCCCATGGCCACGTGCTGATGAGGATGCACCGTCTCCACGACCAGCACTAGACACAGAGCCTGCTTGCCCTCTCTTATTGGCTTGTGACTGTCTGCCTCTCCTTCTTGGCCTTCCAGACATACTAATGGCCTGTAGCTGCACTAAGCTGGGATAGAACACCTGTAATTTTCTTCAAGTAGCTTTATATACTGTAACCAGACAAGCCTGCCTGTCAGTAGGAAGATAACAGGAACGGATCTAGCTGAACACTGTGAGCAGGACGCACTGTACTAAATGTAAATAGTCTAGCTGCCTGACCGTGGTACTAATAGGATCAAATAGAACACCTGTAATTTTCTTCAGGTAGCTTTATATACTGTAACCAGACAAGCCTGCCTGTCAGTAGGAAGATAACAGGAACGGATCTAGCTGTACACTGTGAGCAGGACGCACTGTACTAAATGTAAATAGTCTAGCTGCCTGACCGTGGTACTAATAGGATCAAATAGAACACCTGTAATTTTCTTCAGGTAGCTTTATATACTGTAACCAGACAAGCCTGCCTGTCAGTAGGAAGATAACAGGAACGGATCTAGCTGAACACTGTGAGCAGGACGCACTGTACTAAATGTAAATAGTCTAGCTGCCTGACCGTGGTACTAATAGGATCAAATAGAACACCTGTAATTTTCTTCAGGTAGCTTTATATACTGTAACCAGACAAGCCTGCCTGTCAGTAGGAATTTAACAGGAACGGATCTAGCTGAACACTGTGAGCAGGACGCACTGCACTAAATGTAAATAGTCTAGAAGATAACAGGAACGGATCTAGCTGAACACTGTGAGCAGGACGCACTGCACTAAATGTAAATAGTCTAGAAGATAACAGGAACGGATCTAGCTGAACACTGTGAGCAGGACGCACTGCACTAAATGTAAATAGCAGGAACGGATCTAGCTGAACACTGTGAGCAGGACGCACTGCATTAAATGTAAATAGTCTAGATAGAAGATAACAGGAACGGATCTAGCTAAACTGAATACAGTGTATATATATATATATATATATGCAACACCTGGGATGCATATATATATATACACAATACACTGTAAGTGCAGCTAACTGACTGACTGTTCTGCCTAATCTATCTAACTCAAATCAAATGACACTGTCTCTCTCTCTCTATCTCTCAGCACACCGGAACACACACTACACAGGGCCGCCGTGCAGGCGGCCTTATATAGTGTGGGGTGTGTACTAAATCCCCTGAGCCATAATTGGCCAAAGCCACCCTGGCTTTGGCCAATTACAGCTCTCTCTACTGACGGCGCTGTGATTGGCCAAGCATGCGGGTCATAGTGCATGCTTGGCCAATCGTCAGCCAGCAATGCACTGCGATGCCGCAGTGAATTATGGGCCGTGACGCGCCACACGAATTTAGCGCGAACGGCCCATAACGTTCGCAATTCGGCGAACGATCGAACAGCCGATGTTCGAGTCGAACATGGGTTCGACTCGAACACGAAGCTCATCCCTAGTGACGAATAATAAATCAAGTGTCCCACAACAAATTTGCAATCTTTGCTGAACACAATTGAGTGTCTCCGTGTGTCTTCCACCTCACCACATCGTGTTCAGTGAATCACACCCTCCAGAAATGCACTCACCGATTTATATTGCCAGCATTCTCATTAAAGGCAATAAACGCTTATTTTACCACACTCCAGGGTAAATAAATAATTCGATGTCCATGGTGGTAGTTATTCAATGGTTCCACATAAAAGAAAATAAAGTGCTACAATAGTGTGAATCCGCAAACAAAATTTATTAAAACCACTGCAAACCTCTCATAATACACTCACATTTTTTAAAAGGTTAAAACAGCAGAAACCGTGTGCAAATCACATCAATCTTCAAACTTTGTGGATAAAACCAATAACTGGCGGTCACGGCGGACCCGAGGTGTGCTATAGCTGGGCTGTAATCTCACCCTTCCCTTGATAATCCTCCGTTCCTCCATGCACTCGAATTTCCTATCTTCCTGTGTGGCTAACAGCGCTAAGCGTCACGCATCACAGCCACGCCCCCGACATGTTTCGTCATAGGTAGACTTATTCATGGGAGGTTTTGAAATTTCACAGCATGGAGTGAAGTGATTGTACACATTGTTTCACTTGAGTCTCACATATGTATATATATTTTTTCTATTATTATTTGATATATAATTTATAGGTTGCTAGTAATATTTATGTCACGAGGGTGTTAAGATCACAAAAAGAGGGTCATACCACTTTTGTAACACTTTGTTATTTAGGATGTTTAGAGCGCCTCATATTTATCCTGTGTGTCTGTAGGGGTCACTGGATATCCGGCTGACATTTAGGATTAAATATTTGGTTTAACAAGTCTTTGTCGTTTTGTTGTATGGCTATTGAATTAGTATATGGTGCAGTAACTGTAACTACTGATCCTTTATTCTGAAAACATAAGGTACAACACTTTTCCTAGTTGATTTCTGTCTAAGCACACCACTGATGACAAAAACAAAAACATTGTAGATAAAAGTTATGCAGCAAATTGCTGATGGTGGCATATACTTTCCTTGACCAGTGTAAGTAAAACCTCACTGCAGCACATTTTATAAATCTGAAACAGGAAACTTTAGTCTGGGAATCAAACTGTGAAAGCATAAGCACAGATTTATTTTCTGACTGAACCGTTAAATCTAATCCACTTTTTTCTTGTGACAGTTTATGCTAAATCTGCTTTAGTTGTTTGTTTAGCTATTTTAGTGCTATTTATATTAATGTAAGATAAATTATTAAGGCGCTGCCCTCCAGGATGTAAGAGGTTTAAATTAGCCAAAACAACTTTGGAATTGTATTATTCCAAATACACAGTGGATCCATTTAGAAAATCTTTCCTAAACAGAACAATATTTTTTCCTTTTTATCTTAAAGTGATGTGGGCATTAGGTAACTGATGTGTGGTTCTTTACTATTAACTTGTGTGCATGTATATATACATATACATATACAATATACAGTATCTGACAAAAGTGAGTACACCCCTCACATTTTTGTAAATATTTTATTATATATTTTCATGTGACAGCACTGAAGAAATGCCACTTTGCTACAATGTAAAGTAGTGAGTGTACAGCTTGTATAACAGTGTACATTTGCTGTCCCCTCAAAATAACTCAACACACAGCCATTAATGTCTAAACTGCTGGCAACAAAAGTGAGTACACCCCTAAGTGAAAATGTCCAAATTGGGCCAAAAGTGTCAATATTTTGTGTGGCCACCATTATTTTCCAGCTCTGCCGTAATGTAGTTCACCAGAGCTTCAATGGTTGCCACTGGAGTCCTCTTCCATTCCTCCATGACGACATCACGGAGCTGGTGGATGTTAGAGACCTTGCGCTCCTCCACCTTCCGTTTGAGAATGCCCCACAGATGCTCAATAGGATTTAGGTCTGGAGACATGCTTGGCCAGTCCATCACCTTTACCCTCCACTTCTTTAGCAAGGCAGTGGTAATCTTATAAGTGTGTTTGGGGTTGTTATCATGTTGGAATATTGCCCTGCAGCCCAGTCTCCAAAGGGAGGGGATCATGCTCTGCTTCATTATGTCACAGTACATGTTGGCATTCATGGTTCCCTCAATGAACTGTAGTTTCCCAGTGTTGGCAGCACTCATGCAGCCTCAGACCATGACATTCCCATCACCATGCTTGACTGTAGGCAAGACGCACTTGTCTTTGTACTCCTCACCTGGTTTCTGCCACACACGCTTAACACCGTCTGAACCAAATAAGTTTATCTTGGTCTCATCAGACCACAGGACATGGTACCAGTAATCCATGTCCTTAGTCTGCTTGTCTTCAGCAAACTGTTTGCGAGCTTTCTTGTGCATCATCTTTAGAAGAGGCTTCATTCTGGGAAACAGCCATGCAGACCAATTTGTTGCAGTGTGCGGCGTATGGTCTAAGCACTGACAGGCTGACCCCCCTCCACCCCTTCCACCTCTGCAGCAATGCTGGCAGCGCTCATTCATCTATTTCCCAAAGACAACCTCTGCATATGACACTGAGCATCTGCACTCAACTTCTCGGGTCGACCATGGCGAGCCCTGTTCTGAGTGGAACCTGTACTGTTAAACCGCTGTATGGTCTTGACCACCATGCTGCAGCTCAGTTTCAGGGTCTTGGCAATCTTCTTATAGCCTAGGCCATCTTTATGTAGAGGAACAGTTTTTTTTTTCAGATCCTCAGAGAGTTCTTTGCCATGAGGTGCCATGTTGAACTTCCAGTGACCAGTATGAGAGAGTGAGAGAGATAACACCAAATTTAACACACCTGCTCCTAATTCACACCCGGTAACACTAACAAGTCCCATGACAATGGGGAGGGAACATGGCTAATTCCTTCCAATTTGGACATTTTCACTTAGGGGTGTACTCACTTTTGTTGCCAGTGGTTTAGACATTAATGGCCGAGTGTTGAGGTTTGTTGAGGGGACAGCAAATTGACACTGTTCTGCAAGCTGCCACTTACTACTTTGCATCCTAGCAAAGTGTTATTTCAGTGTTGTCACATGAAAAGATATAATAAAATATTTACAAAAATGTGAGGGGTGTACTCACTTTTGTGAGATACTGTATATCAACCAAGGCAAAACTGAAGGAGTCAAGCCTGACATAGATAGTCAATTTTTTTGTAGTTTAAACTACAAACATTTAGTTTAATCTAATATGCAACAGCAAGCACTTTATTTATGGACATTCCATGGCATCACAAAGAATGATCTCTGTCTGTTTGGTAGTCTAAGAAAAGTGAAAATAATGACCGACCCATATCTGGTTTGATACAGGTCTCTAAATCAACCTGGCACAATAGTGTGCAAGAATGCAAACACTGCCCTAACTAGGAAGGTCAGGCAGTGAGAAGTGCTACTTGCATGAATTTGGGGACAAATGCATTTTCAACTTTGATTAGGAGAATGTGAGTCCCGTATGCTTACTGTCAGCCACGCCAACACTGTATCCATGAACTCCTAAAACCCCAAATAATGTCATTGCCTGAATGTCAAAGTTTGGGAGGTCTATGACAAGGAAGGGGGTGGCTGGTGTTGAAAGTCATCCAGCCCAGAAGTTCCTCAATGACCTTGGGCTGGAGTGAAAATGTACACTCCTTCTGTATGGAGCACATAGGGAGTAATAGGAAAGCATAGGCTGCATGATCAATTGGAGTCATTTCCATAAAACAAACATACTTTAATAGTGAAGCTGTAGTTTTTTGGTTTAATTACATAGAGGACAGTCTACTCATTTTAGTTAGATGGAGCCTGATGGACTGCCTTCTTTTAGTCTTGGGTAAACCAGCAGAGAGACCTTTCTACCAGAGTTCCTTCTCAATCTTTTCCTGTCCATCTGGGATTTTGGCGTGCCTCCTGCCACCTTTGCATGTTCTAGCATCTCCTGCTACACCCTCCATAATGAAAAATAAATTAAGCATTTAACAGGGAAAGGGAGTCTCCCTCATATTGACTGGAGCAAGTGTGCAGACCCAAGAACTCAAGCATAGAGATTTCCCCTATAGAGGCCCCAAAGGATTAAATAAACTGTCATGGTTTCACTCTATAACAAAAACTAAAGTATCACATTTGTGTGGACTGACAGTTAACTGAGTAACACATAAATGCTTTTTAAGTACTCGGTTATGGGAGCTTTATTGTTTGATACTTTTTGCAATTTGTTGGTCACAAGCTTTATATTAGAAGACATTTTTTTCTTATATATTTATTGCCTCAACAGAACACATTAATTAAACAAGTCTATTTTTCATAAGCGGACGTTAATGTAATGAGAGATAAGGAAGAAATAGCAGTTGCAGTTAATAAAAATTATGAAGCCATGGGTCTGATGGCACTTTTCATTTTATTTCCTGAATATACTTGATATTTATTATTTTCCTATGACCCTGAAGAAATAGCGGCTAAAGCTGGGGAAGTGGGCATAATTGTTGACCATCTCAGAAATGAAAAAGAGACTTTCTATTTACCCATTTTATGTTTATATAAACTTTCTGAAAACAGAAGACATAGGGAATATATGTTTTTATTAGTTGATAATACACTTAATACAGAACATCTAGCTTATAGTCTACAGAGCAGCTACCACATGTATGATTTTGGGTATTTTTCAACTGCTAATAATAACAATTTATGTGTAAACCCTAAATCTATTTTTATTATTGATGATGGTTGTGGGTATTGTCATTGTTGATTCATGAGCCTTTAGTTTGGCAGTCAGCACCTGCCCAAACATTCATTCATGTAGGTTGTGCAAGAGGCATAAATTACTTGAGAGTTTCAGTTCTGCTCTGGATTCAGTAGCAGATTAGCATCATTACCATACCATCACAGAAGCTGCATTAGGCATGATTTCGTGTGTTCATATATTATTGGTTATATAATTGCTTGGCTTTAATATCGCACCTAATCTATTTCATTCATAGGGAAAAAAGCTTTTCCAGGTAGTTGTGGATGGAACACCTGATTTCTTTAACAGAAATAACTGTAGTAGGCATAAGTTGATCATCAGGATTGTTAGGCAGTCACAACAAATCAATAAGAACTTTAGCCCTCAACTAGGTACATACTGGCCAGCAATACAACAGTTTGATAGTATAGTAGGTGTGCTTTTTTTTTTTTTTTTTATCACACTAACATAATGTCAAAAGAGTGTTCCAAAATACTTTTAAATGCACACCCCCATATTCTCTTCTCCCATTCCCTAATTCAGTCAAGTTTTTTGGAATTAAAGAATACAGTTGCTAGGTTTTATTGGTGATGGTGTAAGGTTATCTATTCAAGTTTGTCTACAGTGTATGAAGTTGCAAGCCGGATCAGTACCCACATCTAACAGGGTTAAGTGTTGTGGACCGACCTAAAGTGGTGTGTGTCATTTTTGGGTTAAATAAGAAAACTCAGCCACAAACATATTGCACTCAGTGTTGGGACAAGGTCCGTGGGCATCCAAGGAGGAAAAGTCAAAGTATGGCCTACTCCATGAGCTATGAATGAGTTCAACAGCATAGGTTTCAGGCGTTATCCTTTTTGAACTCCCCTCCACCAGTTTATGACCCATGCTGCATCACAGAGACAAGTACCCAGATGACATTGTTGGCCCAGAAAGACAGGCTTGCCCTCCACTAGCTAGAACATGGTGTCAGCATCAGGGGCCAATATCACCACAGATAGACGTTCCAGCAAGCATGATCAGGAATGTTACAGAATGTCATCTTTATGGCACACTGGGCAACTATGGTGAGGCTGGGAAGGATGTGGGCTGGGGCACAAAGTTGTAGCTGGTGGTGCTGCTCCTTGTGTTGCGCCATGATAGCAGTGAGAGTCTTAGTCAGTCACTCCTTGAACCACCATCCCCTCATAAGTACAACAGATCTATGTAGTTTCTTGTCCAAAATGCTGCATAGAAACTGCAGTTGGTATGTGGGGCAGCAGCCATCTTGGACAGGCAGGCTGAGAAGTAGCTGACCCCAGACCAACCATTCTTGCTGATGAATACACTGTGCAGTACAATACCGTGGTCACTGGAGACACAGCAACAGGCAAAAAAGACTATTTCCAGGCCAGCAAGATCCTTTGCCTACTGCCTCAATCACTGGAGTATTATCATTTTGCAGATGAGAGTTTAAAAAATATTCAAGTGCATACAAGCACAGTATTTTGCCCCATTTTAAAGAGGACCTCCACCAGCAATTTTTTAAAAAGAAGTCAACATTTTAGAGTTATATATTTCCATTAGAATCCCCCCAAAGTATTCTTGTGTCTAAATGCCTAGTATTTAATCATTTTTACTAGCCTTTTTTTGGAGCAGCCCCCACCATCCATTGCAAAATCTAGAAATCAACATTATAGTGCAATATATTCACAGAGAAAAAACAAAATATGTTTGTGCCTATGTAACCAGTATTTAATTATCTGTAGCAGGCCTCACTTTGCAAAGGACTCCCTCAGCCTGGTCAAAATCAGACGCTATCTAAGTGGATTTACTAGTCTGCTTTTAAACAGGTATGAACATGCATGATTTGTAATAAAACTAAAATTACAATGAATTCTACTAGCGATGGCCGGTGGTCTAGATTGGACACTAAATAGTCCAAAGATTCCACTATTCACTTCTAATGCCGTGTACACACAGGTAGACTTTTCGACCGGACTGGTCCGACGGGACGAATCCGTCGGACAATCCGACCATGTGTGGGCTTCATTGGACCTGCAGCGGACTTTTTCGGTAGAAAATCAGACGGACTTTAGATTTGGAACATGTTTCAAATCTTTCCGACGGACTCGAGTCTGGTCGAAAAATCCACTCGTCTGTATGCTAGTCCGACAGACGAAAACCGATGCTAGGGCAGCTATTGGCTACTGGCTATCAACTTCCTTATTTTGGTCCATTCGTACGTCATCACGTACTAATCCGTCGGACTTTGGTGTGATCGTGTGTAGGAAAGTCCGTTCGTTCGAAAGTCCGTTGGAAGTCAGTCAAAAGTCCGTTGAAAGTCCGTCGGACCTTTGATGCCGAAAAGTCCGCCTGGGTGTACACGGCATAAGTGTAAATCATTTGGTTTGGCAATTTTCTTTTAGCCATTCAGAACCTTCTCGAACCCCTGCTAGCTGTGTGTGCATAAAAATAGAAAGACAATCCTGTGAGCCACCAATTACTAGATGCTAAAACGTAAATAAAATACTTAAAGCTGCTAGCGTTACACATGTCACATATATCGTGCAAAAACAATTGTAAATATATATATGCTGCGCTAAAAGGCATATATAAGAAATGCACAGTAAATAATTGATCTCAAATTAAATAAATAATGAACCAGTGAATTATAAATGTTAATACACATATATCATACTATGGATATAGTTAAGTGCCTAGTGCATAACTGTGAATTACAAGCCTAAAAACAAATTATATATATATATATATATATATATATATATATATATATATATATACACACATACAGTATATATAGCAGCAATATATCAAAGTGCTTCTGTGCTTTCATATAGTGTCCAAATAAGTCAATAATGACCATGCTTGCTGAAAAACTATACTGTAAGTGATTTAAATCATATAACTAAGTGCTCATGTGCATATAAGTAGCGACCAATAGTGTCACTAATCCAGTATTGATAAAGGTCCGTGTAATCCAAAAGCTGTGATCCAAGCCGTGCTAAGGTGTCATCACTCAGGTGCCCCCCTTAGGTAATAAATGCTCACCTTGGAGCATGCGACTTTGCGATTAAGCTGAGTCAAAACACACATGTGAACCGCCTCTGGGTTCTATGATGGTTTTGGGCTCCTGGATTCCTCAGCATATACCAACCGGGATATGAAACAGGAAAAACTTGATAGTGCAAGTACAGTTTGAACTATTAAATAAAGCAAAAAAGATCCCCTTCAGGGGTACTCACACAGATTAGGTGCATCAGTGCACCACTCTATAGTAAGCCTACAATAGTGTATACCAATAGTGGTATAGGGATGATGCGGTCGTCCTCCTCGGTGCACAAGATGCCTGCCGTGCCATCCTGACCCCTCCCCAATGTGTATCGATGCAGGGATTACGCATCTACTTCAGGGGGAAATAGTATTGGATGGTGGACATGTGAATCTTAAATAATGACTGTGGCCATTTTGGTGAAGACCAAGGACACTCTAATGTTTTGTCTATAGTTTCAATGTGCTTATCACATAGGAAACACTAATCAGATACAAATGATAGACATCATTTGTCCTCATTGATTCCCATTAACTCCATTTTCCCTAAATTCTACGGTGTCCTAATAGACCCATAATTACTGGCCACAAATGTAGTGGCTAAATAGAGGGGAAAAAAAACATGAGAAGAAAACGAAAGGAAAATAATCGGAGGATCGGAGGATTTACACATCATCCCTTATAATACAGCATAAACAAGATACTCCCCATCATAAAAAAACATACATACATTATACATTGGTATTGCTGTTAAATTAAAAAAGTAGTACATTGCAGAAGGATGTTCCCATTCCACATAATTAGTAGATCATCTATAAATCGCTGGTAGAGTATAATCCTTGGGTCCCTGTTGTATAGGACTCCCTCGGCTTCCCATTTGGCCATGTATAAATTCGCAACACTCGGGGCAAACTTAGCGCTCATAGCGATTCCTTTAATTTGTAAATAAAACATGTTCTCGTACCAACAGAAATTATGTTCTAAGCAAAATTCTAAACATTTTAAAATACATTTCCGTTGATTTCTTTCAATATTCACCAGTTGGGTTCCTTGGCTCCTGGTGGCTTAAACAAAGAATTTGATTTAAAATGTTTTTTAAGCAATTATTAAGCGCCTAACCACTCCTTGTTCCGCATTTTAGTATTAAGGAATTTATATATATATATATATATATATATATATATATATTCCTTAATACTAAAATGCAGATTTTTTTTTTCCATGATCATAATCATCATATCTGCTTCTAATGTAATTTTTGAGGATTCCCTAATGGTGTGTTGGTTTTAAATTAAGGTTTTATATATATATATATTTTTTTAATATTTACCTATTTTTAACACTTAATATTTTAAATTAAATTTTTATATATTTTATTTTTTATTCTTTATAATAAGTTACAGTAGATTATTACTATATGTTTATTTGTGGGTCAATTACGGTAAGGTATTTACGGGAAATGGAGGATATGGTTATTTCCAGCAGGTAGATGGTTAAAACTGCTGGGATTTTGCCATTAGCACCGTGCCCCGAGCACTTGCTGTATATATTTTTATTTTTATTAAATCCTTCTGCAATGTACTACTTTTTTAATTTAACAGCAATACCAATGTATAAAGTACGTATGTTTTTTATGATGGGGCATATCTTGTTTATGCTGCATTATAAGGGATGATGTGTAAATCCTCCAATGCTGTCCTGGGGGTTATTTTCCTTTCATTTGTTCTCATGTTTTTTTTCCCCTCTATTTAGCCACTACGTTTGTGGCCAGTAATTATGGGTCTATTAGAACACCATAGAACTTAGGGAAAATAGAGTTAATGGGAATCAATGAAGACAAATGATGTCTATCATTTGTATCTGATTAGTGTTTCCTATGTGATAAGTGCATTGAAACTATAGACAAAACATTAGAGTGTCCTTGGTCTTCACCAAAACGGCCACTGGCATTATTTAAGATTCACATGTCCACCGTCAAATACTATTTCCCCCTGAAGTAGATGCGCAATCCCTGCATCGATACGCATTGGGGAGGGATCAGGACGGCACGGCAGGCATCTTGTGCACTGAGGAGGACGCCCGCATTATCCCGATACCACTATTGGTGTAAACCAGTATAGGCTTACTATAGAGAGGTGCACTGACGCACCCAATTTGTGTGAGTCCCTGAAGGGGATCTTTTTTGCTTTATTTAATAAACGGTTCAAACTGTACTTGCACTATCGAGTTTTTCCTGTTTCATATCCTGGTTGGTGTATGCTGAGGAATCCAGGAGCCCAATACCATCATGGAACTCAGAGGCGTGTTTTGACTTAGCTTAATCGCAAAGTCGCACGCTACAAGGTGAGCATTTATTACCTAAGGGGGGCACCTGAGTGATGACACCTTAGCCCGGCTTGGATCACAGCTTTTGGATTACTCTGACCTTTATCAATACTGGATTAGTGATGCAATTGGTCGCTACTTATATGCACACGAGCACTTTGTTATATGATTTAAATCATTTACAGCATCGTTTTTCAGCACTGTCATTATTGACATGTTTGGACACTGTATGAAAGCACGGTCATTATTGACTTATTTGGACACTATATGAAAGCACAGAAGCACTTTCATATATTGCTGCTTTTTTAATTGAATCACTTGTAGTAGGCCCCCTTATAACAGGATCTTTAACAGTCATTGTAAAAGCTAGAATTCAATATTTGAATGTTTAGTGTTGATATTTTGGTTACACATAAACATATTTCAATAAGATTACCAACATAAATTGGAAATGTTAGCAATCAACATTACAGTGTAATTTTTAATCCAATAAAAAGCTCACAAAATATTGGTTTGCCTATATTAATTTATTTGCACTCAAGCCCCGTTTTGAATGGAACCATTAACAGCCATTTTTTAGATGAAGGGGAAAAATTACAATATAATTTATTCCCGGAAAAAAACACCCCAAACCCTGTAGTTTTTCCCCATTAATAATTTATTTTCACTCCAATTTGAATGGGTCCCCAACAGCCATTTGTACCGTTTGAAAACAACATTCTAGTATCATTTATTACCAAAAAATCCATCCCAAATATTGTAGTAAATACATTCCCACTGTTAATTTATTTGTGCTCCAGAACCAATTTGAATAAGACTACCAACAGCCATTTTTAAAGTGATACTAAGGGAATTTTTATTTTTAAATAACAAACATGTTATATTTACCTGCTTTGTACAATGGTTTTGCACAGAGCAGCACTGATCCTTCTTTTCTGAGGTCCCCCGCCAGAACTCTTGGCTCCTCTTTCTGTGGATGGGGCCTACTCGCCCTGCAAATGGGTAATACGCCAGGTTGTGAGGCTGGGTCAAACTGCCCCGAGAATGGGGACCACTCAGTGGACACGCTTACTAATACCCACTGACCAAGCGGGACTGCGGTCATGCAAGAATCAGCATTAAGGCATTACCCCATGGTTAGAAGTGACCTTTCCACCTTACACAGTAACATATAAACTGGATGCCCTTCACTGTGAAATGCTTATCCTGTGACACTGTACACCTTATCTTTCTGAATGTATAATTTTGAGGTGGCACTGTGGAGCCTGTGTCCCGCTCCACCAGCTTATCTACTCTACCACCTCACTCCCAGTGGCCAAACGGAGATCCCACCATGTACTCATTGTGGATCTCCACACATGCAGCAGTTAACACCTTACTCGCCTGTACCTGCAGCTAGGTCTGTTAGGTACCAGTGTTGCAGATTTGGTCCCGAATGCTGTGGGGCACTGAATGCCAGGGAGTCAGAGCACCGTCCCTTGCCTAACCAAAAGACCTGTCAGCCATACCCAGTACCACCTTCCCACCAGCTGGCTAAAGCATTCCCACCCATCCTGGTTACTCATAGCAATGGCATCGTATGCATCTTCCTGCCATCTCCACTGCATGGTTAACCCTATCTTGGTGACTCTCTTAATTCTCTTTTTCATCCCCATATGTGTTCAAGCCCTGTTCTTTTGATACACCATGTACTTTAATGCATCCCTTTCAATGACTTCAGACCAGGCTTTTAACAGTTAATGACTTTACTGAACATTTCAGCATTGCAGTCCATAACACATCACACGCAAGACACAGTTCATACCTTACTACCTAATGTTGGCTGTCCAGTTCATACTCTTCCCAGAGGTAGCAAGTCCTTAGCAACAGTCTGTTACTGGTGGTTTTCTGGTTCCAGGTGAGATCCTATGCGGGCAATCCAGTGGCAAGGAACATGATGCTCAGACGGGACTTCATGGCTCAGCAGGCACAATACAACACTCCCATGAATAACAGCCTCTCCTGAGCCCTCCCAAATATATCGACCCACTATAAGGGCAGGGCCCAAGAAAAACCAGGAAAAAAGCCCAGTTACTGTTTACCCCTTTCTGTCCTGGGCAACCAATACTAGCTACATAGTGTAGATGCCTTAACAGCGAAATTTACTATAAATAGTACCCCGTAAGCACCTGCTTACACCCTTGCTGTGTGCCCCCATAGCAAGCTGCTTTCTGTGAGGGCATTTGTGCATGCTCACTCCCAAGCTCCGCTTTGTGTGTCCTCTGCCCCCTCATCATTGGCTGTGATTGAACCAATGAGGAGGGAGATAGGCGAAAGAGCAGCTTCTCTAGTGCCCATCGCTGGATCAAGATCAGACTCAGGTAATTATTAGGGGGGCTGGGGGGAAGGGGATGTTGGGGTAGCTGCTTTCAGAAGGTTATTTTTTTGCTAAATAAACAAAAAAGACCAATGGGAAAAAGAAAGAAATGGGAAAAAAAGTGTTTTTCTTTGTTTCTGTTAAAACATTTTGCAAATAATTAACCTTTCTTCATAAATTTAGGTCAAAATATATTCTGCTATATTTCCTTGGTGAAAATAACCCAAATCAGTGTATATTATTTAGTCTGTAGAAAATTATAGGTTGCACAAACTATGGTATTTATATCTGAAAATCGATCAATCCTGATGTACTGACAAACTTTCTAATTTCTTGAGGCCCAAAAATGCCAGGACAGTACAAATACCCCCAAATGATCCCTTTTTACAAAGTAGACAGTCCAAGGTATTTAGTCAGAGGCACAGCGAGTTTTTGAAGTTGTAAATTCTTGCCACAATATTTTGGAAATAATATTCGATCGAATAAGCCTCCCCTCACCTGTTTGTTGGGGGCCCATACAGTTATTCTAGATGCCTCACCAAGGTGAACCCACTGAAACGACTCTACTGTATATTGAGAATTACTTGCTTTTAAAATTGCACATGGAAGGGTGAGGTACCACTTAGAAGGAACACATTACAAGAATAGAATATTTAAAGACAATAAGAACCTTCAATATCTTCAAATGGCTCATTGCCCGATTTTAAGACAAAATTAATGGTCCCTTTTTTTCCAGGTTTGATTTTTTTTACTACTTTCATACCAGAAAAAACACATTTTGAGTCCTTTCCCATTCCTTCAGTCCCCAAAATTTCAAATAATCTACCAAGCCAGCGTATATCATCCCTGCTACACAAGTTCTGGCTTTTACTACCCTTCAAGATCTGCCACCATGCAAACAATACCTTCATGTCCTCAGATCCATGAACCAAGCTACTCCTCTGTGCACACAACTTTAAGTTTTCTGGACATACCAGGGTCCTGTCAGAAACCATGAATCAGACTGAGACAGAAGTACAGTTAAATCACACTTGTTTAATAATAATAATAAAAACAGAGTAAACGTAGTCAAAACATAGTCAGAGTTCAGGAACTGGAATGGATACTCAGACAAGCCAAAACGTCAGGGAGCCAGAGATAAGCGTAACAGAACAGCAAGCAGGATCTTTAGCCAGAAGGAATGTCAGCCAAGCAAGTCTTTAACAGCAACACAGGAGAGCGTCTCTAGAGACGTGACTAAGGCGAAGGCAGTGATCATCTAGACTGGGCGGCTTAAGGAGGCAGGACTGACGAGCAGGATATCATCAACAGGTGAGTCACTGTGGAGAGATAGGAGTTGGCAATTAGCCGACAGCTGAGCGTCCAACTTTGAGGAGGAAGGGCTCAGTCCATCCCTGAAGTACCCCCTCCTCAATGACCCCTCCCCCTCAGAGGACCACCAGGCTTGGGGGGAAAACCTCTACGGAAATCACGGAGGAGGACAGGGGCATGTACGTCCGAGGATGAGACCCAAGAGCTTTCCTTTGGACTGTACCCTTTCCAATGCACCAGGTACTGTATCCACCCGCGGAACCTACGGGAATCAACAATCGACTGTACTTCATACTCCTCATGGCTCTCAACCTGTACAGGGTGAGCACGAGGCACCAAGGTGATAAAGCGGTTGCAGACCAAAGGTTTTAATAAGGAGACATGAAATACATTCAAAATATGCATATTAGAAGGAAGGTCTAATGCGTAAGTCACTGGGTTAATCCTGCGAAGAATACAGAAAGGCCCAATAAACCGAGGTGCGAACTTCAGAGAGGGAACACAAAGTCAGAGGTTGCGACATGACATCCAGACCCTGTCCCCAACCTGGTAGGAAGGCACAGGCAGGTGTCTGCGGTCAGCATGGAGTCTGTACCTATCATTAGTCTGCCCCTATCATGTCGCAAAGCCTCCTGAATTTGTGCCCAAGTGGAACGAAGACCACGGAGATGCTCCTCTAACGCAGGAATACTGTGCGGAACAAATTAGTCAGGCAACAAGGAAGGTTGGAAATCATATTTCTCCATAAATGGGGATAATCGGGAAGCAGAATTCAAGGCACTATTATGAGCAAACTCCGCCCATGGTAAGAGGTCTGACCAGTTGTTATGATGGTCAGAAATATAGTAATGTAGGAATTGCTCAAATAACTGATTGGCCCGTTCTGCGACCCCTTTAGACTGCGGGTGATATGCAGAGGAGAAAGCAAGCTGAATTCCCAACTGTGCACCAAAGGCTCGTCAGAACTGGGACACAAACTGACTACCCCTGTCCGAGACAACCACCTTGGGTAGCCCATGTAAGCGAAAGATCTCCCAAGCAAACATGGAAGCCTGTTCCTTAGAAGTTGGCAACTTCTTAAGTGGAATACAATGGGACATTTTCGAGAACCAGCCAACCACCAAAAGGATAACTGTGTTGCCCTGGGGAGTTGGGTAACTCCACAATGAAATCCATAGACAGGTGAGTCCAGGGATTCTCTCCATTGGATATGGGTTGTTGGAGGCCCACTGGAAAGTGTCATAGAGTCTTACTCTGAGCACACACAAAACAGGCAGCTATGAAGGCGGTTACATCAGCACATAGACTAGGCCACCAGAATTTTTAGGAAATGGCCCAAAAGAGTTGATTCTTCCCAGGGTGGCCAGCGCCTTGGGAGAATGGTAAGTCTGGAGCACAGCAGTACGGAGACTCTCTGGGACAAAGCAGCGGTCACAGGGGTTTCTCAGAAGGAGCATGGACCTGAGCAGCAAGAATTTTGTCACCCAAAGGAGAAGTGAGACTGGTGTGAACCGTAGCCAGAATACGATCAGGAGGAATCACAGGAACAGGAACCGACTCCATCTTGGAAGTGGAGGAAAATTCAGCCCTTACATTCTTATATTTTCTTAATAGATAAGAATGAGACAATGTAATTGAAACTAGACAAGAAAAAAGCCCATCGCGCCCTTCTGGGAGAGAGGCGTTTAGCCTCAGACAAGCATGTGAGATTCTTATGGCCAGTAAGAATGAGAACCAGCACAATGGTACCTTCGAGGATAAGTCTCCATTCTTTTAGGGCTAAAATGATCGCTAACAGCTCTCTGTCACCAATCTCGTAATTGCACTGCACAGGTGAAATTTCTTGGAAAAGTAGCCACAAGGATGCATAGCGCTTCATAGTTCAACCATAAATAAATATAATAAAAAAATATCATACAATCCCATATACCCAATCCTATACCTACAGTTGATCCAGAGGAAGGTGAAAAAAACCCCAGAAAAGCAGGATCCAATTTGCTACAGCAGGGGAAAAAATTCCTTCCTGATCCTAGAGAGGCAATCGGATTTTCCCTGGATCAACTTTACCCTTAAATGATAGTACCCAGTTATAGTATGTACATTTAGGAAAGAATCCAGGCCTTTCTTAAAGCAATCTACTGAGCTGGCCAGAACCACCTCTGGAGGGAGTCTATTCCACATTTTCACAGCTCTTACTGTGAAGAAACCTTTCCATATTTGGAAATTAAATCTCTTTTCCTCTAGATGTAAAGAGTGCCCCCTTGTCCTCAGTGTTGACCGTAAAGTGAATAGCTCAACACCAATTCCACTATATGGACCCCTTATATATTTATACATGGTGATCAATCAGGAGCTTGACAAGAGATGAGAAGTTGCGAATAAACTTCCAATAGTAGTTGACAAAGCCAAGAAAACGCTGCAGAGGACATAAACCCACAGGTCGGGGCCACCTTATGACTGCTGAAAGTTTCTCTGGGTCCATCGAAAAACCAGCAGTGGAAATGACATAGTCCAGGAATTTAACCTGTTCAAGATGGAATTTGCACGTCTCCAATTTACAATAGTTCTTTCTTCGTTTTTGAAGCACATGACAGACATCTGTGGCTCTCAAGGGACTTGGAAAATATGAGAATATTGTCGAGATAAACCACCACACAACTGCAACAAATCTCAGAGGACATCGTTAATAAATTCCTAGAAAACTGCCGGGGTGTTACAAAGGCCAAAAGGCATTACGAGGTACTCATAATGGCCTGTTCTGGTATTAAACGCATTTTTCCACTGGTCGCCCTCCTTAATCCTCATGAGATTGTATGTCCCTCTCAAATCAAGCTTTGTGAAAACCGTTGCTCCCTTGAGGAGGTCAAATAACTCCGTAATCAATGGAACCGGATAGACATTCTTAATCGTGAAACGATTGAGACCCCTATAATCAATACAAGGTTTCAGTTCAACACTCTTCTTCTTCACAAAGAAGAAACCAGCACCAACAGTAGACAAGGATTTGCAGATGAAACCTCGAGAGAGTGCCTCTGCAACATACTCCTCCATGGCCTTATCCTCCAATACCAACAAAGGGTAAACCCAGCCACGAGGGAGTATGGCGCCAGGTTTAAGGTCAATTGCGCAATCATATGACAGGTGTGGAGGCAAACTACCAGCTTGACCTTTGTCAAAGACATCACTAAAATTGCGGTACTCCTCCGGCAGGGAGGTGAGTGAAGAGGTGTGCAAGATCTTGGATACCTTCCGAAGCATTAGTCTTACTGCATTGTGACGACCAGGAGAGAACCTCAATATGGAGCCAATCAAAAGAGGGGTTGTGCCTCTGTAACCAAGGATAACCAATAACCAGCAGAAACTTAGATGAGGAAATAACTTGGAATTGAATTATGTCATAGTGAAGAGCCCCTACAGCCATGGACAACAGAACAGTCTTGCGAGGCACATGGGCAGGCTGTAGAGGTCTTCCATCAAGAACCTCAATGGCAAGTGGAGTGTCACGCAGCTGCAGTGGAATCGAGTGATTCGATACAAAGGCAGCATTAATAAACAGGCCTGCAGGCCCAGAGTCGATTAGAGCCTGTATCTCAACGGACGACTCAGCCCAAGAAAGGGTAACAAGAACCTTCTGGATAACTTGGGATGAAACAATGCCACCTAAGGTCTGTCCATGACAGGACCTCAAGGTTCAGGCGTTCCCTGGACGGGTATGAGAAGACTTCAAAAAGTGATCTGCTTGGCCACAATAAAGGCACAATCTTTCCCTCCTCCTAAGGGTTCTCTCATCCGCAGAGAGACGTGTGAAGTGAAGCCCAAGTGCATGGGTTCATCTTCACAGACTGTTTCAGTTCGGAGACAAATGTACAGGGGGCTTCCACAAGCGCTCCTTAAAAGAGAATCTTTCTCTGAGTCTGGAGTCAATGAGGATGACAAACGTGAGAGACCGTGAGAAAAAGCAGCCATGAGGACCTCATTGTTCCAAGCAACCTCTGCTGCCAGAGTACGCAATTCAATGGCGTAATCGGTAACAGTACTTGTACTCTGTTTGATGGACATGAGGCACTTGGCAGCAGAAACGGAGCGTGCGGGAATGTCAAATATCCTTTTAAAAGAAGTCACAAACTCAGGGTAACTCAAGACAACAGGTTTTTGCGTCTCCCATAGAGAGTTTGCCCAGGCCAAAGATCTCTCAGAAAGCAAAGATATTACGAAACCTACTTTGCTTCTGTCTGTGGGAAGCGGCCTGGGGCAGCATCTCAAAGTATATCTCAACCTGGTTGAGAAATCCTCTGCATTGGACTGGATCACCCCCAAATCACCGGGAAAGTGGAGCGGAACCATACATACCTCTTATAGAGGTAATACTCAAGGCGGGTGCCTGCACAGAGACTGGAGCAGCAGCAGGGACAGCCTGCAACACAGGTTGCACCAGAGCAGCCACAGTGGGAGATTTCAGGTGAGCCGTGTGACTCAGGAGCATTTGTAATGCCATGGCAAACTGATCCATGCGGTGATCCTGCTCATCCAATCTGGAAAAAATATTACTAAAAAGTGGATTGACTGCAACTTCTGAATTCATGGCCTTCGCATACTGTCAGAAACTAGGGATGGGCGAACAGTTCGGCCCGAGCATAAGTTCAGGCCAAACGTTCTTTATTCGGTTGTTCAGCGAACAGCCAAACAAATGGGTCGTTTGACCATTTGTTCGGCCCCCCAAACTGACCACAATGCATTGCGGCGCTGAACAGTGCATTGCAAGCTCTGATTGGCTGAAGCAGTATAAAAGTATTCTTTCAATGGCAGCCATTTCCAGTGTGATTTCAGCATGGAGAGAGATAGAACAGGGTTCTGTTCAGTGCTATCAGTTAGTTAGTGTGGTATACTGTGCTATTTTGCTTCAATTGTCAGTGTAGAATATTAGTTTAGTGTCAGTCTAGGGATAGTGTGAGTGTAGTGAGGAGGTGGTGCTCAAAATTTTTTGAGGGGCGCAAGCAAACTGAAAAATTCTGAAAAAAAACCATCAATTGCAGCCTCACTGTGCCCATCATATGCAGTCACTGCGCCCCATAAAATGCAGCCACTGTGCCATCAATTGCAGCCTCTGTGCCCATCATATGCAGCCTGTGCCCATCATACAGCCTCTGTGCCCATCATATGCAGCCTGTGCCCATCATATACAGCCTCTGTGCCCATAATATGCAGCCTCTGTGCCCATAATATGCAGCCTCTGTGCCCATTATATGCAGCATGTGCCCATCATATGCAGCCTGTGCACGTCATATGCAGCCTGTGCACGTCATATGCAGCCTCTGTGCCCATCATATGCAGCCTCTGTGCCCATCATATGCAGCCTGTGCACATCATGTGCAGCCTGTGCACATCATGTGCAGCCTGTGTGCCCATCATATGCAGCCTGTGCCTGTCATATGCAGCTTCTGTGCCCATCATATGCAGTCTGTGCCCATCATATACAGCCTCTATGCCCATCATATGCAGCCTGTGCCCATCATACAGCCTCTGTGCGCATAATATGCAGCCTGTGCACATTATATGCAGCCTGTGTGCCCATCATATGCAGCCTGTGCCTGTCATATGCAGCTTCTGTGCCCATCATATGCAGTCTGTGCCCATCATATACAGCCTCTATGCCCATCATATACAGCCTGTGCCCATCATACAGCCTCTGTGTGCATAATATGCAGCCTGTGCACATTATATGCAGCTTCTGTGCCCATCATATGCAGCCTGTACCCATCTTATACAGCCTCTGTGCCCATATTATGCAGCCTGTGCTCATCACATGCAGCTTCTGTGCCCATCATATACAGCCTGTGCCCATCATATACAGCCTGTTCCCATCATATGTAGCTGTTGCCCATCATATGCAGCCTGTGCCCATCATACAGTCTCTGTGCCCATAATATGCAGCTTCTGTGCCCATCATATGTAGCCTGTGCCCATCTTATGCAGCCTGTGCTCATATTATGCAGCATGTGTCCATCATATGCAGCTTCTGCCCAACATATGCAGCCACTGTGACAAGCCCCTCCCCCCAACCGCCTGCCATCAGGCCGGCACTTACCCCATCCGGGTGACGGCAGCACGCTGGGGGATGGGCAGGCGACGGCTCCTGCATCCCGTGCATCTCCTCCTTCATTCCAGCCCAGCGCTGTGTCCTTGACTCCTCGTCTTCTCCTCCAGTGTCAACGGCGGCAGTGGAGGAGTCCGCTCCTGATGCTTCCTCCCCTGTGAGTGTGTCTCTTCCACCAAAGCACCAAGCCCACCCTTTTTTGAAGCCTATTAGAGCCTCAGGCTCTAATCAGGTGCTTAAAAAAAAAAAAACACCCCTGCCCACGCTGCCATGGGAGTCCATGCGTCCAGTGTCCTGAAAGGGTCCGGGTGCACGAATCGGGAGGTGGCGGCAGGGATTAGGGTGGCGGCGCCCATAATGCACGGGCCGCCCCTGGTGTGCAGCTAGAGTAGTGAAAGCTTAGATAGTTTCACTTTAGTGTAGTGAGACCATGTCATTCATATATACATTAGTGTGGAGTAGGGACAGCTCATATACTTTCAGTGTAGTGTAGTGAGACTGTGTCAGTAATCTTTATATTAGTGTATAGCTAGAGTAGGGACAGTTCAGATAGCATCAGTGTAGTGACGGTTGAAGACCATCTATTTGATTGTGTTACTGCCAGTTTAACGCCATTTACTTCTATGTGCACTACTGCCAGTTTAATGCCATATCGTTTTGCGTGCGTTACTGTCAGTTTAACGCCATATAGTTTTGTGCGTTACTGCCAGTTTAACACCATATAGTTTATGATTAGAGTTATTAAGGGATTAAAAAGGAAATCATTTGGGATTTTTTTTTATGGTTTCTTTAACTTCTTCCCGCAAGTGCTATAGCCGAAAGACGGCTACAGCGCAGGCCTTAATTGCCGGGAGGGCATCCATAGATGTCCTCCCAAGCATGTGCTGTCAGTGCATCCCTGCGGGCCACGTGCGGCGAGCTCTGTGATCGCCAAGTCTATGAGACTCTGCTTATCACAGATCGGAATAAGGGGCCAATCCCGGACCTATATGATGTGATCAGCTGTCAGCCAATGACAGCTGATCACGTGATGTAAGCAGAAGAATGGTAATCAGTATTTTTTTCCCTCATGCCCTTAGCATGAGGGAAAAAAAGCCGATCACCAGCTTCTGTTAGAGGGGCATGGGTCCCACACACAGAGAGCCACAGCTGCCTACTCTGTGCCCACCAATACTACCTGCCAATGCCACCTACCAGTACCCACCAGTGACACCTACCAGTGTCCACTACTGCCACCTACCAGTGTGCACAGTGCCACCTACCTTTGCCCACCAGTGCCACCTATCAATGCCTACAGTGCCCATCAGTGCCACCCATCGGGTGCCCATCAATGTTACATATCAGTGCCACTTATCAGTGCACCTATCAGTGCCCTTCAGTGCCGCACATCAGTGCCAACCATCAGTGCCACCCATCAGTGCCACCCATCAGTGCCACCCATCAGTGCCACCTCAGTGCAGCCTATCAGTGCCCTTTAGTGCCCATCAGTGCAGCCTCATCAGCACACATCAATGAAGGAGAAAAATTACCTGTTTTTACAATTTTATACCAAACTATGAAACTTTTTTTTTTCTTTTTCTAATTAACCGTATTTTTTCATTTTTTTTAGCAAAAAATAAAAAACCCAGTAGTGATTAAATACCACCAAATAAAGGATCTATTTGTGTGAAAAAAATGATTAAAATTGAATGTGGGTACAGCATTGCATGACCACGCAGTTGTCACTAAAAGTGTGACAGCGCTGAAAGCTGAAAATTGGTCTGCACAGAAAGGGGGTTTAAGTGCCCAGTAAGCAAGTGGTTAACCACTTCAGCCCCAGAAGGATTTACCCCCTTCCTGACCAGAGCACTTTTTACAATTTGGCACTGCGTCGCTTTAACTGCTAATTGCGCGGTCATGCAATGCTGTAC
This sequence comes from Aquarana catesbeiana, assembly GCF_042186555.1. Classification (NCBI taxonomy): domain Eukaryota; kingdom Metazoa; phylum Chordata; class Amphibia; order Anura; family Ranidae; genus Aquarana; species Aquarana catesbeiana. The sequence goes on along the minus strand of NC_133333.1, from coordinate 96,607,918 downwards.
CCCAATGAAATTTGCGTCCTTTTCTTCCCACAAATAGAGCTTTCTTTTGATGGTATTTGATCACCTCTGCGGTTTTTATTTTTTGCGCTATAAACGGCAGAAGACTGAAAATTTTGAAAAAAAATGATATTTTCTACTTTTTGTTATAAAAAAAAATGTCATACATTTAGGCCAAAATGTATTCGGCCACATGTCTTTGGTAAAAAAAATGTCAATAAGTGTATATTTATTGGTTTGCGCAAAAGTTATAGCGTCTACAAACTAGGGTACATTTTCTGGAATTTACACAGCTTTTAGTTTATGACTGCCTATGTCATTTCTTGAGGTGCTAAAATGGCAGGGCAGTACAACCCCCCCCCCCCAAATGACCCCATATTGGAAAGTAGACACCCCAAGGAAAATGCTGAGAGGCATGTTGAGCCCATTGAATATTAACTTTTTTGTCCCAAGTTATTGAATAATGACAAAAAAAAAAAAAATTTACAAAAAGTTGTCACTAAATGATATATTGCTTACACAGACCATGGGTATATGTGGAATTGCACCCCAAAATACATTTAGCTGCTTCTCCTGAGTATAGGGATACCACATGTGTGGGACTTTTTGGGAGCCTAGCCGCGTACGGGGCCCCGAAAACCAATCACCACCTTCAGGATTTCTAAGGGCGTAAATTTTTGATTTCATTCCTCACTACCTATCACAGTTTTGAAGGCCATAAAATGCCCAGATGGCACAAACCCCCCCCCCCCCCCCAAATTACCCCATTTTGGAAAGTAGACACACCAAGCTATTTGCTGAGAGGCATGTTGAGTCCATGGAATATTTTATATTTTGACACAAGTTGCGGGAAAGTGACAATTTTTTTTTTTTTTTTGCACAAAGTTGTCACTAAATGATATATTGCTCACACAGGCCATGGGCATATGTGGAATTGCACCCCAAAATACATTTAGCAGCTTCTCCTGAGTATGGCTTTTTGGGAGCCTAGCTGCGTATGGGGCCTCGAAAACCAATCACCGCCTTCAGGATTTCTAAGGGCGTACATTTTTAATTCACTCCTCACTACCTATCACAGTTTCAAAGGCCATAAAATGCCAAGATAGTACAATCCCCGCCAAATGTCCCCATTTTGGAAAGTAGACACCCTAAGCTATTTGCTGAGAGGCATGGTGAGTATTTTGCAGCTCTCATTTGTTTTTGAAAATGAAGAAAGACAATTTTCAAAACTTTGTGACAAAAAGTGAGGTCTGCAAAATACTCACTATACTTCTCAGCAAATAGCTTTGGGTGTCTACTTTCCAAAATAGGGTAATTTGGGGGGTTTTGTGCCACCTGGGCATCCCATGGCCTCCGAAACTTTGATAGGCAGTGAAGAGTGCTTGGTTTTCGGGGTCCCGTACGTGGCTAGGCTCCCAAAAAGTCTCACACATGTGGTATCCCCATACTCAGGAGAAGCAACAGAATGTATTTTGGGATGTAATTTCACATATTCCCATGGCATGTTTGAGCAATATATCATTTAGTGACAACTTTGTGCAAAAAAAAAAAAAAATTGTCTTTTTCCCGCAACTTGTGTCACAATATAAGATATTCCGTGGACTCGACATGTCTCTCAGCAAATAGCTTGGGGTGTCTACTCTCCAAAATAGGGTCATTTGGGTGGGTTTTGAACTGTCCTGGCATTTTATGCACAACATTTAGAAGCTTATGTCACACATCACCCACTCTTCTAAGCACTTGAAGACAATGCCCTTTCTGACACTTTTTGTTTACATGAAAAAATTTTTTTTTTTTTGCAAGAAAATTACTTTGAACCCCAAACATTATATATATTTTTTAAAGCAAATGCCCTACAGATTAAAATGGTGGGTGTTTCATTTTTTTTTTCACACAGTATTTGCGCAGCGATTTTTCAAACGCTTTTTTTTTGGAAAAAACACACTTTTTTAAATTTTAATGAAATAAAACACACTATATTGCCCAAATGTTTGATGAGATTTAAAAGTGGATCTTAGGCCGGGTACATGGATACCAAACATCACATGCTTTAAAATTGCGCACAAACACGCAGTGGCGACAAACTAAATACATTTTTAAAAGCCTTTAAAAGCCTTTACAGGTTACCACTTTAGATTTACAGAGGAGGTCTACTGCTAAAATTACTGCCCTCAATCTGACCTTCGCAGTGATACCTCACATGCATGGTGCAATTGATGTTTACATTTGATGCCAGACCGACGCTTGCGTTCGACTTTGGCAGGGGGGGACAAGGGTGCTTTTTTTTTTTCTTTCTTTATTATTTTTTTTGCTTTTTTATCTTATTTTTAAACTGTTCCTTTAATTTTTTTAAATCATTTTTATTGTTATCTCAGGGAATGTAAATATCCCCTATGATAGCAATAGGTAGTGACAGGTACTCTTTTTTGAAAAAATTGGGGTCTATTAGACCCTAGATCTCTCCTCTGCCCTCAAAGCATCTGACCACACCAAGATCGGTGTGATAAAATGCTTTCCCAATTTCCCAATGGCGTTGTTTACATCCGGCGAAATCTAAGTCATGAAATGCTCGTAGCTTCCGGTTTCTTAGGCCATAGAGATGTTTGGAGCCACTCTGGTCTCTGATCAGCTCTATGGTCAGCTGGCTGAATCACCGGCTGCATTCTCAGTTTCCCTGTTGGGACAGGAGAGCCAGAGAAAAACATGGAAGACGGTTGGGGGGGGGGCATTTCCTCCCACTGCTTGTAAAAGCAGTCTAGAGGCTAATTAGCCACTAGGATTGCTTTTACATGAAAGCCAACCGCTGGCTGAAAAGAATGATACCAGGATGATACCTAAACCTGCAGGCATCATTCTGGTATAACCACTCAAAGTCCAGCAACATACTAGTACGTTTCTGGTCCTTGTTGGGCATATATTGTAATCTTTTTTTTTCATGCAGCCTGTGGGCTGAACGAAAAAAAGAGATTGATCGGTGGGTATGCCCACCATTAGAATACCTCCCTTCATCCACTCACTTCTAATGATGGGCATACATGCACCATTTATATATGCTGAAGCATGGGGGCATCTGCCCCAAAAGTTAGGAGCAAATCGCTCCTCCGCCCCTGCTGCCCCCATGCTTTGGCATATATCACCTCAGCTGGAGTCACAGCTTTATATATCGTGGGAGCAAATGCTGTTGCTGTCAAGATAAATAAATCCGCGCTGCAGCTGAATGGCGTACCTGAAGACAAAAAAACGGTTAACAATAAAACACAGTAAACAGTAAAGTCTAAAAAATTGCATACCTGAAAAGCAAACATGATAAAACATAATAACAATAAAACATTGCAGAATAGAATACAGTAAAAAAGAGCAGAACAATAGAGAGAGAATAGAGAGAGAGAGAACAATAAAACGACAACTATTTTTTTTATTTTATATATTTTTTTGTGTTTTTTGTGTTTTTTTTTTTTTTGTAACTAACTTTTATAACTGTAACCGGTTCCAGGTTCGGGTCTCTCAAAATGCGATGGCATCTTGGGAGACCCTGTGAAAGTGTGCCTAGTCTGTACAATGCTGTACCCTACGCTAATACTCAACTAGTGTATGGTAGCGTTCAAAACATTCACCAATGCAAAAACCAGGATTGTCAGGACAGGAGGGACAATATAAGCGGGTGTCACGCCTATATCTGTGCTTGCTGCAGACACTACATCTTTTTTGGGGGGTTCGTTGGGTAGGGGTACTCGGGAGGACATAAAGAAAATGCCTCTCATGCAGCCGACTGCATTTGGTTGGGGATGTGAATGGGGGAAGTACGGGTTCTGCAGAAGTGGTGGGTTCCCAATTGAGATTGGCGAATGCAGCAGGAAGGGCATTATGGGCACAACGGGCCTGTGTTTGTCTTCTTCTTGGTGGCAGCGGGACACTACTTGTGCTTGCCACCTCACCAGCTTGAACTGCACTTATGGGACTCGCCACGTCACCAAGTGTTACTGCAGTGCTGGTTTGACTACGACCGGCCACTGGTGCTTGCCAGTTCACCAAAATGCTACCAAAAAAACTGTTTGCGATCGCAGGGATCGATATGGGAGGTGTATGGTGCGTGCGTGGGTGTTATCGCTACTGGCATGATCTGACACTGCCTGGGGCTGTTGCTTGCCAGTTCACCAAAAAAACTGTTAGCGATCGCAGGGATCAGGCCTGACTCTGCAAACACTGCAGTTATGTGTTTAGTGTTTTGTAAGTGACAGTGATCGATCGATACTGCACTTGAGTGGGCTGGGCTGGGCCGGGCGGAGGGGCAAAACGCAGGTGCTAGCAGGTATCTGGGCTGATCCCGCTAACACTGCGTTTTTGGGAACCCTAAACTGCTGGGGACGCTAGTATAGATCTGATTGGATCAGATATTGATCCGTGCAGATACTATACCATTAAGGGAGGTGTATGCTGCGTGCGTGGGTGTTAGCGCTACTGGCATTAACCTGACACTGCCTGGGGCAACGCAGACCCTATCTGACCCTAAAACCTTAAAAAAAAAGTTCTATCACCGCCGGGCGATCAGGGGGCTAAACCTTTATTAGATAATAAATGGCGGGTGCCCTGACACTATAAAAAATAAACTAACTAACCAGCGTTACCTGTAACAGTTATACGGTGATCACTGGTGAAAGGGTTAACTAGGGGGCAACCAAGGGGTTAAAACCTTTATTAGGTAGTATATGGGGGTCCCTGAAACTATAAAACTCTGACAGCGAACCTATTTATTTACCTCCCTAACTAGCGTCACCAGTGACACTAATACAGCGATCAGAAAAACGATCGCTTAGTGACACTGGCGACGGGGGGTGATGAAGGGGTTACAACTTTATTAGGGGGGTTAGGGGGGTATCCTAGACCTAAAGGGGGCTAACCCTAACTGCCCTACCACTTCTAACTGTCACAAACTGACACCAATGCAGTAATCAGAAAAAAAAAAAACTGCTTGGTGTCACTATGACGAGGAGGGGGGGGGGGGGTGATTAGGGGGTGATCGGGGGGTGAAAAGTGTGCCTGGTGTGTTTTACTGTGTGTGTAGTGTTTATGCTCTCACATCGATGTCTTCTCTCCTCGGCGCCGGAACGGAAAAAACCTGAGCCGAGGAGCGATGACATCACTTCCTCTGCCGCTGTTTACTATACAGCAGCAGAGGAAGAATCTCATTGGCTGGGAGCGATCGCAAGGGGGTGGCCATGAATGGATGGCCTCCCCCTCACCTCTGATCACTCGGGGAAAGAAGCCAACTGCCTCGGGCACCGAGGGGGGGTCCGATAGGACCCCCCGCCCGCGGGAGGCAAGTATTGTACCCATACATTACTTTGCCTGCCCGTGCCATTCTGCCGCAGTATATCTGTGTGAGACGGTCGGCAAGTGGTTAAAGGAGAAGTCCAACAAAAGCTTGTTTGGCTGGACTTCTCCTATGGATCACAGGAGTGCAATTTGTTTTGCACTCCTGTGATCCGTTTTCGGCAGAGACTGAAGTCCGCTCTCTGCTGACGTCAGGGATATCAGTCCAGGAGCTGCGACATCCTGGCAATGGGTATCTGGATCCGCCAGATGCCTGGACTGACACCCCGCTCAGCCTCTCAGCGAACCGCTGAGAGACTAAGCCGGCCACCCAAACCCCTCAGCCCAGCGCTCCAAAGAATAAGAAGGGAGCAGAGCGGAAAGCTGTGACTGACAATCTACAGCTCTCTGCTCAGGGAACTGGCAGAACCGTGAGACTCTCATATACTGATGCCATCAGTTGCACTTTATGACTCAATGACACTTGCAGACTATTTTCAAGTGTCATTTTACACAGGAATAGCTACATTCTAACACATATTCCTGCTACAGTATGTACTGTAATATATAGCAACTCCCAGCTGACATTTTTACAACTGGTAATTGTCACGATGACGGGGGAGAGAGATGAACATACTGTAGAAAGTATACCCTAGAAGCTTTGCTGAATTTTCTTAGAGCCTCTTCAAGTGCATAAACATATAGTTTACAGGCAAATAAGGAATTTAGATTTTTTTTGGAACCATCTGAAATTGCTGACCTATTACTAACAATGGTGGCTCATATGCTGCTCCACAGCCTTCAACAGTCTGAGTTACTGACTAGGAAACAGAGAACACATAGATTATGAAACATGAAAAAAGAAACCTAAGTACTTATCTGCATACTTGTTACTGAAAACTGAAAAATCACAGCTGCTAACACTGAAGGAAAGCTCAGCAATGGCAAATATCTATGTTATGTTTCTTTTCATGTCCTGAGACATTTCCATGGATTAAAAACTGCATACGTTTGCTTTTTACATCTCCCTTACTGTTTTTAATAATAAGTATGTATCTTTATGATGTAATGTATTCAGAGCTTTTTTTCTCACTAAATAGGTGCAGGAACTCAACCAAGACCCCCCCCCCCCCCCCCACACACATATATATATATATATATATATATATATATATATATATATATATATATATATATATATATATATATATACACACACACACACACCCTCCAAACTGCATTAAATAGTGGGTGTGGTCAAATTTCACTAACAGTGGAAGCATTAAATACCAGAACTACGTTAAATACAGATTGCAGAATTCAGGAGAGCACTACACACAAAATTCAAAGTTCAGGAATTCACTACACAGAATGCAGAGTTCAGACTTCTTCCACAGCTGCTTACCTCTGCATCTCCTATCCAGATCTAATTTTCACCCTTCCTGAGTTTTGACTTCTGCATGCAACCTCCTGTCCACTGCCCCCATCTTCTCCTTCCCTACTTAAAAGCTCCACCATCTTCTACATGTCTTACTTGTGTTACTGTATTAAGCTAAATAACCCAGCTGGCTCTAGAACCTCCCCACAAACTGTACGTGGCTCTGCCTCTCTCACTTGCAGGGAGATCATCCAGTGGGGGTATCAGGCTCTACACTGTACCCCGGTCACCTGGATCTCCCTTGTCTCCATCCTGCACTCAGTGAGAGCTGCTCAACAGATCAGATCTGTGTGAGCCGTGTGGAGACAAACTGTCACTTGTAAACAAGTGATAGTGGTGAGCAGAGAGCAAAGGGCCTGAGCCAGAGGTGGTGGAACTGAGTTCCACCAAGTTCCAGCTGAAAAAAAGCCCTGAATGTATTAATGGTAATAAGAAAAAAATTTAGAAATGGTCCACTTTTCAGAAACACCAATATACAGAATGTCAACACCACCACTATGTGCCTTTATTCAACCAACGCTACAAATAACGATAAATATTGCTGTGAATAGATTCTCTAAAACATAATAATGTGAAAAATTGAATGGTGTATCAAAAACAAATAGTCCATGTGATATAAGAAAAATGAATAAAACCAAAAGTGAATAATTCGAAAACAGAAAATCCAAAAAGATTCTTCAAAATTTAGGAGATGTAAAAGTCCTTCACTTAATCTCAGAAAGCAGGACACATATTCATTCGAATCATCTGGAATAAGGAGCATAAAATGTAAATACAAACTGCTTACCAGATCTGTTGGATATCAAATGATAGAGATCAGAAGCGCTTGTGCATTAGCCTGCAGGCAGGTGAACTCACAGTGATTGAAAGCAGAGAGGAATCCACCTGTTTATCCAGGAATCAGCAAGGAAAAAACTTCACTCTCCGGGACACTCTCATAAAAGCCAGGATCTGGGTATTCTCATGAAAGGAGGAATACAAGAGGGCTTCATGGTGCAGTATGTTCCAGCAAAAGTATTTATTTAAAACAAATCATACAAGGAAAAAGTCCATAAATACAAGCAGGTAAGAAAAGTAGATTTGAATCAGCCACTGTGTCTACCAGTCAGCTGTTCAGCGTGGTGATGTCTCAGGCTCATGATCCACTGGGAACGGAGATCATGCCTGGACATCAGCACACCACACTTAAATACCGTTCAGGCAGGAGAGACACAGGAAGTACTGGGCTATGTGTACAAGCAGTACGAACTTGTATCTAATCTCTCAAGTGAGAATCAGGCAAGATGGGAAAGTTTTCTTAGGCTATATAAAGGTCAACTAGAAATAAAGGCTAAACAGAAACAATTTTTTATGAAGCAGAAATTTTTTGAACAAGGAAATCAGTCTAGTAGACTATTGGCATTTATTGCCAAACAACAACCTATACGAAAAATACGAAATAAACAAGGGAGAATAGCCTATACAATAGAAGAAATTTTTAAATGCTTTCATGAGTAAAAATGTTATGTGTTATGTGTTAAAATTAGGGATGAGATTTATGTTTGGGTCGAACATGAGTTTGACTCGAACATTAACTGTTCGCCCCTGCGTCAAAAACCGAACATTATGGGACGTTCGCGCCAAATTCGAGCACCGCATAACGCCCCATAATGCACTGCAGGAGCGCAGTGCATTGCTGTATGATGATTGGCCAAAGCATGCACCAAGACCTGCATGTTTTGGCCAATCCCAGTGCCCTCAGCTAAGAGAGCCATAATTGGCCAAAGGCAGGATGCCTTTGGCCAATCATGGCTCAATGAGACTAAGTCCACGCCCCACACTATATAAGGCTACCTGCACATCGGCCCCGTGTAGTGTGTTGTTGGCATGAACGGAGAGAGAGTGTAATTTAGATTGAGCAGGCAGGCAGGTTATTCAGTTAGCTGCAGTGTATTTATTTTATATATACAGACAGTCTCGTATATATATATATATATATATATATATATATATATATATATATATATATATATATATATATATATATATCCACTGCATCCAGTTTAGCTATAACTGACCGCAGGCCATTCCTGGTGTACTTTTTGTAATATACTTCAGGCAGGCAGGTTATTCAGTTAGCTGCAGTGTATTTAATATATATATATATATATATATATATATATATATATATATATATATATATATACAGTCAGTCTCGTGTGTGTGTATATATATATATATATATATATATATATATATATATATATCCACTGCATCCAGTATAGCCAAACCTATATCTGACTGCAGGTCATTCCTGGTGTACCTTCCCTAATATACTTCAGGCGGTGTACACAGTACACAGTATCGTGCACTCATAGTGCAGTTGCTACTACTTTTCTGGTGGTGTACACAATACAGTATACCCATAGTTGTTATTACACTTCTGTTGGTGTACACAGTACCGTGCACCCATAGTGCAGTTGCTACTACTTTTCTGGTGGTGTACACAGTACACAATACATACATTGCACCCTTAGTTGCTATTAGACTTCTGTTGGTGTACACAGTACCGTGCACCCCTAGTGCAGTTGCTACTACTTTTCTGGTGTTGTACACAGTACACAATACATACAGGGCACCCATAGTTGCTTTTAGACTTCTGGTGGTGTACACAATACCATCCACCCCTAGTGCAGTTGCTGCTACTTTTCTGGTGGTGTACACAATACATACAGTGGACCCATAGTTGTTATTACACTTCTGTTGGTGTACACAGTACCGTGCACCCCTAGTGCAGTTGCTACTACTTTTCTGGTGGTGTACACAGTACACAATACATACAGTGCACCCAATGTTTGCTATTAGACTTCTGGTGGTATACACAATACCGGGGTGCTGCTGACTCCCTGCATATTTTGAAAAGTTCTTTGGTGTGGGCCTTTTTTGACACATGTGCAGCAGATCACATTGCTAGCACTGCAACTGCTGCCTTTTCAGCTGGTACACTCTGCCCCCTTTAGTGAATTTGTGGAATGTGTAGTAAATCAGTGGCAGGTTCCCAAACGCCATTTCTTTTCATGGAAGGCCATTCCGGCTTTCTACCAGCATGTGGAAGGCAATGTCTTGGCCTTGTTGGACAGAGCGGTGAGCAGTAAGGTGCATTTTACCGCTGACTCATGGTCCAGCAGGCATGGACAGGGACGTTACCTTTCTTTCATGGTGCACTGGGTAACTCTGCTGGCAGCTGGGAAGGATGCAGGACAGGGTTCAGTATTGTTGGAGCTTTTTTTCTCACCACACCTCTAAAATGCTAGCGGTGATTCTGCCACAGCTCTCTCCTCCACCCCCTCCTCTTCTTCTTCCTCTATGGCCTCTTCCTCTGCAGATTTCTCCTCTGAACCAGCGGTGCTCCATAGGCGTTCAAGGGGCTACACAAGCACTCAGGTGGTGTTTGAGTTGGTCTGCTTAGGGGACAGGAGCCACACTGGGGCAAAGATTCTGGCAGCTCTGCAGGGGCAGGCTCAGAGGTGGTTGACGCCACACCAGCTTCAGCCAGGAATGGTTGTATGTGACAATGGCCAACCTCCTCTCCGCACTCCGACAGGGACACTTGACCCATGTTCCCTGTTTGGCTCATGTCCTGAATTTGGTGGTGCAGCGGTTCTTGAGCAGGTACCCGGGTTTACAGGATTTTCTGAGGCAGGCCAGGAAAGTCTGTGGTCATTTCAGCCGGTCATATAATGCCAGTGCTCAGCTGGCTGACATTCAAAGAGAATGCAACCTGCCCAAGAACCGCCTCATTTGTGACATGCCCACCAGGTGGAACTCAATGTTGACAATGCTGCAGAGGCTGCACATGCAGCAGATGGCCATCAATGAGTACTTGTGTGAGTATGGCACCAGAACAGGGTCAGGGGAGTTTGGCTTTTTTCGCCATGCCAGTGGCTACTGATCAAGGATGCATGCACTGTCCTGTCACCATTTGAGGAGGCCACGAGGATGGTGAGCAGTCACAGTGCATGCATCAGTGATACTGTCCCTCTTGTCTTCCTGTTGGAGCACACGCTTCGTGGAATAATGGACAGGTCACTTGAGGCAGAACAGCGGCAGGAAGAGGAGGACTTCTTTACCTCTCAAGGCATCCTTTATGCAGATAGTATTCCTGCGGGCCCGCCGATCACACAGGAAGAAGAAGAGGAGAATTGTGTCTGCATGGAGGTGGAGGATAACACTCAGCATCAGCAGCAGTCTTCAAGGGATCATTTTCAGTCCCCAGAAACCCATTGAGTTGTCATGTGATCCTTAGTGACCCAGAGGACTCAGGATCGAATGCCCCTGCAAACTTACGCTGCATGGACTCCCTAATCCTGCAAAGTCTGCGAAAGGACCCTAGGATTCATGGTATCAAGGAGAGGGATCATTACTGGCTGGCAACCCTTCTTGATCCACGTTACAAGGGTAAGGTTGCAGAACTTATCCAGCCTTCGCAGAGGGAGTAGAGGATAAAACATCTTCTGGAGGCCTTGCAGAAAGGTTTGTGCAATGCGTTTCCAGACCCTGGGAGGTTACAATTTCCTGGTGCTTGACAACGTGTTGCTGAGGCTTCGTTCAGTCACAGAAAGAGCGGTGGAGAAGGTGGCCGGCTGACCGACGCCTTCAGGCAATTCTTCAGTCCTCAGAGCCAAGGTCTGATCAGTTCCAGCAACCATCGCCAGCATCTGAATTACATGGTGCAGGAATATCTAGGGGCAAGATCAGACTTGGAGACCTTTCTGACAGAACATCCTCTGGGTTACTGGGTGTTGAGGATGGACCACTGGCCAGAGCTTGCTCAATATGCAATTTACTGCCCTGTCCTGCATCCAGCGTTTCTTCTGAACGGACGTTCAGTGCTGCTGGGATCACAGAGTGCGCCTGTCCACAGACTCTGTTGATCGGCTCACATTCATAAAAATGAATCAGTGTTAGATGACCAGCTACCAAACACCTGATGCTGATTTAACCAATTGATTTTTCTATAGATGTGGGATCCCTTGAAGACTGCATATGCTGAGTGACTATCCTATTATGCTGAGTGATTATCCTATTCCTCCTCAATCTTCATGATGATAGCTTCTAAGAATATTTTTGGTTCAGGGCACCACCACCACTGCCTAAGGCCCAATTTTTCTGCCAGTTTAACAGGGGCATGTAATTACAATTTTTGATCAAATATTTAACAGCAGGGCTCATTCCTGCGCTCAACAAGAGTATCTGTGAGGGGTTGCAGTGTTGTGGCACCACCACTACGGCCTAAGGCCCAATTTTTCTACCCCTGTTTAATAGGTGCATGTTATTACAATTTTTGATCAAATATTTAACAGCAGGGCTCATTCCTGCACTCAACAAGAGTATCTGTGAAGGGTTGCAGTGTTGTAGCACCACCACCACTGCCTAAGGCCCAATTTTTCTGCCCCTGTTTATCAGGAGCTTGTTATTACAATTTTTGATCTAATATTTAACAGCAGGGCTCGTTCCTGCACTCAACAAGAGTATCTTTGAGGCTTTACAGTGTTGTGCTAAGAGTTAGTGTAGTGCAACCTCTGCACAGTGTTCAGCTAAAGCTACGAGTTAGTGTAGTGCAACCTCTGCACAGTGTTCAGCTAAAGCTACAAGTTAGTATAGTGTGACCTCTGCACAGTGTTCAGCTAAAGCTACCTGTAGAAGGTTGGTGGTGTTTTCCTGATCCTATCACTACCGCGGGCAGCTACATTATTTAAACATTAGTGTAGTGCGTCCTCTGCACAGTGTTCAGATAAAGCTACGAGTTAGTGTAGTGCGACCTCTGCACAGTGTTCAGTTAAAGCTGCAAGTTAGTGTAGTGCGACCTCTGCACAGTGTTCAGCTAAAGCTACAAGTTAGTGTAGTGCAACCTCTGCACAATGTTCAGCTAAAGCTACAATTTAGTGTAGTGCGACCTCTGCACAGTGTTCAGCTAAAGCTACAAATTAGTGTAGTGCGACCTCTGCACAATGTTCAGCTAAAGCTACAAGTTAGTGTAGTGCGACCTCTGTACAGTGTTCAGCTAAAGCTAATTGTAGAAGGTTTGTGGTGTTTTCCTGACCATATCACTACCGCAGGCAGCTACATTATTTATACGTTAGTGTAGTGCGTCCTCTGCACAGTGTTCAGCTAAAGCTACGAGTTAGTGTAGTGCGACCTCTGCACAGTGTTCAGCTAAAGCTACAAGTTAGTGTAGTGCGACCTCTGCACAGTGTTCAGCTAAAAATACAAGTTAGTGTAGTGCGACCTCTGCACAGTGTTCAGCTAAAGCTACAAGTTAGTGTAGTGCGACCTCTGCACAGTGTTCAGCTAAAGCTAATTGTAGAATTTTGGTGGTGTTTTCCTGATCCTATCACTACCGCAGGCAGCTACATTATTTAAACGTTAGTGTAGTGCGTCCTCTGCACAGTGTTCAGCTAAAGCTACGAGTTAGTGTAGTGCGACCTCTGCACAGTGTTCAGCTAAAGCTACAAGTTAGTGTAGTGCGACCTCTGCACAGTGTTCAGCTAAAGCTACCTATAGAAGGTTGGTGGTGTTTTCCTGATCCTATCACTACTGCAGGCAGCTACATTATTTAAACGTTAGTGTAGTGCGTCCTATGCACAGTGTTCAGCTAAAGCTACAAGTTAATGTAGTGCGACCTCTGCACAGTGTTCAGCTAAAGCTACAAGTTAGTGTAGTGCGACCTCTGCACAGTGTTCAGCTAAAGCTACAAGTTAGTGTAGTGCGACCTCTGCACAGTGTTCAGTTAAAGCTAATTGTAGAAGGTTTGTGGTGTTTTCCTGATCCTGTCACTACCGCAGGCAGCTACATTATTTAAACGTTAGTGTAGTGCGTCCTCTGCACAGTGTTCAGCTAAAGCAATGAGTTAGTGTAGTGTGACCTCTGCACAGTGTTCAGCTAAAGCTACAAGTTAGTGTAGTGCGACCTCTGCACAGTGTTCAGCTAAAGCTACAAGTTAGTGTAGTGCGACCTCTGCACAGTGTTCAGCTAAAGCTACAAGTTAGTGTATTGCGACCTCTGCACAGTGTTCAGCTAAAGCTACCTGTAGAAGGTTGGTGGTGTTTTCCAGATCCTATCACTACCGCAGGCAGCTATATTATTTAAACATTAGTGTAGTGCATCCTCTACACAGTGTTCAGCTAAATCTACAAGTTAGTGTAGTGTGTCCTCTGCACAGTGTTCAGCTAAAGCTACGAGTTAGTATAGTGCGACCTCTGCACAGTGTTCAGCTAAAGCTATGAGTTAGTGTATGAAAAAATACGAGAACCCCCTATCGGGGCTTTAAAGCAGCCAATGAAGTGCAGTATAGGTAGTTGAAAAAATTCAATTTTATTGATACAAAAAGTATAAATAGCATATTAAAAAAAACACTGAAAATAAGTACTGACTATTATGCCGCGTACACACGGTCGGACTTTTCGTCTACAAAAGTCCAACGGACGCCGACGGACTAAAGCTGGCTGGTAATCCGTTCGTGTGTGGGCTTCTCCGGACTTTCAGCAGACTTTTTCAGCCTCAAATCCGACGGACTTTAGATTTGAAACATGCTTCAAATCTTTACGTCGTAACTACGACGGACCCGAAATCCACTCGTCTGTGTGCTAGTCCGACGGACAAAAACCCATGCTAGGGCAGCTATTGGCTACTGGCTATGAACTTCCTTATTTTAGTCCGGTGTACGTCATCACGTACGAATCCATCGGACTTTTGTGTGGTCGTGTGTAGGAAAGTCCGTTCGTTAGAAAGTCTGCTGCAAGTCCGCCGAAAGTCCGCCGGAAGTCTGTCGGACAGGCTGTCGGACTTTTGTAGACGAAAAGTCCGACCGTGTGTACGCGGCATTAGAGTCAGGACATGAACTGGATATGGCGTGCAATTGCAGTGGACAAAGCATACAATTAAAACCAATGCAAGACACAATGTGCCAAAGGGCAACCAACGTTTTCACAAGTGTTGAATCCTTAAAATTTGATAACAACAGACAATGCCTATAAAATGGGGGCAATATACAATACGGTGTATGTGGAACAACGAAGGTTGTGTGTGTGAATGCTGACGCGCTTCTTCAGAGGATGGTTGTCCACTGTAAAAAGGTCAACATGTATCAAACATAGCATCAAATTCAACAGTACCAAACCTATACATGTATACCAAATAATGTAGCTGCCTGGGTTGTATAATTACCTATTACAGGATTTGGGACGTTATAAGGTCAGTTCTAACATTGTAGAGTGTTTAGGGTGGTGCGATCTCTCCTCTGCTTCCTTGTCTCCCCCGTGTCGGACCAGCTTCCAAGGGAGCGGGTGGTGGCCCGAGTGTATCTTGCGAGGGATCACATCCACCAGCCCCCCATATAGGAGAGGGAAGGAAAGGGAGGGGCAACAGGCAATCCGAACTGCACCCGGATAGGTTCACATTAATGCTAAAATTAAAAATTGAAAAAATAAATAAAGAACGAGGGGTCAATTGGTTCGTCCACAAAGATTGGGAAATTCCCCAACTATGGAGTTCTATAGGATTATTGGATTATAAATCCATGGGTGTGCAGAAGGGCGTTGCTAGAAAAAAGAAAAGAAAAAGAAGGGGAGTGGGGGGGAAAGGGGGGGGGGGAGAAAAAGGCATGTGGAAGAAAGGGTGAAAAGAAAAGAAAAGAAGTAAACCAAAAGTGTATAAGTGAGACAGGAATGAACTAGAGAATAGCAAATGCCCTGCTGCCAATCAATACCCATGCAGCATAGGGATGTATGAAAAAAACAATAGGGTAGAGGTACCGACAAACCACCAGCAAACATGCACAACATAACCAGCAAAACGTGAGAAGGACAAACAGTGTCAAAGTGTAAGGGTGGTGGCGGAACTAATTACCCAATCAAGCGGGGACTGAATAGAAAGGTTGATATATTTCTGATTCTGAAAAAATTGTGTGAGTGTGAATGAGAAGTCATGGCGAGATAAACAGTGATTTAAGAAAAAGAGCTAAGTTGCTAGAAAAATGGAAGCATTACAGTCATTCCGGGTGTACTTACCAATGTGTTAAGTCAGTGAGTGCATTGCCTAGCATCTCCAAATTGAAAGGGATCCATTAAGGTTCCCCTAGGATTTCCTGTATTTGTAGGGAGTGTCGATTGACTAACTCCCATCAGATGCAGGTATGTATTGCCTCCCTCCCTCCTCCCCCTCCATTGGGGGAGACGAGCAGCACAGCTGTGCGCTCTGACGTGACCCCCCCGGCGTTCCGGAGAGGATAATACCTTCGGGCGTCCCCGTCTCTTCCGCCGCAACTGCGCAGGCGCCGCCACGTCACGCGCATGCGCACTAAGGTGCGCGCGCGTGAGTACGGCGTCCGGAAGAGATCCGGGACGCCGCTGGCAGGGTGAGAAGCGCCCAACTCAAGGTGTAGCCACCTAGTGGGCGCATGTAGGAGGCGCAGGGCCCAAGCGTCTCCTCTCTCACCCTGCCGGGAAGACACAAAGGTGCACCCCCGCCCCCAGAGGAGAAGTACAGGCACTAAAGGGGAGACAACAAGGAACACAGAGCCACACAGCCATGAATTTGGTGCTGTGTGGGAATGGTAATAAAATGCAACACAGACAGTCTACATCACTTATTCACAAGGTGCTACATGTATGGTCTATGTAGTGTGAATTGGCTGCTGGCTGACCATATTTAACACATCGTACTCTGCATAGCATCATTTGCTTAGACCTGGTTACACAATTATAATAGCATTGTCCTCTTGCGGCTGCGTAGTCAAATGGCACATATACAAAAAAGAGAAGAAAAATTACATAATACCAAATATTGTTACATATAAGGAACTCCGAACTGTTTTTAGGCTAGATTTTCCTCAAGAGTAAAATATTGCGAAGTATATGGTCCATTTTATTAGATCCCATAACATATACCGGGGTATACACCTCATACATTCAAAGGTAGTGAAGAGAATAATAATAACGATATTGGTTGTGCGTGGGGAAAACCAGGCAGTAGTATGAACAAAACTGGAAACGCTGGTGGATAAAATGTGTTGTGGAAAACTCCACTAAGATCAACATGGGGAGGGGGGAGGGGGAAACAAGGGGAAGGAAAAAGGGGGGGGAAAGGGGAAAAAAAAAAAAGGGAAGGGGGGGAGGGAAGGAGGGGGAAAGGGGGGGAAGGAGAAAAGAAACAGGGAGAGGAAAGGAGGGAAAAAGTTGGTAATATTGGGTCTTCTCATATTTCCACAGAGTATTGTAGCACATATGGGATATGAGATCCTTTCCCATAGGTTATTGTGTCTTTCCAGATGAAACCCCCTGCAGAAAAGGGGCAAACGAAATTGATTCATTTAGGCCCGGGGGAGAGGTGGCCTGTAACTGGAATATCCACCTCTGCTCTTTCTGCAGCAGAGACTTGTTCCAGTCGCCACCTCTGGTGGGGATCTGTATTTTGTAAAGGGCCACGAAGGTGACTATAGGAACTATGTAGTTGTGTGTAAAAATTATATGCCTCCCAATGGGGAGGTACGGGTTCCCCACCTCCATGCTGTAGATATTTTGGGAAATGCTTTTCTAGAATTCCTGCCTGGTTTTCCCCACATAGTACGCACCACATTCACATTCCATCAGATATACTATTCCGCGAGTGCGGCAATTCGAACTGTGTAGGTGTGAATGTGTTTCCGTTAGTTAAAGCAAAGATTTTATCTTGTTTAATGAATTAACAATATGAGCAATGTCCACAGGGGAAAGAACCCACTGTGGAACAGTGCTTTAGTCTCTTATTGTCGTTGGTGTATTCACTCCGAACGAGCTTGTCACGTAGTGACATGGCTCTTTTGTACGATATGCAAGGTTTTTCTTGAACAAATCCACGCAGTTTGGGGTCATCTGTGAGGATGCTCCAATGACGCTCTATGATCTTTCTAATAGCCTGATGTTGTCGGGAGTACCGCATGATGATCCGGGTGGGATTGCATCCAGAGCTTTGGGAGGGTTTGGATTTAAAAAGTAGCTGAGATCTAGAATGTCCTATAGCTTGATTGTAAGCTTTTTTAAGGCACGATCTACTGTAGCCCCTTGCTAGCAGTCAATTTTGGAGCCCCTCCGCTTCTTTTTTGAACAGAACGTCATTTGAACAGTTGCGCCGAAGGCGCAAATACTGTCCATAAGGGATCGAGTTCTTCAATGGAATCAGGTGAAAACTCTCAGAATGAAGGACCGTATTCCCCGCAGTTGTCTTACGGAACAAAGTGCTGGAAAGGTGTCCTTCCGCAGTGACCGAAATGGAGACATCTAGAAAGGTGACGCTGTGGGGGTCATGGGTCATCGTAAACCTCAAGTTACGATCATTCACACTGATCTTGTTAAAGAATTCCAATAGTTTGATCTCGGGTCCCTCCCAGATGATGAAGACGTCGTCGATATACCTCAGCCATTTGGTAATATGGCTGGTGTACTCGATAAGGTCCTCGTCATCCAGGAGAGACTTCTCCCACTCCCCCAGGTACAGGTTGGCGTAAGAGGGGGCACAACAGGTCCCCATAGCCACACCCTGTACCCGGAGGTAGTGGGAGTTGTCAAAGCAAACCTTGTTAGACCATACATGTAGCACCTTGTGAATAAGTGATGTGGACTGTCTGTGTTGCATTTTATTACCATTCCCACACAGCACCAAATTCATGGCTGTGTGGCTCTGTGTTCCTTGTTGCCTCCCCTTTAGTGCCTTTACTTCTCCTCTGGGGGCGGGGGTGCACCTTTGTGTCTTCCTGGCAGGGTGAGAGAGAAGACAGAAGACGCTTGGGCCCTGCGCCTCCTACATGCGCCCACTAGGTGGCTACACCTTGAGTTGGGCGCTTCTCACCCTGCCAGCGGCGTCCCGGATCTCTTCCGGATGCCGTACTCACGCGCACGCACCTTAGTGCGCATGCGCATGACGTGGCGGCGCCTGCGCGGTTGCGGCGGAAGAGACGGGGACGCCCGAAGGTATTATCCTCTCCGGAACGCCGGGGGGGTCACGTCAGAGCGCACAGCTGTGCTGCTCGTCTCCCCCAATGGAGGGGGAGGAGGGAGGGAGGCAATACATACCTGCACCTGATGGGAGTTAGTCAATCGACACTCCCTACAAATACAGGAAATCCTAGGGGAACTTTAATGGATCCCTTTCAATTTGGAGATGCTAGGCAATGCACTCACTGACTTAACACATTGGTAAGTACACCCGGAATGACTGTAATGCTTCCATTTTTCTAGCAACTTAGCTCTTTTTCTTAAATCACTGTTTATCTCGCCATGACTTCTCATTCACACTCACACAATTTTTTCAGAATCAGAAATATATCAACCTTTCTATTCAGTCCCCGCTTGATTGGGTAATTAGTTCCGCCACCACCCTTACACTTTGACACTGTTTGTCCTTCTCACGTTTTGCTGGTTATGTTGTGCATGTTTGCTCTATGGGTTTTTTCCTCATTTTCTGTCCCCACATTTCCTTTCCCTGACAGACACCCACCGTCCTTCCTTACACATCCCCACATTTCGTTTTATCCCCCTACACCTCCTACACTTCCTTATCACTTCTCACATCAACCCCCCCTTAGTATTTTTCCTCCCTTTGTCATCACCTTCCTTTCCCCCTCCCTCTCCTCCCCTCCCCCTCCTTTCCCCCCCATTCCTCATCCATTCCCCTCCGCTTATCCCCCCCTTTTTTTCACTTGGTTTACTCACTGGTGGTTTGTTGGTACCTCTACCCTATTGTTTTTTCATACATCCCTATGCTGCATGGGTATTGATTGGCAGCAGGGCATTTGCTATTCTCTAGTTCATTCCTGTCTCACTTATACACTTTTGGTTTACTTCTTTTCTTTTCTTTTCACCCTTTCTTCCACATGCCTTTTTCTCTCCCTCCCCCCCCCTTTTTTTTTCCCCCCACTCCCCTTCTTTTTCTTTTCTTTTTTCTAGCAACGCCCTTCTGCACACCCATGGATTTATAATCCAATAATCCTATAGAACTTCATAGTTGGGGAATTTCCCAATCTTTGTGGACTAATCAATTGACCCCTCGTTCTTTATTTATTTTTTCAATTTTTAATTTTAGCATTAATGTGAACCTATCCGGGTGCAACTCCCTTGGAAGCTGGTCCGACACGGGGGAGACAAGGAAGCAGAGGAGAAATCGCACCACCCTAAACACTCTACAATGTTAGAACTGACCTTATAACGTCCCAAATCCTGTAATAGGTAATTATACAACCCAGGCAGCTACATTATTTGGTATACATGTATAGGTTTGGTACTGTTGAATTTGATACTATGTTTGATACATGTTGACCTTTTTACAGTGGACAACCATCCTCTGAAGAAGACCCGGGAAGGGTCGAAACGCGTCAGAATTCACACACACAACCTTCGTTGTTCCACATACACCGTATTGTATATTGCCCCCATTTTATAGGCATTGTCTGTTGTTATCAAATTTTAAGGATTCAACACTTGTGAAAACGTTGGTTGCCCTTTGGCACATTGTGTCTTGCATTGGTTTTAATTGTATGCTTTGTCCGCTGCAATTGCACGCCATATCCAGTTCATGTCCTGACTCTAATAGTCAGTACTTATTTTCAGTGTTTTTTTTAATATGCTATTTATACTTTTGTATCAATAAAATACTGCACTTCATTGGCTGCTTTAAAGCCCCGATAGGGGGTTCTCGTATTTTTTCATGCACTTTATGGGGTGTGCGGCCTACCTGTCTACACTCATGTGAGTGCTTTTTGTTTTTAGCTATGAGTTAGTGTAGTGCGACCTCTGCACGGTGTTCAGCTAAAGCTACAAGTTAGTGTAGTGCGACCTCTGCACATTGCTCAGCTAAAGATACATGTTAGTGTAGTGCGACCTCTGCACAGTGTTCAGCTAAAGCTACCTGTAGAAGGTTGGTGGTGTTTTCCTGATCCTATCACTACCACAGGCAGCTACATTATTTAAACGTTAGTGTAGTGTGTCCTCTGCACAGTGTTCAGCTAAAGCTACGAGTTAGTGTAGTGCAACGTCTGCGCAGTATTCAGCTAAAGCTACAAGTTAGTGTAGTGCAACCTCTGCACAGTGTTCAGCTAAAGATACAAGTTAGTGTAGTGCAACCTCTGCACAGTGTTTAGCTAAAGCTACCTGTAGAAGATTGGTGGTGTTTTTCTGATCCTATCACTACCGCAGGCAGCTACATTATTTACACGTTAGTGTAGTGCGACCTCTGCACAGTGTTCAACTAAAGCTACCTGTAGAAGGTTTGTGGTGTTTTCCTGATCCTACCACTACCACAGGCAGCTACATTATTTAAACGTTAGTGTAGTGCGTCCTCTGCACAGTGTTCAGCTAAAGCTACGAGTTAGTGTAGTGCAACCTCTGCACAGTGTTCAGCTAAAGCTACAAGTTAGTGTAGTGCAACCTCTGCACAGTGTTCAGCTAAAGCTACAAGTTAGTGTAGTGCAACCTCTGCACAGTGTTCAGCTATAGCTACCTGTAGAAGATTGGTGGTGTTCTCATACTAATAATACTACAGGCAGGCAGTTGATTTTGCTAGCTGCAGTATCAGTATATATATATATATATATATATCCCAGCTTAGTGCAGCTACATCTAGCTGCAGACCATTAGTATGTCTGCAAGGCCAACAAGGAGAGGCAGACAGTCACAAGCCAATAAAAGAGGGCAGGCAGGCTCTGTGTCTAGAGGCAACAGTGCTGGTCATAGACACGGTGCATCCTCATCAGCACGTGGCTGTGGGACATGCTTGGCCTTTTTTTCGGCAGCTGGCCGTGTTGAGCCGCAACATGCGGAAGACTTGGTCGAGTGGATGACCAAGCCGTCCTCATCCTCCTCATCCTCTCTCACCCATGCTCGGGGTACTTTGTCTGGCAAAGCAGCTGCCAACCCAGCCTCTTCCCTTGGCTCAATGGAATCAGTCACTCCTTCCCCAGCCCCACCATGTCCTCCTGAGGAGTCCCCCGAACTGTTTGACCACAGTGTTGGGTACATGCTCCAGGAGGATGCCCAGCGTTTTGAAGGCTCCGATGATGGTACTCAGCTAGAGGAAGGCAGTAACGTGATCCCAGACAGAGGGGGTGCCCAAGAAGGACAGCAATCTGGCAGTCATGTTGCCCCTGCTGCAGCATACTGCTAGGTTTGCTCCAGTGATGAGGAGGGAGGGGATGATGAGGTCACTGACTCCACGTGGGTGCCTGATAGGTGAGAAGAGGAGTAGGAGGAGGAGGCACATCACCAACGAGGCAAGATGCCCTCCAGGGGCCAGCTTAAGGGCAGCAAACTGACTGCATCACACCGCAAAGCTACGCATATGCAAGGCGCTGCTGTCTCTGCGCGTTATTCCAAAAGTTCTTTGGTGTGGGCCTTTTTTGAGACGAGTGCA
Organism: Aquarana catesbeiana; assembly: GCF_042186555.1. Taxonomy (NCBI): domain Eukaryota; kingdom Metazoa; phylum Chordata; class Amphibia; order Anura; family Ranidae; genus Aquarana; species Aquarana catesbeiana. The sequence continues at coordinate 96,585,756 of NC_133333.1, read as the reverse complement.
TCAGATCGCACCACTGCTATTTGCTACATATGTCTCAAGCGTATCTCGCGTGGCCAAAACATCTCCTGCTTGGGCAGCACATGCTTGACCAGACATATGTTGACCTGCCATGCAGTTCATTGGCAAGCATACCTAAAAGTCCCACACCAAGAACAAAGAGCACCTCTCCTTGCTCCTCATCAGCTGAGATCTTCAACCCCACTATACCTTCAGTCCTCTCCTGCAGTGAGAGGAATGAAGGTGTAGATTTAGGTGTGTCACAGCCAAGTACTTGTGGGCAATCTGCTATCGGTACACCAACATCAGATTGTATCAGGCAAATTTCCCTGCCCCAGCTGCTGCACCGCCGAAAGAAGTTCGCTCCCAGCCATCCACATGCCCAGCGGTTGAATGCTAGCTTGGCAAAATTGCTAGCACTTCAACCGTTACCTTTTCAGTTGGTAGAATCTGCCCCTTCCGTGATTTTGTGGAATGTGCGGTGTCTCAGTGGCAGGTTCCCAAACGCCACTTTTTCTCACGGAAGGCGATTCCGGCTCTCTACTGGCATGTGGAAGGCAATGTCCATGCCTCACTGGACAGGGCAGTCATCGGTAAGGTGCATATTACCGCTGACTCGTGGTCCAGCAGGCATGGACAGGGACGTTACCTAAGTTTCACGGCACATTGGGTGACTCTGCTGGCAGCTGGGAAGAATGCAGGACAAGGTGCAGTAGTGTTGGAGGTTGTTCCGCCACCACGCCTCCAAAATGCTACTACTGGTGATTCTGACACACCTCTCTCCTCCACTACCTCCTCTTCTTCTTCCTCCATGGCCTCTTCCTGTGCTTTGTCCTAAGAACCAGCGGTGCTCCGTAGGCATTCAAGGGGCTACGCAACTACGCAGGCCAAAAGATGCCATGCGGTGCTTGAGCTGGTGTGCTTGGGGGACAGGAGCCACACTGGGGCAGAGGTTCTGTCAGCTCTGCAGGGGCAGGTTCAGAGGTGGTTGACGCCATGCCAACTTAAGGCAGGAATGGTGGTTTGCGACAATGGCACCAACCTCCTGTCTGCCCTCCGACAGGGACAAATGACCCATGTGACCTGTTTGGCTCACGTCCTTAACTTGGTGGAGCAACGGTTCTTGGGCAGGTACCCGGGCTTACAGGATGTCCTGAGGCAGTCCAGGAAAGTCTGTGTGCATTTCCACCGGTCATATAATGCCAGTGCCCGGCTGGCTGACCTCCAAAAGGAATTTAACCTGCCCAAGAACCGCCTAATCTGTGACATGCCCACCAGGTGGAACTCAACATTGGCCATGCTGCAGCGGCTGCACACGCAGCAGAGGGCCATCAATAAGTACCTGTGCGACTATGGCACCAGGATTGGGTCAGGGGAGCTTGTTTTTTTTTCCCCACGCCAGTGGGCCATGATCAGGGATGCATGCACTGTCCTGTCACCGTTTGAGGAGGCCACGAGGATGGTGAGCAGTGACAGTGCATGCATCAGTGACACTGTCCCCCTTGTCCACCTGTTGGAGCACACGCTGCGTGGAATAATGGACAGAGCACTTGAGGCAGAACAGAGGCAGGAAGAGGAGGACTTCCTTAGCTCTCAAGACCCCCTTTATCCAGACAGTGTTCCTGCGTGCCCGCCGATCACACAGGAAGAGGATGAGGAGGATGAGGAGGAGGAATAGGAGGATTGTGTCAGCATGGAGGTGGAGCCTGGCACTCAGCATCAGCAGCAGTCTTTAAGGGATCATTTACAGTCCCAAGAAACCCATGGACTTGTACATGGCTGGGAGGAGGGGACTGTGGATCATGTCGTCCTTAGTGACCCAGGGGACTCCGGACCGAATGCCTCAGCAAACCTACGCTGCATGGCCTCCCTGATCCTGCAAAGCCTGCGGAAGGATCCTCGTATTCATGGTATCAAGGAGAGGGATCAATACTGGCTGGCAACCCTCCTTGATCCACGTTACAAGGGTAAGGTTGCGGACCTTATCTCGCCGTCGCAGAGAGAGCAGAGGATGAAACATCTTCGGGAGGCCTTGCAGAAAGGTCTGTGCAATGTGTTCCCAGAGACTGGGAGATTACAAACTCCTGTTCCTGGACAACGTGTTGCTGAGGCATCGGTCAGTCAAAGAAGGAGCAGTGGAGAAGGTGGCCATCTGACCGATGCATTCAGACAGTTTTTTAGTCCGCAGCCCCAAGGTATGATCGGTTCCAGCAACCATCGCCAGTGTCTGTTTTACATGGTGCAGGAATACCTAGGGGCAAGATCTGACTTGGACACCTTTCCCACCGAAAATCCTCTGGGTTACTGGGTCTTGAGGATGGATCACTGGTCAGAGCTTGCACAGTATGCAATTGAGCTACTGGCCTGTCCTGCATCCAGCGTTCTTTCGGAACGCACATTCAGTGCTGCTGGAGGTTTTGTAACCGATCACAGGGTGCACCTGTCCACCGACTCAGTCGATCGACTGACCTTCATAAAAATGAATCAGTCTTGGATCACCACCAGCTACCAAGCACCTGATGCTGATGTAACCGAATATTTTTTTTTTAAATGTCAGATCCCTTCAAGACTGCCTATGCTGATGCTGAGTGACTATCCTGTTATGCTGCTTGACTATCCTCTTCCTCCTCAATGATCATGCTGATAGTTTGTAAGAATATTTTTGGTTTTGGGCACCGCCACCAGTGGCTAGGGCCCAATTTTTCAGCCCCTGTTTAACAGGGGCGTGTAATTACAATTTTTGATGCAATATTTTGCAAGGAGGGTTCGTTGCTGCACTCGACTAGAGTATTTGTGAGTGGTTGCAGTGTTGTGGCACCAGCACCAGTGCCTAAGGCCCAATTTTTCAGCCCCTGTTTAATAGGGGCGCATAATTACAATTTTTGATGTAATATTTTGCAGCAGGGCTTGTTCCTGCGCTCCAACTAGAGTATCTGTGAGGGGCTGCAGTGTTGTGGCACCAGCACCAGTGCCTAAGGCCCAATTTTTCAGCCCCTGTTTAACAGGGGCATGTAATTACAGTTTTTGTTGCAATACTTTGCAGCAGGGCTCATTCCTGCGCTCCAACTAGAGTATCTGTGAGGGGTTGCAATGTTGTGCAATTTTTCAGTGCCTGTTTAGCAGGGGCGTGTAATTACAATTTTTGATGCAATATTTTACAGGACGGCTCATTCCTGCTCTCCAACTAGAGTATCTGGGAGGGTTTGCAGTGTTGTGGCACCAGTGCCTCAGGCCCAATTTTTCTGCCCCTGTTCAACAGGGACATGTAATTATAATTCTTGATCTAATATTTCACAGCAGGGCCCGTTTCTGCGCCCACCAAGAGTAACTGTGAGGACTTATGCCCCGTACACACGGTCGGACTTTGTTCGGACATTCCGACAACGAAATCCATGGATTTTTTCCGACGGATGTTGGCTCAAACTTGTCTTGCATACACATGGTCACACAAAGTTGTTGGAAAATCCGATCATTCTAAATGCGGTGACGTAAAACACGTATGTCGGGACTATAAATGGGGCAGTGGCCAATAGCTTTCATCTCTTTATTTATTCTGAGCATGCGTGGCACTTTGTCCGTCGGATTTGTGTACACACGATCGAAATTTCCAACAACGGATTTTGTTGTCGGAAAATTTTATATTGACATGGACATTCATTGTACTGTTCATTTAAGCACAAGAGAATCCATTTTGTTCTCACTGTTGAAATGTGTTCTGTAACCTTCACCTAACACACAGACATTTCTCCTACTAAACGCTCTCTACTCCCCCCTCCCTTTTCAAGGTTTTACTTTTGCAATTGTTCTATTCGCTAGTTTTTAATAATATATTTCTATTTGTTAGCTTTTAATAACATATTTCTATTTGTTAGCTTTTAATAACATCTCACACCACCCCTTTCTTATCTATGTATAAAATAACATGTAATAATACATTTTTCACTGAACGGACATTTTAAACACAGTGATTGAGTCCTGTGAATCTGTTCCTGCAGCTGCAGTATTAACTTTGTTTTGGAGTCCCAATCAGAAATCAGTCATATCAGTCTTGGCGAGCCAGCCAGGAGTTTGGCAGAGTCTCCAGAAGGAACCGCGCTTCGATCGGGATCATCGGGAAACGCAGACCTCAAATGCCGGCTAGGTAAGCTGCCCTTAAGCTTGCTATATTTCTGCCTTTTCCTATGTATCCTATCTGTCGGTTCTCAAGGAAACCAGACCACTCTCGGACCTTTCTGGTTGGGTAACGTGTGTGTGTGAATGTGTTTGTGTCCCCCTTCACGGGTTGGACTGTGTGTGGATAGGGAAAATCCTCTGCAGTTCCCTGCGTTGACTCCTTGTGGGCGACCTGGGTCAGAGGCGCATGGTAGGGTCAGATAAAACTCACAGAGAAGAGAAGAGACGAGGAGGGTCTCTTAATGAGTGTTTTGTCTATTGTCATAAACCCCTTCTATCCACGTAGATAAGTGAAGACTATTCTTGTAAATCTGCAGATTTGCTGTACTATTTGTTTTAGAGGCAAGAGGGTATAGGCACAAGTAGAGAAGAGAGAAGACTGGCCAGTCATTATGGGCATTAAATTAATTAAGGGAATGAAGGGAGAGAGGCCTTCAGAAAATTCCCAGCGCAAGATGAGCGCTAGAGAATATATGAACCGAAGGTACGGTTCTGCCTATACTGAGCCCCTAGATAAATGGGTAGAATGGACAAAGGGAACAGCTAAACCTTTAAAATCTAAAGGGACTTTTGATTTAAAAGTATGGCAAACTTTTCTGCACAATTATGGCCCACTATTGTGCAGTGAAGGAACGTGGAGAATAGCTTGCACATGGGAGACAGAAGCTAATGTAGCAAATCAAACTGGCTTGACGGAGATATTTAATAAAAGTACTGCCCAAATTTACTACGTTTGGCCAGAAGACTCTGTAGAGGAGGACCCCCCACCTTATGTGGCTGCCAGTTTGGCTTTAAGGGGTCCACGCACAAAATCAAAAGAATTAGATTACATGGAACACACAAAAGATGAGCTATGCAATATAGTGGAGAGCAGAGGTTTAACAGCCCCATATCAACCTACAAAGAGGGATTTGGCTCGTATCCTAGAAACAGATGATTGGCATAAATCAAAAGGCACATATGCAAACCTAGATCTCTCTGAACTTAAGGCTTTGGCCAGAGAAAGAGAGATAGAGTCTGAACTTCCAGAGCAAACCATAATTTCCAAATTGTGGCAGCAAGATGAAGAGAGAAGGAAGGGAGATGCCAGCCCTTCTGCCCCTGGCATATAGAAATCTGTTGCAGTTTATCCTGTCAGAACCCAATTAGTTTTTGAAGTTGATGCTGTTGACAGTAAGTCTCAAATTAAATGGCATGTACCTTTTAGTCCCCAAGATATGAGAGCCATATTAGAGGGATTGGGAGATCCTAGAAAGAATCCAATTGGGTTTGCAAACAAACTTAGTGCTGCACAGGAAGCATATGAGGCTTCTGCTACTGACATTCATCAGCTTCTTATTAAAGCAGTGGGAAGCAACATGTCTGGCTATATACTTAAAGAATGTGGTGTAGATGTCAAAAATCTAGGTAAGATGGTTAGTGGACGGGAGGTTTGTGAGTAATTGAAGGAAAAATTGCCCCAAATATATGGACAAACCAGACATGCTGAATTTTTGAATGCAAAGCAAGGGAAAGAGGAAGCAGCAGGGGCTTATTGGAGGCGGTTAAGTGATATGGCTGAGGAAGCAGGCATTAAAATAGAGGAAGAGAAGGCGGGAGAAACTGCAAGTCCATCTACACAACTGGTGAAACAAAGGTTTCTTGATGGTTTAATACCCCAGTTGAAAGAAAAGTTGTTCACAGCAAGGCCTGAGGCAGGCAATATGTTTATTCGAGACGTCCTGCCTATCCTGTTATCCATAGAAAACAGGATTAACCAAAAAGACAGCAAACCCAAGGTAATGTACATGGGGAAGCAGAAAGGAAGAGGAAGAGGCAAAGGCAATTTCAGAAATCATGGCAATCGGGGACCAATTATATGCTACAATTGTGATGGGGAAGGACACATAGCCAAATTCTGCCATCTTCCTGACCGTAGACTAGGAAAGAGCTTAGAGGCCCCTCATGCTGATCCCAGTTCTCTGCCAAAAGCAGTGGATCAGGCATAGGAAAATGGCATGCCAGTATCAATCATGTTAAATAGGGGAGACAATGGTCCCGAGGCCAGAGTAAAAGTATTTTTACAAGAACTCCCCTATCCTGGAGGAGAAACAGAATTAACCTGTTTAATTGATACTGGTGCAAGCCGAAGTGTTTTTAATATAGAGGACTTACCTCCAGGATTATTATCTACAAATGTTATCTCTGGTGTTGGCCTAACCGGGACCTCTACTGATTTGGTTGAGTCCAAGCCACTTAAACTCAGGCTAGGACAGCAAACAGAAATGGTCACTAAAGTGTTAGTTTCAGACACAGTTCCTACCAATCTTTTGGGAGCTGACATTTTGAACCAAATTTTAGCAAACATAGACTACACTCCTACAGGAGTCCAAGTGGTCAGTAGTCTATCAGGAGAAGTTTTAAATTCTGCCTGTGGAGTATTTTTAATCCAAGACTCCACTCCGCCATTTCCACCAGAATTGAAAGTGATTCCCACTGAATTATGGGCCACCAGCAAATATGATGTAGGTCTGCTGGATTGCACCCCAGTCATGATAAAAATTAAACCAGGAGCCCATCTCCCACAGATTAAACAGTACCCACTGAGTATTGCTCAAACTGAGGGGATAAAGGATCAAATCACTCAACTGAAAGCAGCAGGGGTTGTTGTACCAATTAAGTCCCAGGTCAATACACCCCTGTTCCCAATTGCAAAGAAGCCAGACAAGAAGGGTGGGCAGGTGACATATCGCATGGTGCATGATTTGAGAGCCATTAACAATATAATAGAGGCAGATACCCCGATCGTGCCCAACCCCCGCACTTTACTAAGTGGAATACCTGCCTCCAGCACCTGCTTTACAGTGATTGATCTTGCAAATGCTTTCTTTTCGGTGCCCCTGCACCCAGATTGCTGGCACCTTTTTTCATTTACCCATGATGCCCAAAAGTTAGCATGGACAAGATTGCCCCAAGGCTGTGTGAGTAGCCCCTCTGAATATAATACTGCGTTAAAGCAAGTATTGGACCAATGGTCCCCCTCACACCCAAACACTGTTTTGCTTCAGTATATAGACGATTTGCTTATTTGTTCTGATACAAAGGACATTTGTAGCAGAGAAACAGTAAGCCTTCTCCTGTTTCTCTATAACAGTAACAACAAAGTTAGCAAAGATAAGCTACAATACTGCCAAGAGAAAGTGATCTTCCTGGGTCACTGCATTTCACATGGAATCCGTCACCTAACCCCAGATCGAGTTAAAACTTTACAAAACTTTGAAAAGCCAAGAAATGTCCGGCAACTACGTGCCTTCCTGGGGTTAGTGGGATATTGTAGGGACTGGATTCCAAATGCATCAGAACTTATGGCTCCTCTATATGAGGCTACCACTAGAAACCCTTTCAAACTCACATGGGACAATGAATTGCAGATGAAGGAGCTTATTAAAATTTTGTCTGAAGCGCCCGCCATTGGACTTCCTGACTATACTAAGACTTTCTCGTTGTTCTGTCATGAAGTCAATGGATTTGCTGCAGGTGTACTCACCCAGCTACATGGAGACAAACAGAGGCCTGTGATGTATGTATCAGCCTCATTAGACCCTGTCATCAAAGGCTCCCCCAGTTGTATGTGAGCCATAGCAGCCTGCATTTTGCTGCTAGACAAAGTAGCTTGAACTAGATTCTGCTCTGATCCTGTATGTGCCACATGCAGTACAGGAAATCATGAATCAAGTAAATACTAGACATGTGTCTGCCAGTAGATTTGACAAGTACCAGTCTGCTCTTTTTGCTCCATCGAATTTAACAATCAAACGATGTGTTACTTTAAATCCGGCTACTCTTCTTCCTATAATTGATGAGGAAGATGCAACAAATGGTACTGATGTAGAACCTGAGAGTTTTTCTCATGATTGTATGGCTCTTATGGAGGTAGAAAGGGCCTCTGTCACACCAGCAAAAGAGGAGCCCTTATCAGATTGTGACACACACTTATTCGTAGATGGTTCCAGATTTTACACTGATGATGGTCAGCCACACACAGGGTTTGCTGTAACCACTACAGACACCATTTTACATCAGGAAGCATTGAAACCCCAGATATCAGCACAGGAAGCGGAGTTGTATGCTGTAGTCAAAGCATGTCATCTCCTAGAGAATCAAAGGGGAAATGTTTACACTGACAGCAGATATGCATTTGGAATAGCCCACGATTTTGGGCCTATCTGGAAAGCACGGCACTTTCTGACTAGTGCAGGGAAGCCAGTGAGACATGCAAAACTCATAGAGCGGCTATTTGAGGCCTTTCAGAAACCAGCAGAAGTTGCCATCTTGAAGGTAAAAGGGCATGCAAGGGGAAGTGACATGACAGCCAGAGGAAATGCTTTAGCGGACCAAGCGGCAAAGGATGCTGCCCTTATGGCATTTGGAGTCACACCCACTGTAGGGGTTGCCCAGGTAGCGGGGACAGATTCCCCTCATCAAGAGCAGTGGGATGTAGAAACTCTAATTCAGTTGCAGAACCAGGCCCCTGATGAAGAGAAGGATAAGTGGATCAAATGTAATGCTACCCAAAATCAGCAGGGCCTGTGGAGCGCTGACAACAGGTGGTGTCTACCCAGGAGTTTGTACCCAGTTTTAGCACAGCTGGCACATGGCGTCAGTCATCTTGCAAAGGGCGCGATGGTGGCACTTACTGACTGCTATTGGATAGCACCTGGATTTAGTGCATTTGCAGCCAGGTTTTGTGCTTCATGTCTCACTTGTGCTCTGTACAATGCAGGGAGGCCTGTTTATGTTCCCCAAAGGCATTCTCCAAAGCCAGATTTCCCTTTCCAAAGAATTCAAATAGACTACATTCAGATGCCCAGAATAGGCACCTATGAGTTTGCTTTAGTGTGTGTTGACATGTTTTCAGGTTGGCCCGAGAGCTGGCCAGTAGCCAAAGCAAATGCAAAAACAACAGCAAAGCAAATTTTGAATGAAATAGTTTGTAGATATGGAGTTCCTGAAACTATTGAGAGTGACAGAGGAACCCATTTTACTGGGGAAGTAATGAAAGAGGTAATGGAAGCACTTCACATACAGCAAGCTTTCCATACACCTTATCATCCACAAAGTAGTGGTAAAGTTGAGAGACTTAATGGAATTTTGAAAAACAGATGTGCAAAAATTAAAGCAGATACAGGAAAAGGATGGGTGGAAGCTTTGCCATTAGCCCTATATTCTGTACGAACTACCCCTAAACAACCACATGGGCTGTCCCCCTATGAGATTTTATTTGGAGGGCCACCCAAAACAGGGCTATATTTTCTCCAACAGTTGCAGGCTTCTCACTCTAATCTGTTAGAATATGTTCAGATTTTGCAAAGAACATTGAATAAAATACATGAAGGTGTTTATAAATCTATCCCCGACCCAGATTCTGTTTCAGGTATTCACAGAATCCAACCAGGTGACTGGGTGGTGGTCAAGCGACACGTCAGAAAGCCACTAGAACCAAAATTTGACGGACCACATTTGGTGCTTTTTTTACAACCGGTTCTGCTGTCAAGTTGGAAGGAAAGCCCACCTGGATTCACGCCAGTCACTGCAAGAAAATCCTGAAGTGATGATATCCTTTGAAAAAAAGATGATAATGTTTCTTTTCTTTTTGTTGTTTGTGAGAACTGAGACATGGAAAAATAACCCTTTCATCCAAATGTTAAAATTGTATGCAACCCATAGCAACGCTAGTAACTGCTGGGTGTGTTCTCACTTACATCCCCAAACAGGAACAATACCCATGATAGCAATGCCTCTCAATTTCACTGATCTAAACAGGACCAGAATAAATGGCTCAGCTTAAAAAAGTAGTATTAGAGCACAGATTAACGCTAAATTATCTCACTGCAGCTCAAGGAGGGATGTGTAAGATATTTCGCACTGACTGTTGTATATACATTTCTGATAATGAGGACATTATTAAAGGACATCTTGCTAAGATAAGAGAACTACAGAATAAGGCCAGAGATATTGCTAAAGATGGATGGAACCCCTTTCAGGGTTTAGGAGGTTTTGGTGATTTTTTATATGGCATAGCAACATGGTTACAGAAACTAGGCGCTTACATTGTGATGTTCCTATTTCTCATGTTTGTTATTTACTTCCTCATCAGGCTATGCCTCTGTGTGACTACCCGCTGTACCAACAAATGTACCACCAGCCCTGATGAACCCATTATTGTGAGAAAGCTAGGAGAGAGCTGAACAGGACGCCGTCTCTCTGCGCCAATGTAACAGGAGTTACCAGCAGTCGGCTGAATGTAACGCGGAGAAGAATGGTGTCAAATAAACAAAAGGGGGGAAATGACATGGACATTCATTGTACTGTTCATTTAAGCACAAGAGAATCCATTTTGTTCTCACTGTTGAAATGTGTTCTGTAACCTTCACCTAACACACAGACATTTCTCCTACTAAACGCTCTCTACTCCCCCCTCCCTTTTCAAGGTTTTACTTTTGCAATTGTTCTATTCGCTAGTTTTTAATAATATATTTCTATTTGTTAGCTTTTAATAACATATTTCTATTTGTACCACCCCTTTCTTATCTATGTATAAAATAACATGTAATAATAAATTTTTCACTGAACGGACATTTTAAACACAGTGATTGAGTCCTGTGAATCTGTTCCTGCAGCTGCAGTATTAACTTTGTTTTAGAGTCCCAATCAGAAATCAGTCATATCAATATCCTGCTCTCAAACTTTGTGTGTCGGAAAATCCAATGGAAAATGTGTGATGGAGCCTACACATGGTCAGAATTTCCGACAACAAGGTCCTATCACACATTTTCCATCGGAAAATCCGACCGTGTGTACAGGGCATTACAGTGTTTTGGCAACACCAACACCTAAGGCCCCAATTTCTGCAGAGTATATAGGGCAGGCCCCTACTTTCAAACGTCCAACTTACAAATGACTCCTACTTGCAAACAGAAGGAGACAACAGGAAGTGAGATGAAATCTACCCCTGGGAAGGGAAATTCTCTCCTGTAAGAGTTAATATGGGAAAAACGTGTCTCCTTTCCACTGATGCTTTATTACCAATCCTTGTTTCACTAAAAACCCCAAATTGTCAAAAAACATTTGTCATTGGGACAGAAAGTGAGGTAAAATCTTCGGAAGAGGTGCACAGACAGCAAAAAAAAATGTCACAGGGGTGATAACCCTTCCCTATGTTTTCCAAAAAGCTTAAAAATAGATTTTTTGGCTGGAGCTACAGTTTAAAAATGTACCAGTTCAAAATTACAAACAGATTCTACTTACAACATACCTACAGTCCCTGTTTTGTTTGCACAGCCTGTATATTGCTGTTCAGAGGGCCTGGGGCCCCACGCCTTTCCTTTTTTTAATTTGGGTGCGGTGTTCCCCTTAGTATCCATACAAGACCCAAAGGGCCTGGTAATGGACCTGGGGGGGGGTACCCATGCCATTTGTCTCACTGATTTTCATCCATATTACCGGGACTGGACATTACATTAAAGCCGTAAGCAGTTTTAAATGACTATTATTCCTTTAAAAATGTCATTTTGTGCAGGGACTGTTCTAAGCACGGGAAACACGCACCACTTTACAGGCATACTATAGACACCCCCAGGTGCGATATTTAAAGGAATATTTCACTTTTTTTTTCACTTTAAGCATCATTAAAATCAATGCTCCCGAAAAAACGGCTGTTTTTAAAACTTTTTTTTGCATTGATACATGTCCCCTGGGGCAGGACCTGGGTCCCCAAACCCTTTTTAGGGCAATACCATGCAAATTAGCCTTTAAAATTAGCACTTTTGATTTCGTTCGAGTCCCATAGACTTCAATGGGGTTCTAAAGTTTGCGCAAATTTTCAGTCCGTTTGCAGGTTCTGGTGCGAACCGAACCGGGGGGTGTTCGGCTCAACCCTAACTGTGGGATAGAATTGGGTGATAATATAGAAGAGATTGGACTTTACGCTGACGATATTATACTTTATATGGGGGATATGCAGAGTACATTGGGAAAAGCTATGAGTATAATAGACATCTTTGGCCAGTACTCAGGGCTTAAGATTATTGGCTGAAGTCCTTTCTTATGCCATTGCATCAAGAATCAGAAATGGAGGAAAGGATAGACGTCCCACGCAGAGTAGTGGAGTTCTTTAAGTACTTAGGGATCTATATAACAAGAATACCCTCTGATGCAGTGGTGGCCAATGTAAATCCATTGATGGAACACATTAAATGTAAACTGAAGATCTGGAGTAAGTTGCCATTGTCAGTGGTGGGTAGAATAAATTTAATTAAAATGATTTCATTACCAAAGTGTTTATATATTTTTTCACACTCCCCAGTAGTAGTGCCTAAAAAGATTTTCAAAAGCCTGAACTCTCAATTTACTAAATTTATATGGGCTAATGGCAGATGCAAAGTAAAGCTTACAACATTACAGCGGCCAAAACCCGAGGCAGGATTGGCCTTGCCAGATATGTATCTGTATTACCTCGCGGGGCAATTAAGACATTTGCGTAATTGGTTGATACAGGAACAAAGCTTGGGAGTGGAGAAGTACCTTTTAAGGATTGTCCAGGCCGAGAATCTACTGGCAGGACTTGAGGCACGACATAAACAATTACCAAGGGTAAAGATTCCCATGCTCTCTTTGGCACAATTGGTATGGCGTGAGGTTATAAAGCTAACAGAATTTAGGGACATCCCATCCGAGCTCAACAATGTGGAAAAACCCCTGATTTGAGGAATTAAGTACACTGCAAGATAATAAATTCTGGATGCAAAAGGGAATAGTAGTACTGGATCAGGTCTATTAGAGTGGGAATATATGCTCATTTAATTTTTAAAAACTCAATATAATCTAACAGATAGAAATGTTTATAGATTCCTACAGTTAAGGCATGCACTGCAAGCGTAATTTGGTAGTAATAAAGTTAATATATCAAAATTCCCTCTTATTGGAATATTAAACTATGACAGATGAGATTTGGAAGGAGGTGGGCAAATCACATTTGGGAGTATCACCTGTAATAACAGAACAGTAACAACAGTGTATTAACAGTAATAACAGATTGATACAGCTGTATGTAATACATCAATCCTATCTTACACCACGTAAATTAAATTTAATGGGACAAACTGCATCCGCGGACTGTGGGAGGTGTTATCAACCAGGGGCTGATTTTGTGCATCTAATGTGGTCTTGCCCGGGTATTAGTAAATACTGGAGACAGGTCTTGGATATATTATCAAAAGTGCTTGGAGACCGCATCCCATTCACTTTGGAAGTTTGCCTGCTAGGGCTGGTTGAGAACCAGAAGTGGATTGGATATACCAAGACCTGCCTACAGGAAACTCTATTCATGGCACGCAAGCAAATTGTGCTTAGTGGGATGCAACAAATACCCCCCTCAAGGGATCAATGACTTAAACCGGTAAACCAAATACTTTCATATGAGAAATTAAATATGAGCATAGAGGAACACATCAGAAACATCATAAAATTTGGGGCAGATGGCTGAATTCACCATTGACTCTTAGTGGAAATGAATAATGTATAAGAGGGGCATAGATAGAAAAGGACATTGATTGATGGACATTAGAAGTAGGGGAGGAAGGCGCTGCAGCCAGGGTAATTAGCTGTCTCTACTCTTTTTGAATTTTCTTTTTTGTTTTTCTTTTTTTCAGGGTGGAAATATATTGTGTATTGTTTTTTCTTTTTTTTTTTGGTTTGCATTAATTAAAGTGGTGTTCCGGACGAAATTATACTTTTTGAATAAAAATACCTCTATAATACACAAGCTTAATGTATTCTAGTAAAGTTAGTCTGTAAACTAAGGTCTGTTTTGTTAGTTTATAGCAGTAGTTTGTTATTTTATAAACTTACAGCAGGCCATGGCCATCTTAAGTGTGGGTATCTGAAGCCAGACTGTATTTCTTCCTGGATCCCATCCTTGCAGATCTCACACATGCTCAATGCAGCACAAGCAGTGTAATAGGTTTCAGGTCAGGTTTCCATAGCAACGGCAGTGTCAGAGGAAGTTGCCGCCCCTTCCCAGAAGGCATTGCAAACAGGAAATGATGTGATGGGCCATGGCCAGGGAGGAGGAAGTGAAAAATGAATACAGCAGATATACAGTAAGTGCTGAGAAAAAAAAATTAAAAATATCCAATTCGTTTACAGTGCACAGTTTAGTGAGGGATGCTGAAGAGTTGTAAAAGTGGGTGGAATTCCACTTTAATATAACAAATGACTTGGAAAATTATGAAATGTGATATTATTAATTTTGTTAATGCAGACTTATGAAATAAAAAGTATTTTAAAAAAAGAAATGTAAATTATGCCTAAGCAGTACCATAAAATTGTACCATTTGTTTTTAATTTCTCTTTCAAAATAGCAGTTCACTTCTTGTGCCTATGCACCATTGTTCTGTAGCCCCAAATCTACAGAATAAGATTATTTAAATGTAAGACACTGAGGTTTGATGATATTTCTACTGTGCTGCTTACTGTTCTCTTTGCTGAAGAGTGAACCTGAGAACCTGCAGGACAAAGATCTCTGTGCTTCTTCATTGTGTGGATCCATGCTTTCTTCACCTTGCTTGTTGATTTTTGATAACTGCTCCATCAGTTATCAGTAGAGATGGGCCGAACACCCCCCTGTTCAGTTCCCACCAGAACTCTCAAGCATCTCAAAAGTTTAGCCCGAAATCCCGATTGAAGTCTATGGGACCCAAACTTGAAAAATCAAAAGTCCCCATTTTGAAGGCTTATATGCAAGTTATTGGCCATATAAAGGGTATGGGGGCCCAGGTACTGCCCTGGGTGACATGTATTAATGCTTTTTTCTTACATATAGTTTTTAAAGGAACAGTGATTTTAATGATGCTTGAAGTAAAACAATAAAAGTGAAAAATTCCTTTAAATATAGTGCCTGGAGGGTTCCCTGTAGTCTGCCTATAAAGTGACACATCTGTACCATGCATAGTACCTGCTAAAGCAAAACTGACATATATAAAGAAAAAAAAAGACATTAAATTGATTTTCTCGGGAACCACATAACCCCATGCCAAAATAAAAAAAGAACAGTGCCCTCCCAAATCCATACCAGACCTTTATTCGAGCATGCAGCCTGGCAGGCCAGGAAAGAGGGGGTGAGTGTTGATAGGGACAAGGGCCTCTTTCCCCGGTGGTTGTTGGGGTCTGCGGGCAGGGGGCTTATCGGAATCTGGAAGCCCCCTTTAATAAGGGGGCCCCTCCCAGCCACCCTATGTGAATGAGTAGGGGGTATCCTTACTCATTCACCAAAAAATGTGTCAAAAAGAAATAAAAAAACACACAGTTTATGACAATTCCTTTATTAACAATAGAACAACAATGATCCATCATCAATCACAGCAGCCGTAGCACCGCTGGACCCAAAAAAAAGAAAAAAAAAAATGCTTAGCCCACAACAAAGGCTAACAGCCAACTGCCTGCTCTGCCACATCACAGTTCTTAAATAGGTAAGGGGCAGGGCCACCTGGCAACATCACCTAGATGCACCGCCCCCTTGTGACATCATCACAGCGGTGTAGTGGTTAGCACTTTCACCTAGCAGCAAAAGGGTCGCTGGTTCGAAACCCAACCACAACACCATCTGCCTGGAGTTTGCATGTTCTCCCTGTGTCTGCGTGGGTTTCCCCTGGGTATTCCGGTTTCCTCCTACACTCCAAAGACATGCTGCTAGGTTAATTGGATCTTGTCCAAATTGGCCCTAGTATACAGTGGGGACAGAAAGTATTCAGACCCCCTTAAATTTTTCACTCTTTGTTATATTGCAGCCATTTGCTAAAATCATTTAAGTTCATTTTTTTCTTCATTAATGTACACACAGCACCCCATATTGACAGAAAAACACAGAATTATTGACATTTTTTCAGATTTATTAAAAAAGAAAAAACAAAATATGGTCCTAAGTATTCAGACCCTTTGCTCAGTATTATTAGATGCACCCTTTTTATCTAATACAGCCATGAGTCTTTTTGGGAAAGATGCAACAAGTTTTTCACACCTGGATTTGGGGATCCTCTGCCATTCCTCCTTGCAGATCCTCTCCAGTTCTGTCAGGTTGGATGGTAAACGTTGGTGGAAGGCCATTTTTAGGTCTCTCCAGAGATGCTCAATTGGGTTTAAGTCAAGGCTCTGGCTGGGCCATTCAAGAACAGTCATGGAATTGTTGTGAAGCCACTCCTTCATTATTTTAGCTGTGTGCTTAGGGTCATTGTCTTGTTAGAAGGTAAACCTTCGACCCAGTCTGAGGTCCTGAGCACTCTGGAGAAGGTTTTCGTCCAGGATATCCCTGTACTTGGCTGCATTCATCTTGCCCTCGATTGCAACCAGTCGTCCTGTCCCTGCAGCTGAAAAACACCCCCACAGCATGATGCTGCCACCACCAAGCTTCACTGTTGGGACTGTATTGGACAGGTGATGAACAAGGCCTGGTTTTCTTCACACATACCGCTTAGAATTAAGGCCAAAAAGTTCTATCTTGGTCTCATCAGACCAGAGAATCTTATTTCTTAAAAATCTTGGAGTCCTTCAGGTGTTTTTTTAGCAAACTCCATGTGGGCTTTCAGGTGTCTTGCACTGAGGAGAGGCTTCCGTTGGGCCACTCTGCTATAAAGCCCCGACTGGTGGAGGGCTGCAGTGATGGTTGACTTCCTACAACTTTCTCCCATCTCCCGACTGCATCTCTGGAGCTCAGCCACAGTGATCTTTGGGTTCTTCTTTACCTCTCTCACCAAGGCTCTTCTCCCCCGATAGCACAGTTTGGCCGGATGGCCAGCTCTAGGAAGGGTTCTGGTCATCCCAAACATCTTCCATTTAAGGATTATGGAGGCCAATTAGGAACCTTTTTTTGTAACCTTGGCCAGATCTGTGCCTTGCCACAATTCTGTCTCTGAGCTCTTCAGGCAGTTCCTTTCACCTCATGATTCTCATTTGCTCTGACATGCACTGTGAGCTGTAAGGTCTTATATAGACAGGTGTGTGGCTTTCCTAATTAAGTCCAATCAGTATAATCAAACACAGTTGGATTCAAATGAAGGTGTAGAACCATCTCAAGGATGATCAGAAGAAATGCACAGCACCTGAGTTAGATATATGAGTGTCACAGCAAAGGGTCTGAATACTTAAGACCATGTGATATTTCAGTTTTTCTTTTTTAATAAATCTGCAAAAATGTCAACAATTCTGTGTTTTTCTGTCAATATGGGGTGCTGTGTGTAATGAGGAATAAAATTAACTTAAATGATTTTAGCAAATGGCTGCAATATAACAAAGACTGAAAAATTTAAGGGGGTCTGAATACTTTCCGTCCCCACTGTATGTGCGAATGTGTGTCCCAAGCGTGTCGAGATCCTACGAGGTAAATGACCGATCTATATCAAGATGAAACTCAACTCAACGCAACTCAACCAACCAGTACATGCTGGGCCGGTGACGCCACATGGGGCCATGCCAACAGATGACGTCACCAGGTGGCCCTGCCCCTTACCTATTTAAGAACTGTCAGGCTCCAGAGCAGACAGTCAGCAGGGAGCCTTGGGTGGAGTTTTTTTTATTTTTTTCGGGTCCAGTGGTGCGGCGGGCATTGTGATTGACGATGGATCTACATCTGGGGACATTGTTTTTTTAGTTTTAATAAAAGAATTGTCAAAAACTGTGTGTGTATCTTTATTTCTTTTTGACACTTTTTTTGGTGAATGAGTAGGGGTACAATGTTGCAGGTTGTGGGAATGAGTCCCTTGTCCCCATCAACATGGGGATAAGGTGCTTTGGGGTATGTTGAGGGCATGTAGCCTGGTGTCGTTCAGGAGGGGGGGCGCTCGCTCATCCCCCCTTTTATGGCCTGCCAGGCTGCATGCTCAGATAAAGGTCTGGTATGGAGGATTTTGGTGGGGTATATGTGAACCCTTACACATAGTGACATTTGAAAAAAATTTGCCTGGTATGGACTGGGGGGGAGGGGCATGGCTTTTTTTTAAATGTCTCTATTGCTAGCAATTTTTTTTTATTCAGCTGTCAGTGGGGAAGCCTGCTGACAGCTGATAACTTATCTGTTAAGGACACGGCGGACACTAGGAAATTTTTTTTCAGTATTCCATGTCTGAGTAATTGTCATTGAAAGTGTGATATGCTGAAAATTGGCCTGGAGTGAAAGTGTCTGGACTTGAGGTGGTTAATATGTATACACAAAAGTTTTGCCTTTCTTTTCTATTTCAAACTGAATGGGTTATTTTACAAGGTAATGGTTCACATATACTTTAACCCTTGAGTTGGGATTTAACCACTTCACATCCGGGCTATTGTCAAATAACATCCACAGATGGGATCTCCCATCCTGGGTGGGCATCATATGATGTCTTCAGCTTCCCGCGGGTATAGGGGGCGCGCGCGTGCCCGCCACGTCACTGAGGAGCCGATGCGTGTGCCCGGCTGCGATCGCTCATGTCCCTTGCTTGTAATAGAGACAGTATAACTGCATTGTTCCTGTTCATGTCTCCTGTTTGTCTGCCCTGCTTTGCTAGTCTGGATTTCCCTGTGTATGACCTGGATCGGATGTTGGACTATTCCCTGAACTCAGCCTGCCTTTTACCTGGACTGTCATAGAACCACGCTATCTCTGTCTGCTAAACGGCAAGTAGTCTGTTTGTTTGCTCAGCTCGCATCTGCCCTGGCATGGTGGCCAGGCACTATAGCACTGTGTATAAGTCCTGGGGGCAACCAAGTACCTGCAGGCCTGCTTGTCTTAAGGGAAAGGGGGCTGCTAAAGGTGAAGCAGACAGTAGCTAGCTATAGTGTCTGACCATCTGCATTGGGGTAGACGTGACATTTTAACAAGTCTTTAACAAAAAACATTTCTGTCAAGATGGACTTTACACAGGCTTGCTTATTGGCTGAGGAAATTTGCAAACTGACACGCCAAGTCCAGGAACCGTCTTTGCATGTAAACGCATTTCCAACAGTAACACAAGAGCCAGAACCCAAAGTTAATCTGCCTGATCATTTTTCTGGTGACCCCCATATGTTTTCCAACTTTAAAAATAGTTGTATGCTATGTAGTATGCTAATAGTATGTAAGCTTAAGCCTTACTCCTCTGGTTCTGAAACACAGTGGATCAGCCTGATTATCACATGGTTGCAGGGGGATCCCTAGTCTTGGACGTTTAGTCTCCCCGCAGATGACTCAGCCAGAGTGTCAGTTGAAGCTTTTTTCGAGGCTTTAGGTTTACTGTATAATGATTCTGACCATGCCCATTCAGCTGAAGCTAACCTTAGGTCATTACGTCAGGATAAACGCACCGCTGAACAATTCTGTTCGGTTTTCCGCCACTGGGCACCTGACTCAGGGTGGAATGACCCAGCTCTAAGAAGCCAGTTCAGGTTAGGCTTATCAGACTCCATCAAAGACTCCTTAGTACACTACCCTGAACCAAAGTCATTGAATGAAGCCATGTAAGTAACCATCCGTATAGACGGGCGTCTACGGGAAAGGCGTACAGAGAGGTTTGTTTCTTTGCCCATTAGTACGCTGCCCAACTTTTCTTCATTTCCTGAGCCCTCTATCCTCTCCAGAAGGATGAGTCCATGCAAATTGGCGCTACCCATTTATCCCCTAGGGAAAAGGCTAGAAGGAGATCTTAGGGACTCTGTTTATACTGTGGCAACCACGGCCACTTTGTTGCCAGCTGCCCTAATAAGCCAAGAAACGCCAAGACTCTAGTGAGGGTGGGGTCTGCTTCTATAGACTATACTGTGTCAGTTTCCCTCACATATAAACTATTTGTTCCTGCACAACTTAGCTCTGCCAAGTTTTCTCACTGCCTCTCAGCTTTCATAGATTCTGGTGCTGCTAGCAATTTCATTAATGGGGACCTAGCACACTGTCTACAGATTCCGGTGACTAAGGTGCACAGACTCTCATCTTAGCTGTTAATAACTCTCCCTTGTCCATGGGCCTGGTGACCTTGTGCACTGTACCTATTGCCCTGACCATTGGGGAATTTCATAGGGAGACAATGGGGTATGCAACACTCTATAAAGCAATTCAAAACTGTCTCTCTGCTTTGCAAAACGTTGCTTTAACTGGGGTATGCAACACTCTATCAAGCAATTCGAAACTGTCTCTCTGCTTTGCAAAACTTTGCTTTAACTGGGGTATGAAACATTCTGGGGCTGATTTACAAAAGCTGTGCGCAATCAGTAGAGATGCACGGCGAGGCGCAACGCACATTTTCATATTTATGAAACCGGGAACAGAGCGCGAATCCCCCATTTACTATAGCGATCTCGGCGCACGGGAGAATGCAATCTGTGTGCCACTAAGGACATGGCGCACGGCATCTTCAATTTAATATTAACAGAAGATGGAGGTGCCAATATTATGGGGTGATGTGGGGTGATGTGAGGAAGTTTAGTAACAACTGTCCAAGTAACAAATATGCCCAAAATAGAATGAGAAAGTAACTTTTTCAGAGAAAGCTTGCTGTGCCTGCAAGTAGGTTTAGAACTGTGTGAGATCAATGTAAGCACTGTGCAAGTGGCTCTTGCGCTCGTTCAAATGCGTTTGTGCACTGTGCGGCCAAAGTCTTAGTAAATGTCAAGCAACGCAAATGCAATTACATGAGTTGAACGGGCGCACCTCTAAACTTGACATTTTTTTTACGCTGGTTCACCTTTATGTATTTTTTAAGGAGATTTGCACACAGGTCATGTTAGCATGTTACTTTGCCAACATGTGACATGCACCTTGTTAAAATTATGTAAAAAGACTCTTGCTCCTCTAGCTCCTCCTAAAAGACCATGTGTCCTTCCCCCTCTAATGCATATGATTTCTTTGGGCTAACTTTTGCTTTTAAAGGGGACCTCCACACTCAATTTACCAATGCTTTTGTCTCCCCCTTCTAATGCATATGATTTCTTTGGGCTAGCTTTTGCTTTTAAAGGGCAACTTCACATGCCATTCTGCAATGCTCTTGTCTCCTACCTCTAACTCCTTGGATTTCCATGGGCTAACTTTTGCTTTTAAAGGGGAACTCCACACTCCACTCCATTCTCAAAAGGCTGTGAGCTGCCTTCACCAATCCAAAACACATCCTTTTTCTGAGGATACAACAGGGCCAGCTAGGAAAGGGGCATGAAGAGCGATCGCCCAACCCCCTCCTAAACCATACAAGGCCACATGCACTCAACATAGCTAGCTGCCTTTGGGGCATGTTGAGCTCAGCCCAATACCAACTACAAAGCACCTTGTACCCACTAGTTTAAAGGGGCTTTCCACATTCTGTAAAGCCCCCTGTCTGCAGCCCCCCACAACCCCAGCCTAGGGTTGTGTAGAAGAGGCCCTTGTCCCCCTGAATATGGGAACAAGGTGGTTGACTTTTGGGGTGCCTGAGACCCTTCTGCCCCCAAGCATCCACCCCCCCTTTCATGGGCTGGTTTGCTGTGTGTTTGGCTAGGGGTTTGTTAGTGTGTGGGAGGGGCACAATTTTTTTTTAGTTTTGGGTGGGATTTTTCACGTGGGGGTTCTCATTTTAAGTCTTAACATACCCAAATGGCCTTGTATGTGTTGGGGGGGAGGCTATTTTTTGTTTTGGGTTAAAATCTTCCAGCTACAATGTAGATTTGTAAGTTTTCTCTAAAGCCGTACATCTTCGAAGCAGCATTTTGGATACATGCTATAGATGCACCACTTTACAGGCAGGGTAAGCCGCCCAAGTTACTAGCTTTTAAGCAATTTTGCATTTTTAAAGGCACTTTTCCTTGTTTCATTTTTGGGGTTGTCCAAATTGGTGACATTGATATATGTCCCTTAGGGTGGGACTTGGGCCCCCATAACCATTTTAAGGCCAATAACTGGAAGATAAGCCAGCCAAGTGGGGACTAGCAAAATTAACAAGTCAGTTCCCATAGACTGCAATGGTATTTGTTGTATAACTTTTGCCTATGTTAGGCTCTTTGTTCGCCCCCCTGGACCGGGGGGGGGGGGGGTGTTTGTCCCATCTGTAATTTTGTAGCATGCTGGATGATGTGCTTAATTTTGGACAGGGGGTGGCTTATTTTGTGCTAGCTGCATTTGGGTTGTTCTGGGCATGCTCAGGGACTTTGATTTTTTCCTGTGCCTTTTGGTGTGTGAAATGTATTTGGGTTGGTCTGAGCATGCTCAGGGACTTTGATTTTTAAAATCTAGCTCAAGACAATCCTATTCTAATTGTGGGCATTTGAGGGAGTCCAAGTGAGTGTTAGAACCCCTGCTTGTCTTTTTAGGTTGGGTTTTGTGTCCCTTTTCTGAAAATTGGCTTCACTTCCTTTCACATAGCCAAACAGGAAGTGAGGGTAAAACCCTACCAATGTCTTTCCTTGGACACACAGTACAATCTAACTAGTGTTCCCATTAGGCAAATTGCACTCTAGCACTTTGTTGTGTACACCTCAAATGATTAGGTATTTTGGGGTTTATTAAAGGCAAATCCACTCTGCAATACAAGTGTACTCACTGTAAATCTGAGGGAAAGCACTGGTGATTTTATCATCCAATCATGTAGAAGTAAAGATGCTGTTTTTTTATTCTCCTTGCATGTCCCCCTAGGATCTCCAGCAACTGCACTTCCAAGTGCACTTGTAGTACAAAGTGGATTTGCCTTTAGTAAATAAACCCCTAAGTGCAAGATACATAATAATTTGGGGTTTACAGATCAAAATGCTAGAGTGCAATTTACCTAATGGGGGAGCTATTTAGATTGACCTGTGTGTCCCCAAGGAAAGACATTGGTAGGGTTTTACCCTCACTTCATGTCTGGCTATGTGACAGGAAGTGAATAAATTTGAAGGAGAAAGTGGCAAAATTTGGGAGGTGTCTTCACCCTATCAGGGGTGCAGACATCCCCAAAAACTGACAAGACTTCTAATCCCTCTGCACTCTATCCCCAATCAAATATAAGAAAGGATTTCATTTAGTTTAACTTTGTAAAGAAACATTCCTGAGTTCAACTGTGATGCATGTCAATGGCCCATTTAGGAAGTTTCAAGGGTGGGTGTGGCGCTGTTCTGATTGGAAAGTGTGACTCTGTGGTGCCCTGTTGAGCCCACCTCCACAGGGTAAAACAGGTAGTAATAAGTATCTAAAACTACTAGTGAAAAAAAATCAAAAAAGATTATATGATATAGCTATCATACATGGTTTGAGTTCCATACATTGTGGTGGTAGAGAAGTGGTAAGGGGAAGAGGGGGTGCTTTCTCCACTTCGGTGGTGATTGTTTTTGTGGGGGGCAGCAGTTCTAAATCATTCTAAACCAATTTTTTACCTACATCCACTGCGCGGGGTCACCATTAAACTAATGGCCCATTTAGACCTTGTTTAATAGAAAACACCAGTTGCCTTTCACTATAAACATTTGTTAGTCCAGTCCTGGAAATCTACATTTGCTTTACTATTAATTTCCCTAAAAATTGGGTTCCTGCAGCTAGATGCCCCAAATGCATCTAGATGCGCGATCGCTGTGTAGGTGAGATGTGCAAATGCTGTGTGTGCGGAGGTATGTACCCATGGCTCATATCTGGTTCCCAGAAGCGGTGGTCAGCACACAGGAATGACATCACGCCACTACAGGAAGTTGCTTGTACTGCTGCTAATTTCTTCCCACCACTATGCCCCGCTCACTGTTCTCTGAGGAAGTGATGATCCTTATTTGCAAATTAAGAAAATTTTTTTTTTTTAACATTTTAGGGCCAATTTAGGCAGGATCCAATTTACCTACAGCATGTTTTTAGAGTGTGGGAGGAAACTGGAGTACCTGGAGGAAACCCACACAGGCACAGGGAGAATATGCAAACTCCAGGCAGATGGTGTCATGGGTGGGTTTCGAACCAGTGACCCTTTTTGCTGTCCACCAGCAGAGAGAAGTTGGGTAGATGCCACAATCCCAATTCTGAAGACATAATAATGGTCTAGCACTGGGGTCTTCAAACTATGGCCCTCCAGTTGTTCAGGAACTACAATTCCCATCATGCCTAGTCATGTCTGTGAATTTCAGAGTTTTACAATGCCTCATGGGATGTGTAGTTCCGCAACAGCTGGAGAGCCGTGGTTTGAAGATTCCTGAACACTCTAGCATGTCTTAAAAAAAGGTGGTTTCTCATGTGCCTTGTATAATGCCCAATAAATATTGTTAGGAAAATACAAGTGGGTCATGGCACATCTACATTTCATATTTGGCACTTAGGATGGTCATGCAGTATGCAATCTGATTGGCCAATCTCTGTACAACTCGATATTTCGTCAAAATAGGTAATAGGAAGACGCACTTGAACAATTAATTTAAATTATGGAAATCAAACAGGCTCTTGCACTAAATCAATTTTTTTTAAGATCTGCAGTGTATGGTCACCTTTAAAGATCAAGATCTGGAAATATTAATTTATTGGGTTTAGAAACACTTCTCTGTTCTTTGTAATGTATTGAAAGATTTGGGTAAAAATAGAAAAAAACACATTTCAAAGATATATTAGAAGTAATAGGAATGAGATTAGCATCAAAAGGGTTAATTAAAACCTACTAATTGCCTAACAAGACACATCCAATGAGATGAAATTAACCAATTGTATTGGGGCGTTATTATCAATGAGAAAACCAGTTACCCTAGCACCAGTTGCAGTTTACATATTTATTATCGTTTTGCGCTTCAAAGTGCGTTTAAAGACTTTTCCAGCGCACCAATTAAGGTATGAACTGGCGCAACACATTCTTCTTAGTAAATAAGCCCCTCTATCAAGCAATTTATAACTGTCTCTCTGCTTTGCAAAACTTTGCTTTAACTGGGGTATGCATCTAAGTTTTTGTTTTTAATTTGTAACTTGGCCACTTGTTAAATGATGGATTCTCACCTCCTTTTGGAACTTAAGACATACTCATCTTTGTGGCCTGTGTCTCTCTGGCCATTCCTCCCCCCAATTTCATGTGTTCCTTATCTGTCCCTAATTGGGATGTGAAAGATTTTCTCATTTGATCATCTCTGTATAAATTAAGTTGTCACTTAATTACCAAATTGACCAATCATGGTCTGACCAGGAACATGGTATGATTAGAGACTTGAGGATGAGGGGTGAGAAACTAATGTTGATAAGAAGGTGGTCTATACGAGAGAATAGTTTGTGGGGATGAGAATAATGTGTATATTGTTTTCTTGTAGGGTTTTGTTCACGCTATGTATCAAGAGTGTTGGTTAAGAAGATGTTGGTAGGAGAGGCGCTGGACATTTATTGGAGTCAGGGATTTCTCTAATATTGGATATATCACTTGGTTAGAGTCACCACAAATCACAAAACACGAGTGTACCAATTTTATATGTATCCACTATTGAGAACAAGTGTTCAAGAAAGGATAATGGGTTTTTGTTCGGGGCATAATATGAGACTATGGTAACTTCATTATCTAGTTATAGGCCAGAAAGTAGTATGTATCTACCCTCAGGATCTTTGATCTCCTTCTGAAGAATGAACGGTGTAGTCTGATGGAATGCAATTAAGACGCCTCTTTGCTTGGTGGAGGCTGAGGCTGTAAAAACCTGGGGATATTGTCTGCTGAAGAATTTTGGGAATTTTGTATAGAGAAATGTGTTTCCTGCAAACAAACCACATGTGCTTTGAATGTGGAAAAGGAGTGAAAAGCTTTGGTTCTTTTTGGAAGGGAGTTGAGTCCCTATACGTTGAGTGTTGAGATATTTAAAGTCATCACTATGTAATGTGTATTGTATCAGGGAATCTTGTGGTTATTTGACCAGAGTGTTGAAAAAGGCTGGGGGTAATATCAGTTAGGAACTGAGGAGTATAAATAATATCCGGTGGTGGTAAGGGGTATGAAAAGCTTTGGTAAAGAGGAGGAAGTTGGCTCCAGTGTGGAGCAAGTATCCAGGGGGTGGTGCAAAATTCTTATTATCCTGTACCTATTGATTCAGGGGGATAAAAACCCCGACCACAGGTCCAGGGGAGAATGGTAGGATATAATTCAATATTGAATGAATTTATCGGAAATATACCAAGAATTGTAGTTATATTTAACATTTTAAATTAAAAACTTTCATTGAAAACAGGATTTCCACACTAGTTATCACATGGACATGTTCTTTGTTCGTGTGTCCATCTGGTTTAACCAGCAACTCTTTTTTACTCTACCTATTATTAGGTGAACCTAATTACCCTTCCTGTTTTGATTACCCCCACAGTGGTTATACTTGTTTGCCGCTGTGATACCAGGCGTCCCTTGTGAATGCATCCCGCTTTCCCAGCCTATGGATACACGGTAAACCTCCACGCCGTGTTCATGGAGTTACGCAGCCAGCTTGTATTTCTCCCCCTTCTCTGTTTTTATCTTCTTTTTGTTTAATGAGTCAATGACATATACATAAGTATTCTACATCATTCTTTATGATATTATTAGGCTCCAAACTACACTGTTGATGCCTATACTATAATAAACTATATATCTATTATACACGTATACGTTTGTGTTACAGATACAACAATAGTATACCCATTTATAAATTTCCCCTGAAGAAGGAAAAGTACACTTCAATGCGACTTTCTGAAACATGTTGGGATACAAGCTGTGCAATTCAAACTGAGTTTAAGACTTTGGTTTACCAGCTTTGGGTGATATATATATATATATATATATATATATATATATATATATATATATATATATATATATATATATATGTAACAAACTCTGATGTTTATCATTGAAGCACTTTTGTATTGTATTTGACTTTAAATTTCTCTTACAATTTTATATTTTTGTACATTAATAAAGTTGGCATTTCCCTTGCCTTTTATACTTATCTACTCCCTATTCATTCTTTCCTGTGATTAAAAGTCCAAGGGGGAGTCCATTGAATGCATTTCTATGCATTTTTTTCTCATACAATGCTATTAAGGATGTTGGCAGGCTAGCACACCACCCGATTCTTATAATTTGTATGTTCTGGGAGTAATATCAGTTAGGAACTGAGGAGTGTAAATAATATCCAGTGGTGGTAAGGGGTATGAAAAGCTTGGTAAAGAGGAGGAAGGTGGCTCCAGTGTGGAGCAAGTATCCAGGGGGTGGTGTAAAATTCTTATTACCCTGTACCTATTGATTCAGGGGGATAAAAACCCCGACCACAGGTCCAGGGGAGAATGGTAGGATATCATTCAATATTGAATGAATTTATCGGAAATATACCGAGAATTGTAGTTATATTTAACATTTTGAATTAAGAACTTTCATTTAAAACAGGATGTAAGTTCTAATTCAGAACTGTTTACAAGCGAGGTCACATTATATGTGAATTAAGGAAAGAACAGTCCCTTAGGGCAAGAAATCACCTATAAGAAAAAGGAGTATCAGTCCATCTGTTCTTCTGGAGCTGGTGGTGGTGAGACAAAACAGCTCCTCTTGTGTATACTGGAGTGACCTGGAAGATTGGAAGTATCCTGTGGGTTTTTGGGAGAGTTGGAAGTTGTTCGATGTTTGGATCCCTCAGTTGTATTTTCTGGTGTTGACAGGCGGAGCTCATGGATTGCTGCGATAAGGTTATCTTCTGTTTTTCAGGTAAAGGATGAGCCTTTGTAAGAGAAACGAACAGCAAAAGGGAAGCTCCAAAGATATGATATATGATGGTGCTGAAGAATCTGTAAATGTGGTTTCATCACTTTTCTTTTCAAGAGTGTCTGCTGTGAGAGGTCTTGAAAGATCTGGTATCGATGTCCCTGGAAGATCAAGGAATCTCTATTGCGTGCTGCTTCCATTAGTTGTTCCTTGGTGCGGAAGTAATGTTGTTTTATTACAATGTCCCTGGGGGGCCATCATCTTTCCAGGGAGCCAGGGTTCTATGGATCCTGTCCATCTCTAGGCGTTCTATGGGAATCGATGGAGCTAGTTCCTGAAAGAGCGCAGTGATTGTAGATTGGAGGTCTTCTATGGGCTCAGGAATGCCACGGACACGAAGATTAGATCTCCTAGCTCTGTTCTCAAAGTCCTCAAGTCGGGTATTAAGCGAAGAATTTTCTTCTCTGAGGGCTTCCAGTTCATCATTATGATTATTAGAGATAACATCCAGTTCATCCATTTTCTGTTCTAGAACAGAGGTACGATGGCCCACCTCACGAATCTCTCGCATGAGCTTCTCAGTAATTGTATCTGAGGTTTTTTGTAAAGGTTTTTGTAGCGCTCGCTCAAATTGACAGAGAAGTATATGTACTGATAAGATAACATAGAGGAGAGTTCAGGAGCAGTTGAAAAAAAAATGCCCAACTGCTCCTAAACGTCCGTTTAGCAGCAGCAATGTACAGTGTAGGCCTTTAATACTCTGTCCTCCAGTCCTCATTGTCTCTTCTCTACTTTTAACTCTCTACTTTCTCCACCACCATCTCCACCCAGTAACTTGATCACTGCTCACGAGATTGCCAATCACTTCAAAAACAAAATTGATGCAATTCGTGGGGACAGCTCCACTGCACAGACATCTAACCCACTTAACATACCCTGTACTAATCCACTCTCAACACTCTCCTCTTTTGACCTTGCTACTAGAGAAGAGGTCTCCAAAGTTTTCCCAGAAGCCCGCCTTACCACCTGTCCCCTGGATTCTGTTCCCTCACATCTACTACAGTCACCCTCTTCTTGTATATTATGCTCCCTCGCTCACATCTTCAATCTCTCCCTCTAAAACACCTTCCCCTCCCCTCTAAAACATGCCCTGATCACCCCCATACTTAAAAAGCCCTCACTGGATCACACCAACCAGAACAACTTAAGACCCAATCCTTGATCTTGTTTGCGTCAATACTTTTAGAATGCTTAGTTTACAACCATCTTGGATCCTACCTCACTGACAACAACCTTCTTGACCCCTTACAATCTGGCTTCTGCTTGCTACACTCCACTGAAACTGCCACTACTCTATACTTATACTACTCAACCTCTCTGCAGCCTTTGATACTGTTGACCATCCCCTCCTCAAAAAAGAAACTCCACTCTCTTGGCCTTCAAGACTCTGCTCTCTCCTGGCTCTCCTCCTACCTACCACAGCGCTCCTTCAGTGTAACCTATAACTCTGTTTCCTCCTCTCCACTTCCTCTTTGACCTTGTGGGTACCTCAAGGTTCTGTCCTTGGCCCTTCTCTTCTCCATTTACACCTTCTCCCTTGGTCTGTTAATAAACTCCCATGGCTTCCAGTACCATCTCTATGCTGATGACACACAAATCTATCTCTCTACTCCTCACCTCACTCCTTCAATCTCCTCTCGCATTACTAACTTACTAACTGACATATCAACATGGATGTCACACCACTTCCTCAAACTCAATCTTTCTTAAACTGAGCTCATAATTTTTTCTCCAGCCCGTGCCCCTCCCCCTGACTTCTCCATCAAGATCAATAATACAACCATCAGTCCCTCCCCTCATGTCAAGGTACTAGGTGTAATCCTAGACTCTGATCTGTCCTTTCAGCCCCAAATACAATCACTGTCCAAATCGTCCAGACTTCACCTCCAAAACATCACCAAAATACGCCCCTTTCTAACTGTCAAGACCATTACGCAACTTATTCACTCCCTTGTTATCTCTCACCTTTGAAAATTGTAACTTCCACCTCATTGGCCTACCTCTCCGCAAGCTATCCCCTCTTTAGTCTATCATGAATGCCACTGCCAGACTCATCCACCTTACCAATCGTTCAATGTCCGCCACTCCTCTCTGCCAATCCCTCCACTAGCTTCCCATTGCCCAAAGAATAACATTCAAAATACTAACAATAACATACAAATCCATTCACAATTCTTCCCCAAGCTACTTCACCACTCTTATCTCCAAATTTCACCCAAACCGTCCTCTCCGCTCCTCCCAAGACTTTCTGCTCTCTAGCTCCCTTGTCTCCTCCTCCCATGCTCGTCTCCAGGATTTCTCCAGAGCCTCTCCCATCCTCTGGAACTCACTACCCTAATCTATCCGGTTATCTCCTACTGTGTCCACTTTTAGGCAATCCCTGAAAACTTATCTCTTCAGGGTGGCCTATCCTGCCTCCAGCTAACAACCGAATCTTCTACTCCCCTCATCACTTCATCCCTCACAGTCCCTACCCATTGTTTCACCAGCCCCTCCCTCTTAGATTGTAAGCTTGCAGGAGCAGAGCTTCTCTAACCCTCTTGTTTTGAATTGTACTGTTGGTGTAGCATCTCCCTACATTGTAAAGTGCTGCGTAAAACTGTTGGTGCTATATAAATCCTGTATAATAATAATAATACTTGATCTTATCTCCCTCCTATCCCCTTATCTTAGGATATCCCTGGCTTAAACTTCACAACCGGCACATAGACTGGGCTGCAGAGGAGATTGGGTCCTGGTCCCAGACCTGCATTCAGAACTGCATTTAAAACTGCTGACCAGTTGCCCATTTATAACTCTTGTGTGGCCAGTACCAGTCACGTGCCTTTATTACAGTCCTATTCAGATCCTGATCATGACAAAATGTGACTACAGTTTACATAACCATGTGCCTTTATATGACTCTGTTATAACAAAAGATGCTGACAAGTCTATTAAATTCTCTACAGGTCACCTCTCCAGCCAATTGCCACAGCCTGAACCCTCTCCTCCTAGAAACCAAGCTTATCCGTTGTCTCGTAGCCTTGATTTGACACACATCCCCACAGTCTCTTCTCTGATCTAGGACTCTTCACCATCCACTGTGTGCATGATAAAGACTCTGCTAGTGACCGTGTAGAAGCAGAGTTCCCTTACAGAATCCCTGGCACCTCCAGCCATCCACTGTGGTAACACTCACCGACCTTCCAGCCCTGACTCCTTGATGAGGAACTTGCCCGGACCATGCGTTCCGACAGCTTCTCCTGCCCCTCTGCTCCAGGAATTCCCTGCCACTGACCGTGTGGTGAGAGAGACATTGCCAATGACCATGTAGAGTCAATGTTCCCTCACAGTTCTCCCCGTGCCTCCTCCTGCGATCGCTACACCCCCCCAGACGGGGGTGTGCCCCTGCGGCTGTCTAGCATTCCATTCCTCAGGTCACCCAGTCAACTACTCCCCCACAGCAGCATGTGACATCAGCATATATAGGAGGCCCGCCCCCCTGCCAATGCCAGTTAGGGCTCCCACGCTGCTACCTTCCACTCCAGCTCTAGGCCCAGCCTCCTCTTCCAGAACATTCTCCCTGGAAGCAGGGGAGGCGCTTCAGACTAGAGCACAGATGGTCACACCCACTGCTACTCTAACCACTCCCAGCCTCAAGATCAAAACAGACAGGCCTAGCTTGCAGCATAGGCCTGCCTAAATTTGCCGGTGCTGAACAAACCTAGTAAAAAACCCTTTCTAACACCTACCTTCTAGTAGAGGGTGCTACACAAGTTCGGGGCTGCATTTCTGCAATTGGTGTTGGAGATTTGGTCAGGATCAATGGCGTCCTCAATGTGGAGAAATACAGACAGATAGTTATCTATTATGCCCTACCATTAGGGAGGCGTGTGATTGGCACCAAATGTATTCTGCAGCAGGGCAACGGTCCCAAACATACAGCCAATGTCATTGAGAACTATCTTTAGTGTAAAGAAGAACAAGGAGTTCTGGAAGTGGTGGTTTGGCCCCCACAGAGCCCTGATCTCAAAATCACGGAGCCTGTCTGGGAATACAGGAAGAGACAGAAGGATTTGAAGGAGCATGCATCCACAGAAGATCTGTGGATAGTTCTCCAAGATGCTTGGAACAACCCACCTGCCAAATTCCTTCAAAAACTGCGAGTAAGTGTACCTAGAATAATTAATGCAGTTTTGAAGACAAAGGGTGGTCACAGCAAATATTGATTTGATTTGGAATTCTGTTAATTTACTTTCTATTTTGTTAATTGATAAAAAAAAACTATTAACACTATTAACACTTCTATTTATGAAAGCATTTTTAATTTAAAGCATTTTTTTCACACCTGCCTAAGATTTTGTACAGTGCTTTATATGTTTGCGTTTATGAGTCATATATGTGTTTAATTCATTTAAAGGTATGGAGCAACACTTTTTGATATCTGGATGTTCACAGGACTGTATCTCTGTGTTTTTTGAGTGCTGCTGTAGATTTTGCTGTTCACTTTTATTTTTTTACTTAATTGTTATTGTTCATCTCACCCCAAGTGCAGTTTTTTTTTTTATTGTTCACATGCATATAAACCTTGATTAAAGATGATTAGTAATTTCAAAAGGTTGTTAATTATAAATTGGAATGTGTCCCACAAATGAACATTTAAATGCAGAACTATTAATGTAAGTGAAAAAAAAAACTGAAGTGCCCGGATCCCATCACTGTTTTCTGTCATTTTACATGTGATTTTCTGTTGATAGAATGAGAATAAGCCCTGTCATTAGCCTACTGAGTTAAGCATCCTTGGTGTGGTTTTATTCATGCTGGTTAATCAGGAATGTTTGTCAGGCCTTTGACTGCCTTTTATTTTACCTATAGTAAACTGAGTCTTTTGAAATAATTCTGCTGAGCCTGAAGCTGGGTAAAGTCACTATTTCACAATCCACAATTGCATTGTAAAAACAATTTTACAAACCAGCTGGAGTGGAGCAACTTGGTGATTTCACTTTAAAAGGGGCCCAAGCGAATGCATTAAAGATGAACAAAGCTAAAATCGATCAACCCACAGAATGAGTTTATCTAGCACTATGTACAGACTGACACACAGTGAGTGATCAGACTCACGGCCCGAGATATTTTGTTTTAGAAATAGCCACATTGCGGTTTGCTATCATCTGGATAAGAGCTGATACATCCTGGAAGGTTTTGTGCATCTTTCAGTGCCAATGAGAACAATGACAAATAATCCAATATCCTATAGCTGTATTTCAGCCTTTCACGACATTCTGTTGCAACCTGCCCAACTAATGTCAGGAATAAAAAGGTATTCAGGAAATGACAAAGAATTCTCCAAGAGAAAACCATAATTGGCACTTTAATTAAATCTTCTCCTTGACTTTTACTGTTACATTCAAAAAAGTGTTTTGCATAGATACAGTAAATCAACCTCATTTATTGATAAATGTAAAGCTAAACTTCAGGCATATAGTGTATGAAAATAATTATTGATGTGGTTATGTATCTATTAAAAATTAATCAAACTTATTTTTCAACAGGAAAAGGAAGGGGCAACACAGGGAGCCAATCAGGTGTGATACAGTGCCTTGAAAAAGTATTCATAACTCTTGAAATTTTCCACATTTTGTCATGTTACAACCAAAAATGTAAATTTTTGGGGGGATTTTATGTGATAGACCAACACAAAATGCCACATAATTGTGAAGTGCAAGGAACATGATAAATGGTTTTCAATTTTTTTTACATATAAATATGTGAAAAGTGTGGTGTGCATTTGTATTCAGCCCCATTTACTCTGATATACCTAACTAAAATCTAGTGGAACCAATTGCATTTAGAAGTCACCTAATTAGTAAATTAAATCTGTGTGTAATTTAATCTCAGTATAAATACAGCTGTTCTTTGAAGCCCTCAGAGGTTTGTTAGAGAACCTTAGTGAACAAACAGCATCATGAAGGCCAAGGAACACACCAGACACACCAGACAGGTCAGGGATGAAGTTGTGGAAAAGTTTAAAGCGGGGTTAGGGTACACAAAAACATCCCAAGCTTTGAAAATTTCACGGAGCACTGTTCAATCCCTTCTGCAAAAATGGAAAGAGTATTGCACAACTGCAAACCTACCAAGACATAACCATGACAATCTGTATGGCTGAATTTGCATCACACAGACATCGCATGTGATTTGCACAGCAGTGCGGTGTGAATCACATGCAATGTCTGACATCGCAGAAGTGTGAACCCAGCCTTAAGCCTTGTACACATGGTCTGAATGTTGGACGACCGATGCTTCTGATTTTTGTCATAAAGGCGTGTGCCGGGATCTTGTCTTGCATTA
Organism: Aquarana catesbeiana; assembly: GCF_042186555.1. NCBI lineage: Eukaryota > Metazoa > Chordata > Amphibia > Anura > Ranidae > Aquarana > Aquarana catesbeiana. The sequence goes on along the minus strand of NC_133333.1, from coordinate 96,551,563 downwards.
ACAGTACGCAAATTGTCGTTTGACAGACACAAACATAGTGATGTACTACGAGACTATAAAGAGGAAGTTAATTTCTCAAGCGCCACCCTTTGGGCTCCTTCTGCTAATTTCGTGTTAGTAGAAGTTTGGTGAGTGTTGATTCGCGCTTTTCAGTTCGTGCTTTTCAGTTCGTTCCTGATCGGCCATCCGTCAACAAGCCATATTGCGTAATTGAAGGAGAGAACGTGTGATTATTGGGCTAGGAGTAATTGCTTTGACCCAAGTCCAGCCCAGGAACAGGAGGAGGAGTTCTTGGACCAAAAATTGGTTGCTTAATCGTGACCAATTATGTCATATGCCATTGCTGCGGGAGCTCCAGGAGAATAATCCGTATGATTTTCGGAATTATCTCTGGATGACAGACCCCTGTTTTCACCACCTCTTGGCATTGTTGACCCCCTATATTATGAAGCAGGACACATGTTTGTGGCTTTCCATCACTCCAGAGCAAAGGCTCATAGCCACCTTGCGGTACTTGGCGATGGGGACAAGTCTATAGGACCTCAGGTTTACTACTGGGATCTCCCCCCAGGCTCTGGGAGTCATTATTCCAGAGACCTGCTCGGCCATCATTCAAGTCCTGCAGAAGGGTAAGTTTTTACCTTTAAGATCACATTCTATGTATTTATGTTAGCTAATGTATTTTATTAATTTTTGATTACATAATTATCAATATTGTAATACGCTGTGAATGTCCTCTTTTCCTGCTCTTTTTCGGCCTACATGCATATTTTGCTTCAATAATCTCCCCCAGCATGCTATCCTGGGCCCATGCACACCTAGCCTGGTAACTTAACAATGTTTTTTGTCAGCTTCATTTTGGTGCGTACCCTAAACAACTCCTAAAATGTGTACAAATGTTATTGGTGTCCTCAAATTCAGGCAGAGTGCAAGAGGCCATTTTTTTTGGCTCAAACTCATTTGGAACCCTCCCTCCCCCCCAAAAAATGCTAAGTTAACAGATCCAAATACTCTATCTGCTGACTTGGAAAAACCCATACACACTATCCCTCTTTTGTGTTCAAATTTCTGTATAAATTCCCCAAACCATGTAGTGGAAGGGCCTGCCTGATTACCTACAAATTGAAACTTCTTGCGTTTTTGTCTCCTATTATAGTGATTGATTAAATCATAATGTCAAAATGTGCTGCAATTTGGACAGTGTGTATCCAGCTTTTAGATTATGATAATTCTTACCTGTCCACTGGGCTGCCAATAGTGTAAGTAAGGAGGGGCTAGCCAAAGTATCTTTGATTATTTATGCAAACAGCTTTCATGGAAGTGGAGAGGGTTACCTGTCCAAATCATCTACCCATTACCTCCCCCCTAAATTTGTCTAATGGGCCACCTGAGGGGGGGAGGAATCAGATAAGTTGACCTTCCACTTTTGTCTTTAAATACTCATTTAAGTGTATCTTTTTGTTGGCTAAGCATGTTTGTGTCAAATCTGATTGAAATGTTATGTGCAGAAGTAGTAATTTTTTTTCTTTTTTTTAATCCAGTTTCCTTTCAGCCCAGAGCAATGGCAGGATGTTGCAGCCCAGTTCCATCAGCAGTGGGATTATCCCAACTATGGTGGTGCTACTGATGGCAAGCATGTCGAGATTGTACCACCAGCCAACTCTGGCTCCTATTATTTTAACTATAGGGGCTATTGCAGCTGTAGTGTCTGCCAACTACTAGTTCTTGTATTTGGATGTTGGGAAGAACGACCACAACTTTGACAGAGGAATGATTGTGCAGACAGAGTTCTACAAGCAGCTACAGAATGACACCTTCAATTTTGTTTTCGTGGCAGATGAGGCCTTTGCTCTGGGGGAACATCTGATGAAGCCGTTTCCTATGAGGAACCTTACCCCAGAGCAGAGAATCTTCAATTACAGGCTCACTCGTGCCAGAAGGGTGGTCGAAAACACCTTTGGCATCCTATTGAGTAGGGATGAGCCGAACACCCCCCTGTGAACATGCGAACAGGCAAAACATTCGTTCGAACAGGCGAACACCGTTAAAATCTATGGGACACGAACATGAATAATCAAAAGTGCTAATTTTAAAGGCTTATATGCAAGTTATTGTCATAAAAAAGTGTTTGGGGACCTGGGTCCTGCCCCAGGGGACATGGATCAATGCAAAAAAGTTTTAAAAACGGCCGTTTTTTCGGGAGCAGTGATTTTAACAATGCTTAAAGTGAAACAATAAAAGGCGCATGTTTCCTGTGTTTAGAACAGTCTGACAGCAAAACAACATTTCAAAGGAAAAAAAGTCATTTAAAACTACTTGCGGCTATTAATGAATTGCCGGTCCAACAATACACATAAAAGTTCATTGATAAAAACGGCATGGGAATTCCCCACAGGGGAACCCCCGAACCAAAATTAAAAAAAAAATGATGTGGGGGTCCCCCTAAATTCCATACCAGGTCCTTTAGGTCTGTTGTGGATATTAAGGGGAACCCCAGCCAAAAATTTTTTACAAAAATGGTGTGGGGTCCCCCTCAAATTCTATGCTGGTATGGATTTTAAGGGGGAACCCAGCACCAAAATATTTTAAAAAATGGTGTGGGGTCCTTCCAAAAATCCATACCAGACCCTTATCCAAGCATGCAACCTGGCAGGCCGCAGGAAAAGAGGGGGGACGAGAGAGCACCCCCCTGAACTGTACCAGGCCACATGCCCTCAACATTGGGAGGGTGCTTGGTGCTTTGGGGTAGTCCCCAAAACACCTTGTCCCCATGTTGATGGGGACAAGGGCCTCATCCCCACAACCCTTGCACAGTGGTTGTGGGGGTCTGCGGGTGGGGGGCTTATCGGAATCTGGAAGTCCCCTTTAACAAGGGGACCCCCAGATACTGCCCCCCCTGTGTGAAATGGTAAGGGTACCCCTATCATTTCACAAAAAAAGTGTCAAAAATGTTAAAAATGACAAAAGACAGTTTTTGACAATTCCTTTATTTAAATGCTTTTTCTTTCTTCTATCTTCTTTCTTCTATCTTCTATCTTCCTTCAGTTTCTTCCTCCATCTTCTTCTTCTGGTTCTTCTGGTTCTTCCTGCGGAGTTCTCATCTGGCATCTTCCTCCCGCCACGCCGGTGTCTTCTTCTAGGAGGGGGGGCGCTCTCTCGTCCCCCCCTCTTTTTCTGCGGCCTGCCAGGTTGCATGCTCGGATAAGGGTCTGGTATGGATTTTTGGGGAGACCCCACGCCATTTTTTTTTTACATTTTGGCGCGGGGTTCCCCTTAAAATCCATACCAGACCTAAAGGGTCTGGTATAGATTTTGAGGGGGACCCACGCCATTTTAAAAAAAAAAAATTGCGGGGGTTCCCCTTAATATCCATAACAGACCTGAAGGACCTGGTATGGAATTTAGGGGGACCCCCCACATCCTTTTTTTTTTAAATTTGGTTCGGGGTTCCGCTGTGGGGAATTCCCTCCCCTTTTTTTCAATGAACTTTTATGTGTATTGTCGGAGTGGCAATTCATTAATAGCCGCGAGTAATTTTAAATGACTTTTTTTCCATTGAAATGTCATTTTGTTGTCAGACTGTTCTAAACACAGGAAACATGTGTCCCTTTACAGGCATACTATAGACACCCCCCAGGTACGAAATTTAAAGGAATATTATACTTTTATTGTTTCACTTTAAGCATTATTAAAATCACTACTCCTGAAAAAACGGCAGTATTTAAAACTTTTTTTTGCATTGATCCATGTCCCCTGGGGCAGGACCCAGGTCCCCAAACACTTTTTATGATAATAACTTGCATATAAGCCTTTAAAATTAGCACTTTTAATTTCTCCCATAGACTTTTAAAGGGTGTTTCGCGGCTTTCGAATTTGCCGTGAACACCCCAAATTGTTCACTGAACTGGCGAACAGCCGATGTTCGAGTCGAACGTGAGTTCGACTCGAACTCGAAGCTCATCCCTATTATTGAGTAGTTTCAGGCTGTTTTTGACTCCAATCAACCTGCCACTCTACAAGATAAACCATTTGCTCCTGTGCTACTGTACCCTACATCATTTTTTAAGGAGGAATGCTACCAGCTACCTAGCCTCGCTTCCAAGTGACGTGAACTCTGCAGTGTAAGGCCCAGCTGAAGAGGCTGCAGCTCGTCCATCTGTGGGCGCTCTGACGGCTATTGAAAATGCCCATGCTGGATTGCCCTCTCAAATTGCCCAAGATTTACAGCAGAAATACCTTGATCATTTTGTGGGTAAAGAGGCAGTGGCTTGGCAGCAAATTGTAGCTGATTATGTCTAATCTTTTTTTGAGATCATAAACTCTTGATTCATTTGAACTACTGTTGTCTGTGTTTCTTATTGTCTAATATGTTCCCAAATAGGCTTTATTTAGGGCACTTGCTCCAGTAGTGCAAATGTACCTTAATTGCTACATGAGGTGACAATATCTTCTTCAGCTAACTATTAAGGTGTGCTGTGGGTCTGCTACACACATACAATGGGGGTTATTTACTAAAGGCAAATCCACTTTGCACTTAAAATTGCACTGAAAGTGCACTTGGAAGTGCAGTCACTGTAGATCCGAGGGGGACAGGCAAGGAAAATAAAAAACAGCATTTTGGCTTGCACATGATTGGATGATAAAATCAGCAGAGCTTCCCCTCATTTCAGATCTACCCCTCAGATTTACAGGGACTGCACTTCCAAGGGTACTTTCAGTGCAATTTCAAGTGCACTTTGCACTTGTAGTTTGCACTTGTAGTGCAAAGTGGATTTGCCTTTAGTAAATAACCCCCAATGTTTTTGTTCTTAAATGGATCTAATGCATGAAGTTCAAAAATATTATGCCTATTTACAACTCCTTAAATTTTTTGGGGGGGCCTAAAAATTGCAGGAGTTGTCCACATTTAAGAGCACATTGTCACTGTAACTACAAAACTTACAAAATACACTAGTATTGAGCAATGAAATAATAAGCCACACATTGTTTAGTAAAAAACATTTTACGCAAAGCACATTCACATGTGCATTTTAAGGTTTTAAAACAAACCAACATCTTGGTGTATAACATGTATGTTTTGCATTATTTCTACATTTTTGTGGCTAAACAGGTATGTTCTAAACCATTAGATACACATCCAAAACTCAGTAACCTACAAAGTTCAAGTTTGGTAAAGTGACTGGCAACCGAGACATTAGTATCCCAAGACTGTGTGGATGTTGCCTTCCTCAGATGGGGTGATCTCACCCCTTTAAAAGCCAAAATTTGAAGCCACGTACACGTAGAGGCTTACCATTTAAATGTCCCCTATGATCCCATGCCTAAAATGTGTGTAGTTACAAACATCTATTTTTCTAAAGCCCCAAAACACACAGTGTGTCAACATGTGCTATCTCCCATGATGGGGTATCAATGGGTGCGTTTCGGGGGTGCAACCCCTTCCTCAGAGCTACTTTAGTAATGAGGAAGGGTTTGCACCCCCCAAACGCATCTATTGATACCCCGTGATGGGAGATAGCACATGTTGACACACTGTGTGTTTTGGGGCTTTAGAAAAATAGATGTTTGTAACTACACACATTTTAGGTATGGGATCATAGGGGACATTTAAATGGTAAGCCTCTACGTGTATGTGGCTTCAAATTTTGGCTTTTAGAGAGGTGAGATCACCCCATCTGAGGAAGGCAACATCCACACAATCTTGGGATACTAATGTCTCAGTTGCCAGTCACTTTACCAAACTGATGGGAGATAGCACATGTTGACACACTGTGTGTTTTGGGGCTTTCGAAAAATAGATGTATGGAACTACACACATTTTAGGCATGGGATAATGGGGGAAATAAGAATGTTAACGCCCAATTTGTGGGCACCTTCAAATTTTGGGTGTTAGATTCTAAAAAACAGATAAACATTACGATTCACATTAGTTAGGGCAGTGTTTTCCAACTCTTCTCCTCAAGATGCAAACCCGGGTCATGTTTTCTTGATTTCTTGAATTTGGCACAGGTGATGTTATCATTTTCACTGTTAGTAATTCACACAGTTGTTTATAGACTGAGGAAAATCTAGAAAACAGGACCTGGTGGTGCACCTAGAGGAGTGGAGAAACACTGAGTTTTGTCCCTAAACTTTCACATTTTAAAATCATAAAAACATGGTAATTAGTAAGGGCAAACAGGAGCTAACAAGTTAAACAATAAACTTCAGACCAGGCAAGAGGTACCACATTTATCGGCATATAACACGCACAGGCGTATAACACGCATATTCATTTTAAGAGGGAAGTTTCAGGAAAAAAAATTACATTTTAAATAAGGATCTTTGAAGCAAAATAAGGGTCAGTGCCCATCTGCAGCCTCACCATTGCCATCAATGCAGCCTGATCAATGCCCATCTGCAGCCTCACAAGTGCCATCAATGCAGCCTCATCAGTCCACATCAATGCAGCCTCACCATTGCCATCAATGCAGCCTGATCAATGCCCATCTGCAGCCCAGAGAGGACAGGGAGGGGGGCGGGACGAGCGCCGACAGATTACATACAGTGAGAATCTCCTATGATAGACAGAACAGTGGTCCAATGGAGGCCCAGGAGACGGGAGTTCCTATTACAGAGGCCGCCAAGTAAACAGGAGATTCTCACTTTCTGTAATCTGATGGTGCTCGTCCTGCCCCCCCCTCCCTGTCCCCTCCGAGGCAGCTAAAACTGAAGTATTGGCGTATAACACGCACGCACTATTTGCACCCGATTTTCATGGTGAAAAAGTGAGTGTTATACGCCAATAAATACAGTAATTAGAATTTGGCAAGCATGTTCACAAAAACTCTGATTCTTCGCTGTAAAGCAGTGGAAACCTCCTTGATTTGCTCCAGTTCCTTCAAACACTGCAACATATCTGCACTTATTCTGCCAATAGTACATCGTGGAAGATCATGACCTAGTAAGAAGAGTAAAAAGCATTAGTTATGATCAAGTTACTAGTCAAATTAAGGAAATACTTACCTACCCAGTTTATTGTTGCTTGCAACCTGCTTGCCCTTCAGACACCTACACTACTAGGCATGTACACACTGCAACTACTCTATAATCTTGGCCCTGGTGCTTGGGTCTCCCAAACTCGGATACCTAGCAACACTCTTTCCACTACTTCCTTCTCCATGCTAATGTTAAGGCATTACATACTTTGCTCATGTGTGGAGTGGGTGTTTGGTTTGGACATCTAAACACTCGACATGTATACACATTTGAAGCAAGATTCCAAGAATACTTACTTGCGAAAACAAGAGGCTCCAGAATACTTTCTTACTCTTCTGGTTCGCTTTGGCCTTCACTGTGACTCGTGTCAGGGGATTTGATGTCCACAATGACAATGTCTGTGCTGGGTCCAGGAGACAGATCCCATGGCTCCAAAGAAACATCCTGGGTGAGCTGACCACACTCACTTTCCTCTAAAAAGAAACAATACACCATTCATTAAGCTACTCCAAATCCTATCTGTTTCTAGCATCCATTTTGCTACATTAGTTGACCAACCTTGCACTTGGTCTGATGTCAATGTTTGCTCCTGACTAGTGGACTCCACCCTGCTGCACTCTGGATGTTTTCTGTGAAAAATGCATAAAAAAGGAAAGGTGATGGCATTTTTCAGAGGGCAAACACTTGACAAGTGCCAACATTGAAAAAGTCCTGCAGTTGCCCCTTACCCCTCTTGTGTCCTATGGGATACAGGAATCCTGTGTTGCATCAGAGGGGGGCGGGGTCACCCGTACACGTCACTGGGAAACCCTGGCGTTCCCCTTGTCAGAGGGGGACGGGGTCACGTGATGGGTGGCCCCGCCCTTAGCTACATAAGAGCTGTCAAGCTAGCACCGCGTCATTGGCTGGGTGCCTCTAGTGGAGGCAGGATCCTGTGCGTATTCCTCACTGGAGTCGCTGGAGATCATCCATCGCTGGAGATCAAGAATTGGATTACATCGCTGGAGTTGGAGCATGGATTTATTGGATTACATTGTTGCAATCTCTTTTTTATTTTTTTATTTTTAATAAAGGACTTGTCCCAAGCTGTCTCCTGTGGTTTTTTAACATTTTGACACTTTCTTTTTGTGAAATGGTAGGGGTACAATGTACCTCTTACCAATTCACATGGGGGGGCAGGATCTGGGTGTCGCCTTTGTTAAAGGGGGTTTCCAGATTCCGATAAGCCCCATGCCCGCAGACCCCCACAGCCACTGGGCAAGGGTTGTGGGGATAAGGCCCTTGTCTACATCAACATGGGGACATCCTCCCCATGTTGAGGGCATGTAGCCTGGCACGGTTCGGGGGGGGGGGGGCGCTCTCTCATCCCCCCTCTTTTCCTGCGGCCTGCCAGGTTGCGTGCTCGGATAAGGGTCTGGTGTGGCTTTTTGGGGGAACTCCACACCATTTTTTTTTAATTTTGTCGCGGAGTTCCCCTTAAAATCCATACCAGACCTGAAGGGCCTGGTAATGGAATTTTTGGGGACCCCACGTATTTTATTTTTTTAAATTTTTCAATGACTTTCAATGACTTTTATGTGTATTGTCGGGACCGACAATTCATTAATAGGCGGCTCTAGTGCTAGTACTTTTAAATTACTTTTTTTTCCTTTAGAAATGTCATTTTGCTCTCGGACTGTTATAAACATGGGAAACATGTGCTACTTTACAGGCATACTATAGACACCCCCAGGTACAAAATTTAAAGGAATATTTCACTTATATTGTTTCACTTTAAGCATTATTAGAATCACTGCTCCAGAAAAAAACTTTTTTTTGCATTGATACATGTCCCCTGGGGCAGGACCCGGGTCCCCAAACATTTTTTATGATAATAACTTGCATATTAACCTTTAAAATTAGCACTTTTGATTGTTCATGTTCGTGTCCCATAGACTTTAAAGATGTTTGCGCGTTCTAACAAATTTTTTGCCTGTTCGCATGTTCTGGATGCGAACCGAACAGGGGGGTGTTCGGCCCATCCCTAGACACCAACATAGTTGTATCTTTAATCTTAAAAACTCAGGGATAATGGTGTTGTGGTAACTTGCCCAAAAAATCAAACAACAAGCATAATAATAATATTCTTTATATCACTAGAAAACAAATGCCTTTTAAAATACGTTTGGCATAACTCCATCAGTATCACCAGCAAAGCAGCTTTATTATTATCAGATTAAAGAACATGAGAATGTGCGCTACATTTCCACACTTCATAATTTGCCACGTCACGAATGTTAATTCTTCCTTACGAATGCTAGTTTACAAGACCAACCGCTACTGGCTCGTTCCTTGGTTCCGATCATGCGTTTTTGTACTTTCGACTTTTGTGTGACGGATTTGTGTACTGACCATCCGAAAATCAGACATGGAGCTGTCGTTAGCCAAAAATTTACTAGCCTATCATCCAACATTTGTTGTCTGAAAATTGGAAAACAATTGTTGAAAGGAGCATACTAACAGTAAGAATTTTGGACAACAGCCTGTCAAACGACAATCCCCTTCTGATTTTCCTACCATGTGTATGAGTTTTAAGGGTTCATTATTTCCCTGAAATTGATGGGCATTTCAAAAGCACATCAGGTGCAGGTCAGCAGATTACCAATTATTTTAATGATGCAGTGTGGATGAGAGTTCTGGCACAGCTTTGACCTTCTTTTGTTTCTTTGTCGCAGCAGGTCTTGTTAAAATGTATTTGCATTGCAGGAAAAGCAGGTCAAATACAGCCCTTTGCTGCATTTTGCATTTAAACACGTTTCAACAGCACTTAGTTTGAATGCAAAAGGCAACATTTGACAAAAAAGACATCTACATGACTTACTGAGCAAGACAAAAGGCAATTTGCAAAGTGCAGCAACCTACAACAATCAAGCATAAATATTCTTTCACCACTCTTACTCCAGAAGACTTAAATCAAATTAGTTGTTTAGGTCACTACAATTTGCCCAATCATTGCTATTTTCATTGCTCGCTGAATACGTTTGAATTGGCCATCTTATTTTCAGTCCTATAAAAGTGGAACAATAAAATAAGCATGTAGACAGTGTGACAGTGTGGTGTTTCATTGGTCAAGACTGCAGTTAAAAGGAAACTATAATATTGTGGGGTTATTTTTAACAATTGTTTTAGAATATCTTTTAATTGGTTTATATATAATTTTTTACCATGCATTTATTATCTTTATTTTGCAAACATACATAAATAAAGAAATGCCACTGAAGTCAAAAAGCATTATGGGTTTCTAAAGAAAGAACATAGCAGAAACTGTTTTCCTTCTAGACTCTCTCTCTCTCTTAAATTTGGTTCTGTATAGAGCAATAGGTAGAAGGGGGAGGGGGACTGCTTTAATTCCCTTGGTTGTATGTTTATATTGAAGAAGGAGCCCCCTTTCTAATTTATTTTTAATTTCCTTTCTTCGCATATTCCTCTTTTCTTACCATTTTATTTCTCTCTCCCCTCCCCTTCCTCTCTCTCCCCTCCCCCTTTATCCTCATTTGGGAGAATTTTTTTGTCGTGCAATTCCTGACTTTTTGTAGATCAATAAAATTGGATAGATATATTAGATAATTCTGTCTGCTTAGACTTATATCTTCAGTTAGATTTTTTGGTGGTTTTTAACCTTTGTATTCATTTTGAAGATTTTCAATAAAATTTGAGGGGTTTCAGGAGATTTTTTGTTTCTGCTAGAATGTTTTCATGTTTACTGAACTTTGTTTTGGAACAAATAATTACATCGTTATGTTAGTTTGAGTATTATTTTGTATTTTTTTTTGTGACTTCATGTTTTATAGCATGCATCCCTTTAAGACCTAAGTTGCACTGTACTGAGCTTTTACTGCCTGTTTCCCCTATTTCTGTGACCAATATATTGGGTGAAATATTAGAGAGGGGCAGCCCCAGATAGGGCTGCAGTGTGCTATGTATGGGTTCCAACTGCTGGGTGCATGCGTGCATACACAATGTTAATATGCTACCTTTACATAGAAATATTACACATTTAATTTTTTGGTCATGAACATAATAAGCAAATAGGTTAGAGATAAAACACTATACATATTATTTAAAGTAAAACTTATGTATAAAATTAAATTGGGCGAACGGCAAGATTTTTAATGCAGAAGAGACATGCTTTGTCTGCTTTGCAATAAAGTTACCTAACTGCCTCTCTGCCTCTTCATCCTTGTAATATTTGTAATATTTGGGGAATCTGGCATTAAATCTCCTTCTGTCCAAGGTTTACAATGTTCACTCACCCCATGGTATCCACAAAGGAGTAGCTTTCTCATTCTAGCACTACAGACTACCTCCCCATTCCTCTTCTCCATAACCTGGGGGTTTGTAGTTCACAGAGATAGCTGGGAGCAATGCAACTGATAACAGGTCGCATGGGCAGAGAGCACAGTAAGTTGTCAACTCAAATTATTTTTGGCAGGTTCAACAGGTATTTTTTTTTAACTTATTGAGAAGATATAAGAAAGACTTTCATATATTAATCAATTCTATACAGCGCTATTGATCCATGTATACAAATCTATGTGCATACAACTAAAAAAATAAATATATATTATACAATAAACTGCAAAAATAGAGCCTGCATTTGTTGGAGATATCTGCACTACTGCACTTTTTGAGTGGAAGTTTGATAAATGAACACTTTATTTTTGCACTTTATTGTATAGAATGGATTAATATATGTACTAAAGTGCTTATGTTGCATTTTGGATACATGAGCTTTGGTTTTTTTAAAGATCCAAGAGCTGGTGGATGATATTAAAAAGACTTTCAATAGTATATTTATCATAAGAAAATAGGCAAATAAGAGAAGTTCATTGTGAGTGTTTACATCCACTTTAAGTTTTATAGTTTTTTAAACGGAATGATGGGCTTGGGTTTATTATAAAAAAATATTGTAATTATGGCTCAGAATAGTGCATTCTTCACAGGTTGCTAGTGATATGTAACAAAAGGCATCCAGTGATAAGCAAAGAAATAGAATTGCTTATGATAGTATTTGAAGGAACAAACCTAATTCATTTGATTTTCTTTCTGTTCAAGCTTTCATTTAATGCACCTGTGTATGCTGAAGATAGGTCAGCATTAAAACTACATATATGCAGCAGTCTAGCATTAACACAGCGGTGTTTCTTTTGCTGAGCCCTCCTGTAACATAGGACTATCGCCTGTTAAATTTTGCCAATAGATCCCTTGTTTTTTTCACTTCTATAGTTACATTTAGACCACTTTCACACTTCAGGCGCTTTCACGCCAAAAAAAACACCTGAAAAGCTCAAGAAAACCTATTTTCATTAAAATCAATGAATGCTTTCACACTGGGGCAGTGCACTGGCAGGGTGGTGAATAAACGCCCCTCTCCATTGAAATGAATGGAAAGTGCTTCAAAAGCGCCTGAAAAGCTCTTCAAAATGCATGAAAAGCTCTTCAAAAGTGTTCAGTGTTTTACTGGCAGTTTACAAGCGCCTCAGTGTGAAAGGGGCCGTAATAGCACTTAATTCCAGAACTTTTACTTCTGTACACCAGAATTACAATTTCTTTTTATATTAAATCATTGTAAATACCCTCTGTGGCAGTATGAAAATCAGACAGTGGAGAAGTCAAAAGTAAGACGACTTTCACACTGGGGCATTGGGGGCGTCGGCGGCAAAACGCCGCTATTTTTAGCAGCGCTTTACCGATGTTTTTGCGGCCTTTTACGGCCACTAGCGGGGCACTTTTAACCCCCCGCTAACAGCCGAAAAAAGGGTCAAAAGCTCCCGCAAAGCGCCACTGCAGCGCATTTCGGCGGTTCTGCCCATTGATTTCAATGGGCAGGGGCGCTGTAGGAGCGGTGTATACACCGCTCCTACAGCGCCTCAAAGATTTGGCTTGCAGGACTTTTTTTGGCGTCCTTCCAGTGCACCACTCCAGTGTGAAAACACTCGGGCTTTCACACAGGAGTGAGAGGAGAGGCTCTTTACAGGCGCTATGCAGGTGCTATTTTTAGTGCTATAGCACCTGTAAAGCACCTCAGTGTAAAAGCAGCCTAACTTTTGTGGCTGTTTAATGGGTCATATTTATAGACTGGTAAAAAACAAATAATACAATAAATTATTATTTTTATTAGCCACATTTCCTCTAATTAATTTCCCAAACTGATTAGAAAGTGACAACCGAGGTTACTCTGTTATCAATGTGGACAATAGTCAATGCTACTCCCTCAATGTTGAATGTACCTCTCTTGCTCTTTGCCTCTTTCTGATGTTTGGTAACAGCTGAGTGAGTAGCATTTTTCTGGCTGAATTACAGAGTACTGCTCTACTGCATTGTATTTTTCCTCTGTCACAATACTGACAATAACACAGACACGCAAACACTGGCTTTCCTCGTCCTGTGCTACATTCTAGCAGATAAAAGCCTCAATCAGGGATAGATTTACTTTTAAGTGTAGCTAGAGAAACACAATGTCCTGAGCTCTGTGTTTCTGCAAATGTACTTTTTTTTATCTGAAATCAGCGTCTCTAATGGGAATGGAAAGCTGAAAAAAATAATAACAATTTCTTTGTGTAATATGGCATTAGCACCTCCTCTTAGCAGGGGTCCAGACTGATCGCTGTGTGTCTGTATGTGCCCCACTGCCCCCTGCTATAGAGAAAACCATCAAACAACATGTAGCTTCTGATATTGTTTCCTTACTAAAAACAATAATTTGAGTTTATATTAAAAAAAAAAAAATCATCCTCCAACATTTTTCCCAAAGAAGGTTTAGCTGTGGAACTGGAATATAACTGGGTGTACACAAGAAACAAAAAACTATTTGCCAGCTTACTGATAGCTTATTAAAATAGACCAAAGATTGGACTCCCTAAATACGCTGTTGTATTGACTAGGAGGTGAAATCTGAAAACAGAGCATATAACTACAAAGAGAGCAACAGGAGAAACAAAACCAACAAAGGAATACCTTTTGGTCTTTCTTTAGGCAAAAACACATTCCTTACAGTATATCTTAACCCAAAACATTTTTTTTTTGAGTTTTGGATAGTGTAGGCAAGGATTAGGATCCCTATCGGGTTCTTATTGCTGGCTATGTCTCCATCAGGGAGATTTGCTATCTATTTGTCCTGGTGATCAAAACCACCGGGAAAGAAAGTGATAGGAATTAGAGTTGCCTCCAGAACAGGAATAGAAGAAGAGAAACCTTCCAATAAAGACACTTGTTGCAGTTGTCACAACTGTTCGAGAGGGGATTTTGTTTTTTGGAGAGATTTCCTTTTATCAAAAATGGAAAGTGTACTTTTTATTGCTATCCTTATTTTTGTCCCTATTTGGTAGATATATGTTGTATAAGGTATACTTTCTTGGTATATTTATAGTTAAGTATTTTATAGTATATTTGTATTTATGATATGTTTTGTATATGGTAGATATACAGTATTTTATTTGTGTCTCTATTCGATAAATATATGGTAGATATATATTTGGTAAAAATGTTTTTGTCATGCTGGTCTTTAGCACTGACACAGAAAGTGCTAAAAAATCTTAATAAAAACTCTACCTTATCATATTTTGATTTTTTTTTTCCTGTTTATGTTCCTATTTACTGTTTGTGTCATCAGACACTCTTCCCTCGCTCTTTTTTCTCTTTCTTATGTTGTCAGGAGTGTGTAGCGCTCCTGCTCCATCACAGCTGCTGGTCTCATTTCAGCATCCAGGTTTTGGCTGTGATGTATTCTCCCTGTCTGTTTGTCCACCTGCAAGGTGACTGATGTGGCCAACCTCTAGATGGAGACCAAACCTGGATTTAAATTAGCCAAGCCTGCAGTCTCATGTGATAGTGTGTCTAACATGTGCTCCAAGCTCCCTGTTTGTCTACCATCTTCTAGTTTGGATTCCCTTGTTGACAGCCTCAGATTGGATACTAAATACACTCTGAACTCTAATATTGAAAGTGCATTCGCGCTACTATGGATAGTGTATAAAATATATAACAAAGATAAATAATAATAATATGTGCAGCAAAATTTATAGTGTACCACAAAACACTCAGTAGTAAAAATTGATAAAATAGGGGGGCGTGGCCAGCAGCCGAGGTGAATGGCTGCAGTGTGAGAGAGCTCTGTCATCCACGGGCACACCGGAGCTCATACAGCGACTCCAAAGCCTCTAAAAGCGGCGATTTTCACCTCTATCAGGTCGGGCACACCCTGGGAACATGTCCAGGAAAAGAAAAGAAACCGGGAAGATCAGCAGGATGACAGACTTTTACATGCTTCCCCGCAGCACACAGGCCCAGGATGGCGCCGGTCATCTACCAAGAGACACAATTGCAAGGATTCACTTCTATCAAACTAAAGAGAAGTTTCTTCAATGCATGCGAAATTCTGACAACGCACTACCATGCATTCAAGGCCTCTCCTTCTTTACTGATTTATCAGCATACACAATGCAAAGAACGAAGAATTTGGCCACTATCACCAAACCGTTGAGAAACCACCACATCGCCTATAGATGGGCCTATCCAGCAAAACTGCTAATTAGAAAAGATGGGAAAACGTTCCCTGTCCAGTCAGTGGAAGATGGCATATGGTTACTGAAGGAATGGGACATTCTAGACAAGGCGGAGGATCCACCATCAAGTGCCTCAACTCCACGTCCACATTCTCCAGCCTGGCCACAAGATGCAACTGACTGAGGCTAAAACTACACGTAACCACCAATTTACAAAGTTGTGCTCCGGTGCATCCGTGGAACCTTATTTAGTTCTCTTTTCGCTCCTGAGAAGTTACGGGATAATATCCCAACAGATTCAGTTGAATCGTTACATTTTTTGTTAATAACTTTTCTTTTTTACTTTTAACTGGAGATTTTTCATTTTTGTTGTATTAATCTCTGATAGAATACCTTAACAGTTTCACAATATCTGGACTCTGGTTCACTGTTAAAGGAACTCTTACACAAGAAATCCTACTTCAATATACATTTCAACAGGACTAACAACTCAAAAGGCCCTCCCAAACCCACTCCTCAAGATTTACATCATGGGGTTTAAAATCTCCTCGTTTAATGTTCGCGGACTGAACAGTCCTCAAAAAAGATCAATGCTTTGGAAAGAAGCCAGACTTCTACAGAGTGACATTCTTTGTCTTCAAGAGACCCACTTCTCAGCATCCAAACCTCCGAAATTTTCCCATCAGAACTTTCCTACTATCATCTGCTCCAATGCTCCAAAGAAGAAAAGAGGAGTGGCAATCCTCATCAAAGACACTATTTCCTTTCGTCAGATCTACAAGGATGTAGACGACGTGGGTAGATATATTATACTGGTTGGTGAGGTAAACAACACAGTATACACTATAGTAAATGTCTACTTACCTAATGTAAAACAAATTTCTTTTTTAAACAGAATTTGGAAACGAGTACGTGAAGTACAAAAGGGGTACACCATAATTTGTGGAGATTTCAATGCTATACCAAACAAAACTCTAGATGTCTCGGCCGAGACCCCGAAAAGTTGGGAAAGAGTGACCCTTTCGCGCTTCATGGCCTCAGAAAGCCTACACGACGTGTGGAGATGTCAACACTCGACAGAGCGGGATTATTCTTACTTCTCGAGTGTACATCGCACATATTCAAGAATTGATTTCTTTTTGGTGGATAAATTTCTGTTACAAAATATTAGTATGTCCAATGTACACAATATTACATGGTCAGACCATGCTCCAGTCTCCATTATGGTGGAGGGATCTCGCACTGAGACAAGAGCAAACAGATGGAAAAACGATACCTTTCTTTTTTCACATCCAGACCACAAACATACAATTAATAAAGAACTACACGAGTTCTTCAAGAATAATACCAGATCAGTGCCAGATCCCTTTACAATCTGGAATTGTCATAAAGCCTACATAAGGGGTATTCTCATGAAAATGAGCAGTGTAGCTAAAAAGCAAAGAAACAAAAAATTGAATGACCTACTCCTTCAAATAAAAAACCTAGAGTCAATAAACAAAAAAGCTCCAGATACCAAAACCAGCTCACAATTAGACCAACTCAGACATGATCTTAGACTAATACTTATTTCCCAACACAAACATACAGTTCAAAAATGGAAAACACATTATTACAGTCAGGGCAATAAAGCAGGTAAATTACTAGCAAACCAAGTAAAGGAAAAAAACCATCAAACAAAAAATTCCATTTATCTTTCACCCAAACACAGGCATTAGGCTATCCAACCCAAAAGATATTGCTAACGCTTTTAGAGATTACTATAACAATCTCTACAATCTAAAAGACGACACTACAACCCACCAACCGTCCCCCGAGATGATCCAGATATTTTTGGACTCTATCTCAATGCCTAAATTGAATTTAGACTAATTACAATATATTAATGCACCAATCTCTATGTCCGAATTAAATAAAACAATTCTATCCCTCCCTAACAACAAATCACCAGGCCCAGACGGCTTTTCATCAGAATACTACCGGACATTTCAATCCATATTAGGCCCACACTTATTAAATATATATACATCAGCCATTTCTACATCTTCATTCCCCCTAGAAATGTTAACCGCCACAATTGTGACTTTACCCAAACCTGGGAAATCTCTTGACACTCCACAAAACTTCAGGCCTATATCCTTGTTAAATGTAGACCTGAAGATTTACGCAAAGATTATAGCCAACAGACTGGCACAATTCTTGCCCACATTAGTTAAACATGATCAAGTTGGGTTTATCCCGGGCCGTCAAGCACCAGATGCAACACGCCGAATTATTAACCTACTTCACGCAGCGGAATCCTCGGGCACGCCTTCTCTGCTTCTATCATTAGATGCAGAGAAGGCCTTTGACAGGATCCACTGGGGATATCTGAGACTTGTTTTAGACAAGTTTGGCATCTCAGGGGAAATAAATTCAGCCATTTTAGCACTATATACTAACCCCTCTGCGATGGTATACACAGAAGGAATGTTCTCAGATAGTTTTAATATTACCAATGGGACAAGACAAGGTTGCTCTTTATCTCCCCTCATTTTTGCTTTATTAATGGAACCCCTGGCCGAAAAAATTAGATCACACCCAGAAATTTCAGGTATCAAAATCTCCAAAGAGGCACACACCATCTCACTTTTTGCAGATGATGTGATTCTATCTCTTTCCAATCCCAACACCTCCTTACAAACAGTACACAATATTTTAAACCACTTTAATCAAATTTAATACTACAAAGTTAATGCTTCCAAATCCAACCTACTTGCCATGAACATAGAAGAGACACTACGTAATTCCCTATCATCACGCTTTCCGTATCCATGGGCAGACAAACCTATCCAATACTTAGGGATCCAACTGACGACACCAAGCAGCAATTTATTTAAAGTGAACCTGGCTCCACTCATTTCCTCCATCCAACCAGAACTAAACAGATTAAAGTCCTTTTGTTTGTCTTGGATGGGAAGACTGGCAGCATATAAAATGCTTATTCTACCAAGAATACTGTATTATTTCAGAGCTCTTCCAAGCTCTATACCAGCAAAATTCTTTACAACAGCCCAATCGCAACTACATAAATTTGTATGGGCAGACAAAAAAACCGAGATGCTCGCGGTCTTCTCTTTCGAGACATAGAAAGGCAGGTGGAATGGGACTCCCAATTTTAAGAGACTACTTCGCTGCTAGCATACTAGACCAAACAAAATATTGGTTCCAAAAACAGTCCTCTAAACATTGGGCCACTATAGAACAAGCCTGGTCGAATCCGAATTCTCTGAGATCCACATTGCTAGCATACTCTTTTTCAAACACTCACCTCAAATCTAATTATCCTACCATACAACTAGTACTAAATACATGGAAGAAATTCTGCTCCGAAATAAGACATAATACAGACCTTACGGAAATTCCCACCCCGCTTAATTCAATATGCACACATATTAAAGATCTAAATACAAAACAATGGGAACATAAAGGAATAACCCTAATCTCGGATATGTACGACCGAGAAAAAATCGTCCCCTTCAACACACTAGCCCAAAAATACTCTCTTCCTACCTCTGACTACTACATGTACATAAGAATCATAACATTCTTAAAATCTCACCAGATGCAACCTATTAGAATTCCACATAAGGCATGGGCATACTGGAACGACAAATCTACCTCAAGAAAAGGAATTTCCTTATTCTACACTTTATTACAACAAAAAGACTCATACACTAAATTGCCAGCACACCAAAAATGGGAGTCAGAACTCTCTATGACCTTTTCAGAAAAACAATGGCTAGAAGCTATTAAATCCAACAACTGTTTCAGGAGATCCACAGCACACTGGGAGACAACCCAAAAACTACTACTTAGATGGTACTACACCCCCTATCTAACTGCAAAATTCTCCAATATTAGCTCCAATGAATGTTGGCGAGGATGCGGCAAAGTAGGCACCCTTCTTCACATGGTATGGGAGTGCCCCAACCTGTGGAGCTTTTGGAGAGCAATATTCAGATTAATATAAAAAATTACAGGCTTTATAAGGAAAGGTGAAGCAGAATTAGCCATTTTAAACATACACATAGACCACTACCCTCCTGCTCTCAGACCAATAGTGATACAAATTCTGATGGCAGCCAGATTGACAATCACTAGTAAATGGAAATCTAGCAGCTCACCGAATATTAGTGATGTTATCAGGAAAATAGATGAAGCTTTCAAATATGAACAGATTACACAAGCCACTTTTATAAACAATGGGATCCTTGGATCAGCTTCAGGAAAATGACATAGAAAAAGTTTATGTGTACTTATTTTTCCCTTGCTCTTTTCCGTTAATATGCAATAAGGAGCCAGAGTCCTTAGCTCCTTTATTAATATTGTTTTTTTTCTGTTATCCTTTTTTTTCTTTTCATATGTAACTTGAGATAAATATTCTCCAATTTACTACATTGAAAGTCAATATGGTTGTTTGATTATAATCAATCTACGATTGTTTAGACATAAGCTGTGGTTGTAATTTAAAAGCTTATGGAGATATGTTATTAACCTTGCAGAACTGTGATAATATTTTTGAAAATACCTTGCATGGTATAATATTGTGAATTATTTTCTTGGAAAACCTTCAATAAAAAAGATAAAAAAAAAAAAAAATTGATAAAATAAAATTTAGGCGTTGTTCCTCGCCTTCTCACATCACTTCCGGTCACGGCTCTATCAGGCCAATCCCTATTGGATCCAGGATTGGCCGGATAGAGCCGTGATCGGAAGTGATGTGAGAAGGCGACGAACAACGCCTAAATTTGTTCCCTGTAACATTTTTACTTATACTTTGTAAGAGTCTATGCCTTTCTTTAATAAATATATCTTTTAACCTGACATATTTCACAATTGGAGATCCCTCTTTCCTCCCCCTTGTTCCCCCTGTATTGAGGTACTGCCCTCACTGGGTGATTGGACAAGTGAACTGCCACGGTTCGGGAAGGAAGATGGATACAATACGCCAAACAGAGGAATCACATCCCTTATCTAGAAGCGTCGGGAGATCCCTCTAGTGGCAACTACATGCCATAACTAGCACTGAAGTGAACTGCTGCTACCTGTGAAAAAAAGACGGATGTATTAGACCAACCAGAAGAATTATACATTAGACCCAGGAAAGACGGGAGATCCCTCTAGTGGTTACTGCATGCTATAACTAGCATCGAGGTAAGAGTTCTGTGAGACCAGAATACTAAAGAAGCTGCAATAAGACTACGAGGGCAAATAATTGATTACATTATTGAATTTTATTACTTTTTACCTATTGCAAGAACTCTGGACTTCCTGATTATTATTTTATTTTTATTTTTATTTTTATTTTCATATTTATCCCATCCATTTATTTTTCTTATACGCTATTTAAAGTGCACGTATATTTTAATCTCACTAGGATATATACATTCATTTATTTTCCCCAGATCATATTGAATATATACACCAAGACACCAATATAAATTAATATAATATTTTAACCTATTCACTATATACACTCTGAACTCTGGATAAATAAAGCAGTGCAGCGCTATACCCAGAAGTTCAAATATTACTAATAAAAGTCCCTTTAAATTTAAATCCAAAAGTTGATAGAGAAAAGGTCTCCTCTGTAGTGGTCTAAGTGCTCATGACAGTCCATGCTATACATCCGTGATTCCATCACCAGCTAGCCAAACCGCTCACCTCAGCATATGAACCCCTGAGCTAACAGACGGGTCAAAACAGCATTTACCACTCTCAGTGGATAAAGATGGAGACTTGCATGGGCAGATGGTCACACGATATAAAGGCAGCACTCAGTAATTGATGAACATGTTCACATTCAATAAAAATAAGAGTACATAGTGCACACTGTGTGGCTAAGAAGATCACATTTATTAAAAGTCAAGTATTCACATACACAGCACTACACCCTAGTGCTGGGATAAAGGTAAAATGGCATCAAAGGATAACGTCAAGTAGTAATGGTGGCTGCAGTGATGTCCAAGGAACTCCCGCATGCGTATCGTCCACATCCGGACTTCATCAGCGGTAGTGGAGTCCAAGACATCAGATCTATATATATAGAGCCCCAATAACTGTTTCCTGTGTGATAAAAAACCTCCCATGGGCACCATCCAATCAGCTCCGGCCACTATGGGGTCAAGGGGATTACTTCCTGCCCAAGCTTATAGGTCACTATAGCAACCAAGGCATCTACATCATGACACCTGTGATCAGGAAGTAAAACCCCTATTAGCATAAAACTATGGTCATGTGACCTTACACTCATGTTACCAGCAGAAGCTGGAACACAAACAACTATAGAACTCCGCCCCTCATAACCAAGCCTCCTCCTCAAGCCATTGCTATGGTGATCAGCTCAACATGGTAGTAACCCTCACACAGCCTGCTTTGTGAAATTTAAATGTCACAACTATATGCCACTGTTTGTATGGCTGCTACCTGATCACAAACTAAAAAATGCTTATACCGATCACCACACCTGCATATAATAGGCTAAGAAGGAAGAGGGGGATTTCAAATAAAAAGGTTAAAATAAAAATAAAATTTAATAAGCGGCATATGGAAAATTCCCCATATACTATATAAAAAACAACATCACTGCAGCCACCTGACAGCCATACCATGAGCATAACATTTATTCCAAATCTCAATGTATAAGATAAACAAAATACAAACATACATATCGATATTCCAGAGGGAAAATATACAATGCACGTAATTAACGATCTGAGATGATACACCATGCGAATTGTTTATCGATTGGAAATGAAACAATTCAAGTTGAATTCGACATTGAGTCCCATGGGTACCCCCACTTGGGTCTCGTAAACGCAAAACAACTCACGGCGGCTCAATTGTTGAATAAAGTCCCCCCCCCTCCAATGGGGGGTCACTTTTTCAACCCCCCAGAATTTTAATTTGGCGGGGCTTCAAGCATGGAATAATCGAAAATGCTTGGAAACGTTGTGAGTGACCAAACCTTTTTTAATATTATTCACATGTTCTCCTATTCTAATATGTAAAGGTCTAGATGTTCTCCCTACATATTGGAGGCCACATTCACACTCCATCATGTACACTACCCCTGTAGTGGAACATGTGATCCTTTATTTTGTAAACTTTCTTGGTTGCTGTGGCAACAAACTCCTTACGTTTTTTAATATTACCTTTAGCCTGTTTACATGGTGGACATTGTCCACAGGCATAGAATCCCGTCAGTATATTAAATATCCTATTCTCAAACAGGACTGGTGGATCAATAACCCCAGGGGCCAACTTATCTCTCAAAGAAGGGGCCTTTTTATAGACAGCTGGACCAAGCACCTTATCCCGCATGAGAATAGGCCAATGTTTGCGAACCACTCTTTCAAATTGTTTATACTGAACATTGAAATCAAGAGCCATTTTAATATTCCCTGATGTATCCTGTTGAATTTTAGGGCAATTAGACACCAACGTGTTTCTGTCAAGCATCCGGACACTTTCAATATCTCTATCAATACTGGTCCTGTCATACCCCTTTTGAATAAAGCGGGCCGACAGAACCTGTGATTGTGAGATGTAATCACTCTCTAGTGAATAATTTCGCCTAATGCGCACAAATTGTTACTTCGGGATGTTGCACAACCACTGAGAGTGGTGGCAGCTTCCTAGGGGGATGAACGCATTGCGATCGGTTGGCTTGAAATGATTCATCAGCTTAAAACGATTCCCCTCCATAGAAATATCCAAATCCAGGAAGACAATCCGTTCGTTACTGATGTTCCAAGACAGGACTATGTTCCTGGTATTCCTATCCAATTTCTGCATAAACAAATCAAGATTGGTCCTATCCCCCGTCCAAATCATAATAATGTCATCAATATATCTTTGGTAACAGACAAGTTCCGGGGGCGTATTTTTGTAGATGGCGTCTTCCTCCCAGTGTGCCATAAATAAATTGGCAACACTGGGAGTAAACCGGGCCCCCATGGCTACGCCTCTAGTTTGGAGGTAAAATTGTCTGTTGTACCAAAAGTAATTTTTTGATATTTAATATACTGATGGGATTCTATGCCTGTGGACAATGTCCACCATGTAAACAGGCTAAAGGTAATATTAAAAAACGTAAGGAGTTTGTTGCCACAGCAACCAAGATCATTCAGATCATAGAAGCCTTACCTGATTTGTCTTCTTGTTTTTTACTTAACAGCGGATGTTAGCTCACTGTACACAATTATCAGTCATGAGGACACTTTGAAGTCAGTACAGTGGGCTTTCGGAACATCCGATCTTACGAGAAGACATAAGAGCTTCGTTCTCGATTGTTTGAATTTTTGTCTATCAAAAAATTACTTTTGGTACAACAGACAATTTTACCTCCAAACTAGAGGCGTAGCCATGGGGGCCCGGTTCGCTCCCAGTGTTGCCAATTTATTTATGGCACACTGGGAGGAAGATGCCATCTACAAAAATACGCCCCCAGAACTTGTCTGTTACCAAAGATATATTGATGACATTATTATGATTTGGACGGGGGGATAGGACCAATCTTGATTTGTTTATGCAGAAATTGGATAGGAATACCAGGAACATAGTCCTGTCTTGGAACAGCAGTAATGAATGGATTGTCTTCCTGGATTTGGATATTTCTATGGAGGGGAATCGATTTAAGCTGATGAATCATTTCAAGCCAATCGATCGCAATGCATTCATCCCCCTAGGAAGCTGCCACCACTCTCAGTGGTTGTGCAACATCCCGAAGGGACATTTCGTGCGCATTAGGCAAAATTGTTCACTAGAGAGTGATTACATCTCACAATCACAGGTTCTGTCGGCCCGCTTTATTCAAAAGGGGTATGACAGGACCAGTATTGATAGAGATATTGAAAGTGTCCGGATGCTTGATAGAAACACGTTGGTGTCTAATTGCCCTAAAATTCAACAGGATACATCAGGGAGTATTAAAATGGTTCTTGATTTCAATGTTCAGTATAAACAATTTGAAAG
Organism: Aquarana catesbeiana; assembly: GCF_042186555.1. Lineage (NCBI taxonomy): Eukaryota > Metazoa > Chordata > Amphibia > Anura > Ranidae > Aquarana > Aquarana catesbeiana. The sequence continues at coordinate 96,527,024 of NC_133333.1, read as the reverse complement.
AGTGGTTCGCAAACATTGGCCTATTCTCATGTGGGATAAGGTGCTTGGTCCAGCTCTTCCTCAGTTTCCCCAGTTTGTCTATAAAAAGGCCCCTTCTTTGAGAGATAAGTAGGCCCCTGGGGTTATTGATCCACCAGTCCTGTTTGAGAATAGGATATTTAATATACTGACGGGATTCTATGCCTGTGGACAATGTCCACCATGTAAACAGGCTAAAGGTAATATTAAAAAACGTAAGGAGTTTGTTGCCACAGCAACCAAGAAAGTTTGCAAAATAAAGGATTTCATCACATGTTCCACTACAGGGGTAGTGTACATGATGGAGTGTGAATGTGGCCTCCAATATGTAGGGAGAACATCTAGACCTTTACATATTAGAACAGGAGAACATGTGAATAATATTAAAAAAGGTTTGGTCACTCACAACGTTTCCAAGCATTTTCGATTATTCCATGCTCGAAGCCCCGCCAAATTAAAATTCTGGGGGGTTGAAAAAGGGACCCCCCATTGGAGGGGGGGGACTTTATTCGACAATTGAGCCGGCGTGAGTTGTTTTGGATTTACGAGACCCAAGTGGGGGTACCCATGGGACTCAATGTCGAATTTGACTTGAATTGTTTCATTTCCGATCGATAAACAATTCGCGTGGTGTATCATCTCAGATCGTTAATTACGTGAATGGTATATTTTCCCTCTGGAATATCGATATGTATATTTGTATTTTGTTTATCTTATACATTGAGATTTGGAATAGATGTTATGCTCATGGTATGGCTGTCAGGTGGCTGCAGTGATGTTGTTTTTTATATAGTATATGGGGAATTTTCCATATGCTGCTTATTAAATTTTATTTTTATTTTAACCTTTTTATTTGAAATCCCCCTCTTCCTTCTTAGCCTATTATATGCAGGTGTGGTGATCGGTATAAGCATTTTTTCATTTGTGGTCAGGTAGCAGCCATACAAACAGTGGCATATAGTTGTGACATTTAAATTTCACAAAGCAGGCTGTGTGAGGGTTACTACCATGTTGAGCTGATCACCATAGCAATGGCTTGAGGAGGAGGCTTGGTTATGAGGGGCGGAGTTCTATAGTTGTTTGTGTTCCAGCTTCTGCTGGTAACATGAGTGTAAGGTCACATGACCATAGTTTTATGCTAATAGGGGTTTTACTTCCTGATCGTAGGGTCATATGACCGGGTGTCATGATGTAGATGCCTTGGTTGCTATAGTGACCTATAAGCTTGGGCAGGAAGTAATCCCCTTGACCCCATAGTGGCCGGAGCTGATTGGATGGTGGCCATGGGAGGTTTTTTTATCACACAGGAAACAGTTATTGGGGCTCTATATATATAGATCTGATGTCTTGGACTCCACTACCGCTGATGAAGTCCGGATGTGGACGATACGTGTGCGGGAGTTCCTTGGACATCACTGCAGCCACCATTACTACTTGACGTTATCCTTTGATGCCATTTTACCTTTATCCCAGCACTAGGGTGTAGTGCTGTGTATGTGAGTACTTGACTTTTAATAAATGTGATCTTCTTAGCCACACAGTGTGCACTATGTACTCTTATTTTTATTGCATGTGAACATGTTCATCAATTACTGAGTGCTGCCTTTATATCGTGTGACCATCTGCCCATGCAAGTCTCCATCTTTATCCACTGAGAGTGGTAAATGCTGTTTTGACCCGTCTTTTAGCTCAGGGGTCCATATGCTGAGGTGAGCGGTTTGGCTAGCTGGTGGTGGAATCACGGATGTATAGCACTGCATGGACTGTCATGAGCACTTAGACCACTACAGAGGAGACCTTTTCTCTATCAACTTTTGGATTTAAATTTAAAGGGACTTTTATTAGTAATATTTGAACTTCTGGGTATAGCGCTGCACTGCTTTATTTATCCTATGTACTTTGAGGTTTTTTATGTTTACCTTCAGTGTTCAACTGCTTGTATTTTTAAATATTGGATTTTTTGCGCTGACTTTATTTTATTTATAATTGACACTCTGAACTCTGCCTGCCTTTTGAATACAGATTTGACTCTGACTATTCTGAACCTTGCCTGCCTTGTACCGGGACTGCCATTGGACTACTCAGCCTGATTGCCAACCCCAAGTACCTGTTTGCTGTGCTAAGTTTGCACCTGCCCCAGCATGGTGCCCAGGCAATATGGAATTGTGTATAAGTCCTGGGGCCAACTAAGTACTGAAGTGGGAACAGGTAATATAACCACCTAGGTGTACTCTTAGGCAATGTAAGATAACCTTCAATGACCCATTCAGATCTGAGAGACACCCATTGAAAACACACAGAAACAGATGCTAAGTGTTTCAACAGTTGTCTGGTTTATTGAGCACAAAATACACTGTATTTATGCAGATGCAAAAGAAAAAGGTAGGGGCTAGGAGGGACTTCCCATATGTTATCAGAATAAGACACAAGTAATCTCTAGCAAACATCTGTTTCCATTCTGACCATGCATATTCTCAATAACGTATTTTACAGTTAGGACAGGCAACTTATTCTTAGGCTCTGTCTTAAACCACAAACCACAAGATAAAGTCTCTTGTAGGTGAGAAACAGATGTTTGCCTACAGATAAAGATATACTGTAGCCTGTTTCTTACAGGAACAGGAAGCTTGACACAAAAAACTGTCAAACTCTTAATTCTATGTAAAACAGACATGAGTCTTGCTACAAAATCATATATACATATTTAGCAAAACTTAGGGAAATCTAGAAAGAATTGTTTTATACATTCTCTTACAAGTACCGGTAGGCCTACTTGCCTTATGGGAAAGGGGGCTGCTATCGATGGAGAATACAGAAGCTAGCAATAGTGCCTGACCACCTGCGTTAGAGGTAAGCATGAGATATCTATACTCTCTTTTCCTTCCTATAGGCATTGTAGGCCTTACATTCTTCTCCTTTTTCATCTTTAAAGTTTATCATTTTTTTATTAATAAATTACAAGAAAAACATACATATTCTGTATCTCCTCACTTTTAAAATTTAAAACATTTTTCAAAACAATAAATATTCAGCATTTCTACTCCATGCTGAAAATATGCTTTACGATATATGCCAGTCTGGATCTTTCTATATAGCAGTTTATTTCAGTGAATGAAAGGGTGAGGTTCATTACCCAACTCAAGGGTGTCAATATAAGGCTCCTTTTTTATGGAAAACTGCCAAAAATTAAAGATTTACAGACACATTACCTTAACATTACTTAACTGCCCACATGGATAACATGACCTGTTTTTTGGCAGCAGTTCTTAATAAATAGCACAAGTAGGATTATTGTAATAATATTATAACTTGCTATACTTTTTGGCAATAGTTGGTCAGAATATAAGCCTGCTGTAGGCAGGTATACTGTATACATATAAAATGCTTATCACTACATGACATGTGACCGTCAAATGTACTTAAAAGTTGGATGTTGTGTGGATGTCAACTCAAGTTCTAAACTAAGACATAAACTCAGTATATTTTTTTTTGTTCAATAAGTTTTTATTGATAAATATATAGTGTTGCACAGTGACAAGCCAAAACAAAAATTATATTAACAACCTGGAAGGGGTACAATATCTCCACACCTTTACAATGGTGTCAAATCTTAACATATGGCCAGGGCTACTCCTGAAAGCATCTGACTCACACTTGAATACAGTACCATCTTAATTTGAGTCCAGTCATAACTTTTGTCATGCATAAGATTTATGGCCCAGAAGCGAAACCATTAGATAATATAAATGTTACGTCTGGGAGGAATGTGCCTCAAAACAGTAAAACCTCCAGTTAACTAACCAGAACTGTACATCAATAAGAGGAAATAGTGAAAGCAAGGCAAGAGAGAAGGAGAAAAAGAAATGGAGATATGTGAAGGGAAGGGGTGGGAAGGGAAACTTGTCCAGCCTCTGCGTTATATCGTCATAAGTGTTTGTCTACTTTTCTCATAGGACCCTATTGATGCATAATCTCTGCATATGCTGTTGAAAACTTGAAGGCGAACCAACAGGACCATATCTTATTTGCTAGGTCAGTTTTGTTTCTCAGTATAAGCGTGCTCTTTTCCATATGATAGATATAATCCACCTCTACAAGCCATTGGCGTAGCGTGGGAATTGTTTTTTGTTTCCAAAATTTTGGGATAAGTGCTTTAACTGCATTCAGCAGGTGTGGCATGATAGATTTTTTTATATGATCCTGTTGGTTCGCCTGTTCAGTGAAATTAAACCACCCATGGGTCATTGGGAACCTCACTTCCTTGTATTTCTCTGATCCAGTGCAATATAGTAGTCCAGTGTGGTCTAATTAAAGGGCAAGACCACCAGATATGGGTATGAGTGTCCTGCCCTCCACAGTCCCGCCAGCAAAGATCTGAAATGTGTGGGAAAATTTTATGGAGCACTACCAGAGTGTAGTGCCATCTGGTTAATATTTTGTAGTTTACTTCTGCTGCTTTCAAGGATATTGAGGATATGTGTGACAGTTGAAGTATCGTAGAGCGTTGAATGTCTGATAATGGGCTTTGAAGTTCCTGTTCCCATTTGGTTAGGAACGAGTTCCGGGCTATAGGAGGCAGAGTCAATAGAGCTTGGTAAAAACACGAGAGGTTTATCTGGTGGTTGGTCCCCGGCAAATATTCTCTCCACTGGATTCAGATCTGTCTCTGACCGTAATGGATGTGGGAGGGATTTAATAAATTTCGAAAGTTAATGGTACTTCCATTGGTTCATGAATGAGACCGGTGTTGTTGGAATGAGTATGGACATAGGAAGGACGCCCTCATTCATCGCTACTTGATGCAGCAGAACTGGTGTTTCTGAGATCCAGTCACCGAATCTAGGGTCGATGTTCCCTGGTGGGAAATAATCATGACCTGTTAGGTGCATAAGCGGAGCGTTATATGGCCATTTCTGTGTTTTTGCATAGCGAGTCCCATATTGCCAAAGTTGATTTGATGAGTGGTGAGACAGTTGGGGCCAGTCTGCGTGATTTACTAGGAATCCAGATTAGAGGGTATGGATTCACACCACATAAGTCCACTTCCAGCTGTACCCAAAGTTTAGTGTCCTTGTGGTATTTCCAATCTGATATCCTGCGATGGCGAGAAAGTAGCGCTTAAGGTCCGGAAGAGCTAGAACGCCTCTAATTTTTGGTCTAATTAACCATTTATGGGCAATTTGGGGTTGTTTACGATTCCACACATATCTACATATTATAGATTTCACTATTTTAAAGAACCCCAGAGGAATCTTGTAAGGGATCATTTGGAACAGGAAGAGCAGCCTAGGCAATACATTCATTTTCACAATGCTAATTCTTCCTAACCATGAGTGGGCCATCTGGGTCCACTTTTGTATATCCGCTCTAATTGAATTCAACAACAGGATGTAATTTTTAGAGAATAGGGAGGCTGGGTTAGAAGCAAGGTATATTCCTAGATATTTCAGTGCATGTGGTTGCCAGCTAAAGGGGAAAGAGTTCCACCGTTGTGTGGGGGATTGATATGTTTAAGATTTCTGATTTGGACAAATTAATTTTAACATTAGATATAGTTCCAAATTTGGTGAAGGCTGCCATGAGGTTGGGGAGGGTAATAAGGGGTTGTTGGACATAGAAAAGAATGTCATCCGCATATGCCGCATATTTGTGCTCCAACGTTCCCAATTTAATCCCGTGTAGGGATTAGGGTTGTTACGTACCATCGCTAAGAAGGGTTCTAAAGCGAGGGCAAAGAGAATAGGTGAAAGAGGGCAGCCCTGTCGGGTTCCGTTGTGGAGGGGGAAAGATTCACTCAAAATACCATTGATTCTCAACCGAGGGTAAATGGTACAGTGCTGAAATTTTTGTCATCATGTTCGGACCTACTCTGAGATGTTGTAATGTAGACATTAGGTACTCCCAGTCCACCCTATCAAACGCTTTCTCAGCGTCAGTAGACAGGAGAAGGGTGAGAGAATTGTCCCACACCTCTCTACCTGGGATAAATCCAGTTTGGTCCCTAGAAATCCACTGAGGGATCAGGTGCATAAGTGTGAGCACAATTGTTTTAGCATATAATTTAGCATCTAGGTTCAATAAAGAAATTGGGCGATAGCTACCACAAAGGCTTGGGTCCTTTCCTGGTTTGGGGATTATTGTGACGTGTGCGTGAAGAGTCTCCAGGCGGAAACCCCCGTGGAGGTCGAGTTGGCATATGTCATTAAATATGGGAGTAAAGTGTCAGCAAAGACACGATACTAAGCCACCATCAGGCCATCAGGGCCTGGTGCTTTACTTTAGCCATGGATTTAAGTGCCACTCTGAACTCCGCTATGGTGAGCTTTCCCTCCAGCACCTCCAGAGCCGTAGCGGGGAGTTTCTGTAGTTTAGCCTGTGTGAGATAGTCCTGTATGAGCGCTTTCCTAGTTGCCCCATTTGAGGTGGCTTTGCCAACTTGATAGAGTTGTTGATAGAAGGAGCGGAATTTCTTCACAATTTCATTAGATTTATATAACATAGTATCTGAGGATGATTTGATTTTCGCTATGTAAGAAGCTGATTTTTTTTGTTGCAATGAGCGGGCCAAAAGCCGGCTGGGTTTATTCCCCCATTCATAACATTGTTGGGACACTATTCGGAGCCTGGAAGTATGCTCCTCATGAAAGAGGGTCTTCAATTCTTCTCTGTTCTGTTTAAGAGCGTGAAAAATAGAGGGTGAGTTGAAGAGTTTATGATTCTTCTCGAGTATACCTATATCTTTGATGAGTTTTGATTGTAAATGTGTCCTCTCTCTCTTTTTCCTGGAGCCCAACTTAATAAGTTTTCCACGTATATGGGCCTTGTGGGCCTCCCAAAGGACCCCAGGAGATATCTCAGGGGAGGCGTTCTCTTGAAAATAGAGAGAGAGTCCAGTCCCAATCTCCTTTATATCAACTTCTTCTGAGATAAGGGAGTCATTCAGTTTCCAGTTTATTGATTTTACAGGTAAGGATGATATTTGCAGTGTAAGGCTAATTGGGACGTGATCAGAAATTGTTGGAATTTCAATGCGGGAACGTGATATGAACTTTAAATAATGATGGTTTATGAAAAAGTAATCTATTCATGAATGGGACCAATGGAGATGTGAATAGTGTGTATAATCCTTTTCTCGCGGATGCAATATCCTCCAAACATCCATAAGCTGGGCCGCATGTAGTTGTTTGCATATAAATGCCAGTCGTTTATGAGGAATGCAAGATCTCCATTGAGAAGTATCTAGGTTAGGTTCTAGGGGAGCATTAAAGTCCCCTGCAAGAACAATGCATCCTCGGGCAAAGTCTCTCAATTTGGTCAGAGTCATGGCTAGAAATTTTGCCTGACCCTGATTTGGAACGTAAAAATTGGCTAATGTACATGGTAAATTACCCAGGCTGCTCTTTAAGAAGATAAATCTGCCAAATGGATCCACAAGAGTGTCCTCCAAAGTAAAGGAAGTTCCCTTCCAGAATCCAATGACCACCCCCTTTGCTTTCGCCACGTTTGAGAAACTACAATACTAAGTAGGGTAATGATGAGCATATAATCTAACCGAAGTGGAGTGCGTAAGCTGAGTTTCCTGCAGGAAGACAACATCTCCCTGCGTACGCTTAAGTTCCCTGTAAAGGGTGTGCCTCTTACCGGGAGCATGCAGCCCTTTCACGTTCAGGGAAATCAAATTGATCGTGGCCATTGGATCCATCGAGGCGACACACCATATGCATACATCCTATGAGGATGGTGGGAAGGTTGGGGAGGAGAGGAGAGGAGGAGAGGAAAGAGTAGGATAGGAGGAAACGGAGAAAAAGAATAGGAAAAGGACAACTTGCAAAAGACATAAGAGCATGTCTATTATGTGCACGCAAAGCCTTGCGGTGCAAAGCCTGAGACAGCGAAGATGGTGGTGGGCCGGAGTCCATGCTGCCCCGCGCATGCTGCCCCATCTTGGAGCCCAGGCCACGCATGTCCAGACCAGGCATACATCGTCTGTGCAGTCCGGTGCTGGCACAGAACCAAATTTCACTAGATAGCCTTAAACATCGCATAAACGCCTACTAACAGTGTAACTATAAACAGGTACAAAGCTGACCAATGAGACATAATAAAAATAAGAACCTCTTGTCAATAGTTAACATTTTGGCATGATACTATGCTTACTGTGAACCCATATAAGAACTCAGACTGGAACAAATTATGTGCAAGTTATGGATTCAGCCCATGTGTGGGGAAGCGAGTGCGGGTACATTGTCTTGCCAGCCGGGTAACTCTTGCGGTTCAATGTTGAGGTCCATACAAAACATGTCCAAATCTTCCGGGAAACTGAGTATGGCTGTCTTCCCGTCTCTGTTTGCTATAAGGGCCGCCGGAAATTCCCAGCTATAGTTAATGGATGCCTCACATAACTTCTCTGTGAGAGGTTTAAGTGTTCTCCGTCGTTCTAGTGTTTCTCTGGCCAAGTCCGGGAAGAAAGATAGGGTAACGCCATCAAATTCCAATGTTGCAGCCTCTCTCACTTTACGCATAATGAGTTATTTTTCCTCAAAATAATGAACCTGGCAAATAACATCCCTGGGGGTATCAGAGGACATATTGCGTGGGCGAAGGGCATGATGGACCCTATACAGCTTCAGGGGATAATCTGCCGGGTTACCCAAGAGACTGTTAAAAATGCCATGGATGGAGGCTGCCAAGTCATCATCCTTTGTTGCCTCTGGCAGTCCTCTGATGCGGACATTATTTCTCCTGTTATAGTTCTCCTGGTCCACTATTTTGTAGAGCGTCATCCTATGGGCTATGGAGAGATTCCGTGTTGTGGCCTGCAGATCTCTGATGGCTGTAGCGTATCTATCGAGATGCTGTTCTGACTCTTCCACTCGTTCTAGCACATGTGAGAGATCTGCCCGGACTGCCAAGAGTTCTTTTTTAATAACTTTTAATGATAACTTTTTTTAATAACTTTTTCTAGGCCCAATAGCATAGACGCTAGGTCCGTTTTGGTGGGGAGGTCACTCACCAGCACCGCTACTCCCAAGTGTCTGTTCGGACTTTTTTCCCCGTCCGAGCTTCTGGAAGATACTGGGGATTGGTGTCTGGCCTATGACAGGAGGCGGGGCCCGCTCCCGATCCACGTGGTGAGTGGGAATTCCTTGGGCTCCGCTGCGAGGAATCGCTTAATGGAGTTTTCGGGTGTTCCCCTTTTAGGCTGGGACCTCCCGGATCTCTTCTCCATGCTTGCCTTATGGTTCAGAGTACAGCAGGCAAGTGCCAGCGCCGGAGCTTACACGAGACGCGTCCTCATGTCTCATGTCCAAGTCACACCCCCCAGTATATTTTTTATGTTAAGTGCATGCATGATAAATAACGTAAGTGCAGCACTTACCAATACTTACAACTTCTCAAAGAGATCACAATATACCACCAGGATAGCACCATATTTGCTCTAGCGTCATTTGGAGTATATGTCTATTTCTCCATGACTGTTCCATAGATAAAGAAATAAACTCTTGTGCCACCTCCTGTACTGTAGTGTTTATATTTTGGACATACAGTTTGTCTTATGCAGCTCAACCCCATTCTGCATCCTGTTACCTTGTGAGCTCATAAACATTACAACAATTCCAGCAAGTAATGAGAGGAGCTTGGTGAGGTAATGCCTTCCTGCTATCTGAAGTAGACTGATGACATCTTTCCTCTCAGATCTAGGTACATTTGACTTGTCAAATTATACTTATTCAATAATTTCTGTTAAAAAATTCTCCTTATGTGGTATGGAGGAGTTCTAGCAATATGCTATGTGTACTAGACATAGCAATTTGTTTCGTTCCAAATTAATTTTTCGTCAAAATTCAGCATATTTATTTATTCGGAAACACCCAAAATAATGAAAGACCATTTGAAACATTTTTTTGAGAACTAATTTTCTAAAAGAACGAAAATTCGAAAGAACGAAAATCCAAAATTTGAAAATCAGAAAATTTGAGAGAGAGAAAATCAGAAATTCGAAAATTTGACGAAAGAACAAAAAACATTCAATAATTTTTATTATAATTAAAATATTAAAGTGGATGTAAACTCAAATTTTTTTTATGTCATAATGTAGAGTATAAGATTTCCTATCATTTGAGCCCAGTCTTGCCACAAAGAGTTAATCCAGCTCTGAGCAATCCTCTTGTATTGTTCAATGAGATCAAACCTGACAAACAGAGAAAAACTTTGTCAAATCCTCCCCCTTGCTGTGAGTGACAGGTGATTTACATATCTCGTGCACTAGCCTAAGAGACATGCATTATTTTTTAATTCCCTCCCACTCCTTTCTTCTGCCTCTCTGCCTCCCTGCCTCTTTGGCGCAGCTCTTGATAATCCTTCTCTTGTTTATTGTTGTGCACATGCGCAGGAGTAACATGAGTGCGCTCTGCTTCTTCAGAGAACGCGCTCTGTCACTTCAGTGTGCACTTTTCTCTCCACAGGCACGAGGCTCGTCCTCGCAATGCTGGCTGGCCAGGGGAGTGTAGAGGTGTGCGGAGGAGTCCTCTGACTTCACGACTCCACCCACTGAGCGCCGGAAAACACACATGCCCACAAATTCGGCAATATTGCTGGGCTCAGGACAGCTGAGGGGGTGAGTAAAAAAAGATAAGGATACATGCAGGAGGCATGTATATCCTTACAGATATACCCTGTGTTATTAGATTGAAAATTATGACAGTGGCTTTACATCCACTTTAAGTTTATTATCCATTATTATATATATTTTTATTATTATCTATTAATAATAAATAATAGTAATAATAAAAACTATAATAATAGTTATAAACTATTAAATTATAGGTATTGGAATTTCCTTTCAAATTTGGCCTTTAGTGAACATAATGAATGCGAATTTATCCGAAGTTAAGAATTATCCAAAATTAAGCCAAATTTGAAAGGAAATTAAATACCTATAATTTAATAGTTTATAACTATTGTTATAGTTTTTATTATTATTATTATTATTTATTATTATTATTTCATTACGTTCTATTTGTTTGGATGCGGCATTCGTTATTTTCGATAATTTGTAACTTCGGATAAATTGGTATTCGTTGCGTTTACTAACAACCAAATCTGAAAGGAAATTCCAATACCTATAATTTTATAGTTTATAACTATTATTATAGTTTTTATTATTATTTATTATTATTAATTTGTTACGTTCCATTCGTTTAGATGTGGTATTCGTTTTTTTGGATAATTCATAACTCGTAATTTACATTCACTAACAGCCAAATTTGAAAGGAAATTCCAATACCTATAATTTAATAACTTATAACTATTATTATAGTTTGTATTGTTATTATTATTATTTATAATAAATATTAATAAAAAAATATAATAATGGTTAATAAATGTAATGTTTAATTATAATAGAAATTATCCGAATGTTTTTGTTATTTCGGATTTTCTAATTTTTGGATTTTTGGATTTTCGTTCTTACTGATTTTCAGATTTTTTAAATTTTCGTTCTTTCGAATTTTCGGATTTTCGTTCTTACAAATTATCGAAATAACAAATACCGCATCTAAACGAATGGAACATTACAAATTAGAATGTATGCAAAGTTATCAATTATCGAAATAACAAATACCGCATCTAAACGAATGGAACATTACAAATTAGAATTTATGCAAAGTTATCAATTATCAAAATAACGAATACCTAGTCTATATGAATAGAATGTAACAAATTCAAATTTATCCAAAGTTACGAGTTTATTCAAAATAACAAATATCATTCATAACAAATGATCCAAAAAAGGAAATGAAAACGAAAAAAAAACACATTTTCCGGCAGTGCATATGTCTAATGTGTACTGCCCACTGATGGCTTCCAAGTGATCATTGTTGCCTTAATACTGGCATGTTTTCCCACATTTTGCTCTTTAACCACTTAGCAACCGGCCCATAGCCAAATGACGGCTACAGGGTGGTTGCTTAACTCTGGGAGGGCGTACTATGACATCCTCCCAGAATCCCGCTCTCACGCGCCCCCTGGGGTGCGCACCCAAGTACATCCGTGACCGCTGGGTCCAGAGGACCCGGCGCATCACGGATCACGGTAAACGGCCACTAATCGTGGCCGTTTACCATGTGATCGCCCTGTCAAATGACGTCGCGATCACATGTAAACAAACCGGTGTCATGTCATGACGCCGGTTCCTCCCTCCCCTCTGTGTACCGATCGGTACAGAGGGGGAGGAATCAGATGGCAGCAGCGCTGTGGGCTGGATTTGTAGAGCCCACAGCGCTGCTCTATGACAAATGGAGTCACATCCAGCCATCCATCCATCCATGCTCAGCCATCCCTCCATGCTCAGCAATATTCCGTAATACTCTGCAATGTCCTGCAATACTCTGCAATACTCTGCAATGCCCTGCAATACTCTGCAATACTCTGCAATGCCCTGCAATGCCCTGCAATACTCTGCAATACCCTGCAATACTCTGCAATACTCTGCCATACTCTGCAATACTCTGCCATACTCTGCAATACTCTGCCATACTCTGCCATACTCTGCAATACTCCGCAATACTCTGCAATACTCTGCAATACTCTGGAATACCCCACAATACCCTGCAATACTCTGCAATACCCTGCAATACCGTACCATACTCTGAAATACTCTGCAATACCCTGCAATACTCCGCAATACCCTGCAATACTCTGCAATACCCTGCAATACCCTGCAATACTGTGCCATACTCTACAATACCCTGCCATACCCTGCAATACCCAGCCATACTCTGCAATACCCAGCCATGCTCTGCCATACCCAGCCATACTCTGCCTTACCCAGCCATACTCTGCCATACACTGCAATACCCTGCCATACTTGCAATACCGTGCCATACTCTGCAATACTCTGCCATACCCTGTCATACCCTGCAATACCCAGCCATACTCTGCAATACCCAGCCATACTCTGCCATACCCAGCCATATTCTGCGATACCCTGCAATACCGTGCAATACTCTGTAATACTCTGCAATACCCAGCCATACTCTGCAATACCCTGCGATACCCTGCAATACCCTGAAATACCCTGCCATACTCTGCAATACCCAGCCATACTCTGCCATGCTCTGCAATACCCAGCCATACTCTGCAATACTCGGTGATACCCAGCCATACTCTTCAATACCCAGCCATACTCTGCCATACCCAGCCATACCCTGCAATACCCAGCCATGCTCAGCCATACTCAGCCATACTCGGCCATGCTCAGCCATACTCGGCTGTACTCGGCCTCCTAATGTGGCCAGGCTGTGGAAGTCTCACACATGCGATATCGCTGTACTCAGGAGGAGTAGGAGAATCTATTATGGGGTGTCATTTTTGGTATGTACATGCTATGTGTTAGAAATATTGTATAAATGGACAACTTTGTTTTAAAAAAAATGTGTTTTAACCACTTTCCGCCCGCCGGCCGTCATACGACGTCCTAGAATTTGTGCGGGGATATCTGAATGATGCCTGCAGCTACAGGCATCATTCAGATATCAGCTTTTTCATCCGGCGATTCCCTACACCATGAGAACAATCATAGCAGCTGTTCCACTGCTTGATCATTATTACGGAAGGCGAGAGGGGATGCCCCCCCTCCCGCTGCCCTCAGGTGCTTCTACCGACTCACCGCTACAATCAAAGCCAGGATCGTTTTTTTTTTTTTTTTTTTTTTAATTTCAGGCTTCCCAGCCTAGAGGTGAGATGTGGGGTCTTATTGATCCCATATCTCACTGTAAAGAGGACCGGTCATGCCATATTCCTATTACAAGGGATGTTTACATTCCTTGTTATAGGAATAAAAGTGATCAAAAAATGTATTTTTTGGAAAAAAAGCATCAAACTAAAATAAATAAAGTAAAATGAACAATAAAAAAAAAAAAAAATGTAAAGCACCCCTGTCTCCGCGTGCTCACATGCAGAAGCGAACGCGTACGTAAGTTCCGCCCACATATGAAAATAGTGTTCAAACCACACATCTGAGGTATCACTACGATCGGTAGAATGAGAGCAAAAATTTTGGCCCTAGACCTCCTCTGTAACATGTAACCAGTAAAAAATTTTTAAAGCGTCGCCCATGGGGATTTTTAAGTAGCGAAGTTTGACGCCATTCCACGAGCGTGTGCAATTTTGAAAGGCGACATGTTAGGTATCTATTTACTGGGCATAACTTCATCTTTCACATTATGCTAAAACATTGGGCTAACTTTACTGTTTTTTGTTTTTTTTTTTAAAGCGCAAAACTGGTTTTTTTTCCAAAAAAAAGGCGTTCAAAAAATTGCTGCACAAATACCATGTGAGATAAAAAGTTGCAACAACCACCATTGTATTCTCTAGGGTCTTTGCTAAAAAAAATATATAATGTTTTGGGGTTCTATGTAATTTTCTAGCAAATAAATGATGATTTTTACATGTAAGAGAGAAATGTCAGAATTGGCCTGGGTGCTCCAGAACGCCTGAAGGTGCTCCATGCATGTGGCTACGCTGTGTAAAAGCCTCACACATGTGGTATCGCCATACTCGGGAGTAATCACAGAATGTGTTTTGGGGTTTAATTTGTGGTATGCATATGTTGTGTGTGAGAAATAACCTGCTAATATGACAATTTTGTGAAAAAAAAAAGAAAAAAAAATCTTTTGCAAAGAATTGTGGGAAAAAACTCATCATGCATCTTTCTAAATACCTTGTCTTCTTTCCAAAAAGAGGTCATTTGGGGGGTATTTGTACTTTTCTGGCATGTTAGGGTCTCAAGAAATTAGATAGGCCGTCAGTACTTCAGGTGTGATCAATTTTCAGTTATTGGCACCATAGATTTTGGACTCTATAATTTTCACAAAGACCAAATAATATATACCAATTTGGGTTATTTTACCAAAGATATGTAGCAGTATAAATTTTGGCCAAATTATATGAAGAAAAATTACTAATTTGCAAAATTTTATAACAGAAACGAAGAAAAATGCATTTTTTTACAGAACATTTGGTCTGTTTTCTTTTATTGTGCAAAAAATAAAGAACCCAGCTGTGATTAAATACCACCAAAAGAAAGCTCTATTTGTGTGAAAAAAGGGCAAAAATGTCATATAGGTGCAGTGTTGCATGACTGAGTAATTGTCATTCAAAATGTGAGAGCACTGAAAGCTGAAATTGGTCTGGTTATTAAGGGGGTTTAAGTGCCCAGTGGTCAAGTGGTTAAGCTGAACTCCAGGAGATATTTGTATTGAATACCTACACTGGCCCAACTTAGCACACTGTAAGTATCCATTCAATTTACCTGATGAAAATTTTGGGGAGGCTGGAAATAAATGCTGTAGTAGTTGGTTGTTCTAGAGGTTCTAGGGGTTTCTTCAGAAGAAAGCAGTGCCAGATTGATCTCCTACCCAAACTAACTACTAATTTAAGGGTGCATTCACACCTTGAGGTGCATCCAAGTGTGCCTGCTTTTTTGCTTGTTTATGAGCATTCCCTCATCTTGCATTTGTGAGCAGATAATTGATTTCAGTGGCTGCCCTTCACACGTGAAATGAGCAGAAGATACTAAAGATACTTTTTCCATACAGAGCAGGATGGGTTAAGTATACCCCATTCTTTATTCTGTTATTTAAAGCTCTCCACCTCATACTGATTATGTTAATGAGTGTTCACTGAGATACAAAGACTATTTCAAGGGTTCCTCTAGTGGCTGGACTAGACCACGAGAGATACTCATCTTTATCAAGGAGGCAAGGATAGGAATATTAGATAAAGGAACAGTCCTCTACGTTGGCAATCTAAGGCTGCCCATAGATATATCTTTTTTTTTTGTTCAGCCAGTGGGCTGATTTAAAAAACAAAAACAAATGGATCCCCCATCCACAAAAGTGAGGAGGGTGGAGGAATCCTCCCGATGTGGTACTGTATTCTGACAGTCTGGACTCCTCGACTCTCAGAATACACTTAAAATACTGTTGATCAAATTACACTTCCAACATTCCTGTTCAACAAAAGTTGATAATTAGATCCCTGTTGAACTGGCCAAATTTTGATCCATCTATGATTAAGCTAATCCTGTCCCCTCCCCCCAGAACGACAAATTATGTGCATGCAATAGTTGTATACAGCTTAGGAAAGCTATTGTAACACACCATGCATAAAGTGTAAACTAGGAAAAAATAAAGCAATTAAATAAATAATGCATGTAAAGGAAAGTTCTTTTCTGTTGCTTATAAGGACATTTCAATTTACAAGTATACACTCTTATCATAAAGGCCCCACCTGAGGCAATACAATAAGCCTGATAGCATGCTGCTTTTTTGTAAGCAAGGTCTGGTCATTAGCTATCATTAACACAGCATTTTCTATGGAATTTTAAGTATGCCATTGGGAGACTGGAAAATGTTTTCCTGAAGAGGTGATTATTAAGATATATTGAAATTAGTGATAGCAGAAGCATGACACAGTTTGACCTATAGATACATGCAGTCATACACAAGCTCTGTGTACAGGTCAATATCAACTGCAAATCAGGATCATACAGGTGTTTCGGAGTCTGTCACAGGATGAGATGACATCTGGGGTTGACTTCCTAAGAACCTGGCCACTACCTTCACAGGACAATGTAATATTGAGAGAGGAAAAGCCAGAGCAGGTGCATGCTAATGATGAGATCAATTTTAATTAGGGTTTTAATTAAGTACCCAACCCAGCAGGAAGCATGACATCCAGCAAGCAGACGAGACGAAAACAAAATAAAGCAGTTATTAAAGAGAGATGAAACTTAATTTACAGAAGACTGCAAACATAGTCACAGTTCAGACAAAAAAAATATTTAGGTCTGTTACACTGTTGCTTATCTGAACAGCAACATCAATCTACATGTCTAAAATTAAAAAGGACAATGAAGATATTTTCAGCTAGTACACATGAACATTTTATATGCCACGCCCCTATTTTCCACTCACTCTTGGTGATATTTAAATATGTTTGTACATATATATAGTAGTATAATATTTGTAATGGCAGTAAGTTCAGCTTCACACAGATCTGAGGATATGCAGAATCTGAGCTGCAAACTTGCTTAGAGGCTCACAAGCAGAAATGGGCTTGGGCATCCTCTAAACATATCTGTATCCACTTTCTGACTGCAATACATATACTGTACATATACTGGCCACTTAAAATTAGAAGAAAAGAGGTTTAACCTTAAATTACATAGAGAGTTCTTTACTGTAAGAGCAGCAAGGCTGTGGAATTCCCTTCCACAGGTGGTGGTCTCAGCGGGGAGCATCGATAGTTTCAAAAAACTATTAGATAAGCACCTGAACGTACAGGGATATACAATGTAATACTGACATATAATCACACACATAGGTTGGACTTGATGGACTTGTGTCTTTTTTCAACCTCACCTACTATGTAACTATGTATATATGTAACTGTATATACATTGCAATTTGAGGTTTACCAGGATTATGAAGATTCTGAAGATATCTGAAGATTATGAAGATATCAGCCATAACCCCGGTATTGGGTTTTTTCAGCCGGCGGGTAGCTTTCTCTGCAAAGCTTTCCAAGTAGCTCATGAGCGGCTGAAATGCTTCAGAAGTGCAGAAGTAGCGGAAGGGGACGCCCCCCTCCCGCCGCTAGCCAGTGTTTCTCGGGCTTACCATTTCCACTCGACTGAGAAAAGGTGCCGCCAGCTGGTCACGAAGAGTAGATCCACTTTGATCACCTCTATGGCCTTGGAGGACCGGAACGACATCATGACATTACTTCCGGTACAGGGTGGAAGCAAACAAGTTTTTTTTAAAGCAAAAGATCAAAAAAAATGTTTTTTGTTATCTTTTGCTTTCAAAGGTAAAGAAGAGATGTGAGGTCTTTTTGACCCCAGATCTCTTCATAAAGAGGAACTGTCATCTGTTTTCTATTACAAGGGATGTTTACATCCCTTGTAATAGGACTAAGAGTGATCAAAAATAAAATTAAAGGGGCAGTGTAAAATATAATGTTTGGGGGTTATAACTCATTTTCTAGCAAGAAATACTGATTTAAACTTTTAAACAAAAAGCAAAAAGCCTGGTCAAAACTTTCACTTCACGCTCTTTTTAAATCAAATCATTGGGTGACTCTACACCCAGCAGCACACGTAAACAAAGGGCTAGATGCTGGTGACATCAGTGCCTTCATGTGGACACATGCCCATGTTTAGTCGATATCATTGGCTAAATGTAGGCATGTGTCCATATAAGGGCACTGACATCAACTGTATCCTGCCCCTTTGTATATGTGTGCTGCAGCATGAGGAATGACATGGCCCACAGCTGGTTGGACTTTAAAATAGCACAAAGTGGAATTTCAGATAGAGTTGAAACTGGAGGATGCCTCATATCTTCTTGCGGGCTGCAGAAAATTCATAACTTTTCATTTACAAAAAGGGTGGCCACTGAGTGATCTATAGCCTTTGTTAGATGTTTACAGACTTAACATAATCTAAATCTAAAAAAAATGTCCTTAAATGTGGTGGGCATGATAGTTTTATTTTTTTAGGCTAAGAACATTTTCAGCAAGTGTCCCTGTCTCTTTAAATGAAAAGAAAGCACAAACAACACCTGTATCTTTCTTGTGTTAACTACTGATCCCATTAATCCACCATAATGTAGATGAACAAAGACAGATACGTTTGAAGTCCA
This sequence comes from Aquarana catesbeiana, assembly GCF_042186555.1. Classification (NCBI taxonomy): domain Eukaryota; kingdom Metazoa; phylum Chordata; class Amphibia; order Anura; family Ranidae; genus Aquarana; species Aquarana catesbeiana. The sequence goes on along the minus strand of NC_133333.1, from coordinate 96,508,299 downwards.
GCTTGTATGACAACCATGGCTGTCCCCATAGATACAATAGAGAAATTAGTGGTGGCTGCTGGCTCCTTAAAAACCTGCTATTTACTGATTGCTAAGGACGCGGCTGCTGCCAGCTCCTTATCAACCAGCTACAATGAAATACATTCCTTCTTTTTTGCATGCATGGACCACTACTTATTTACTGCATGCATTTATTTATTTCCTTTAGTGAATCGACTTTAACACTGTTTTATGGAATATTTACCAAGCGTTTTTTTTTTCTTTTTGGAGTTAAATATCACATAAAGGGATAGTAAATTTACATTTTCAGCATTGCTTGCGGTACAGTATTTGGGAAAAATGTGTCATATCATCTAAATACCGCATGCAATCTTTATTTAGTTAATGGAGCCCCCTGTTACCAACACAAAGAATTGCAGGTACGAACAATAATAAGCAAAGTATTTTAAATGCTTACTTGTAGTGTTTTTCTTTTCATAAATTATATTTTCACTTGCAATGTGCCTTTGAACTTGCTAGACTACTTGCTTGACTATTCCAGGAGATTAAATTCCCTGGCACGGCCCCCTACCTCTTGCCATATCATATCCCTCTCCTCTTCTGGGAGTGTCTAATTACTGTCTTTGCTGATCAAGCTCCTCCACCCCTCACTTTCCTACATAGGTGTCCGTTTATCAAGCAGTGAAATCTATTCACTGCTTCATTCTCCGGCATTCACAGAGAAGATCTTTCTCCTCTGTGTGCCAGTTTATGAAGCTTTGTAGATCGCTTCACCTTTGGAGGAGTGAAGTGATCTACAAACGCTTCCAACAGTGGAGAATGGCCCCTGATACTGGAATCTCATGAGACTTTACGAGATTACAGCACCAGAAATTCACTGAAACACAAAGATGTCAGTTTATTAAGCAGTGATAAATTATCACCGCTCAGTACACTGACAGACGGCGTGGATTAATGTTAATAAAATAACGAGTCGCCCTACATTATATACATATGTATACACACACACACATTATATATACATGTATATACACACACATTATATATATATATATATATATATATATATATATATATATATATATATATACATATACACATTATATGTATATATGTATATATATGAATACACATAAATATGACAGGGGGACATGCTTACAGTGTTGGGGGGTCTGAACGAGGCATAAGGAAGTTAAAAATCTTCCTCCTTCCCCCTCAGATCCCCCCAGATTTCCTCTTCATTCCCTGATTCACCACCTCTGAGCTGGTGAACCTGGGAGTGTGAATTCTGACACAGATCGCCAGTGAAGCGGTGAGATCACTGCTTCATAAACTGGCCGTTACTGTGTCATTCATGGGGATTCTCCGTGTGTAGAGACAATCGGTGGGAGAATAAGTTCAAACATGTTCTCCCCCGATTATCACTGTTTCATAAACTGTTTATGGACTGTGATCAGCGGTGATCCTCGGGATCACCGCTGATCACTGCTTCATAAACGGACACCATAGTCTTTTAGGCAGCTCTCAGGGGAGAAATGGAAGGGGAAACTATAGAGAATTTTACAGGTAAATGACATGTATAGAATATGTTAAATGCACATATAATCTTAGGCTCGATTCACACTAATGCAAATCACTGCAAAATCACAGTAAAATCATGGTAAAAATGCGTGTCCAAAAATGCGGCAAGCACCGCAAAAAGCACTGCAGAAATGTTCAAAAGCAACATGCATAGACGTGCATCGAGCCTTATGGAAAGTTTATTATTAAAATGTATTATTATTATTAATAAATGAATGCTCTGGCAAAATGGTCTTCGAAAAAGTAGCATGCGTTTTGAATGTTCATAGTTTTAGGGAAAATGCTTATCCAGTTTGGCTTTGAAATAAAAATAACCTTATGCATGTATACAAGTGACATGTTTATCACTGTCACAACTAAAAACAAAGCCACAAAGAGCAGTTGCAATTCATCATTGATAAGGATCATTTACCCTTCATGAAAACAAGTGGTCCATGTCTAGCGACATACAGGAAAAAATAAAGGCTCAGCAAAAGCATGCTTGATAAACCTATGCGTTGCACTTGCTCTCTGATCACATTCATCAGCTAGTATATTTGTGACTGGGCTGATGTGGCAATAAAAGCGTGTCAGCTTAAAGTATGTGTGAAAGAAGATGATCCCCAGTCAACCAGTGTATTATAAATAATCCTTATAAACATAAATTGCTCTACACATGGTATGTATTAGCACCAAATACCTTTAAAGCCTACTTCATTTACATGACCTAGACTCAGTCTATCCTCCAGGTTAGTGAGGAAAGTGGGTGGAGATTTGTTAGGATGTCATGTCAGGAAAGAGCAGGAAGAGTGTTTCCAATAAGAGCCTTCAGCTGGATGAAATTAGCATTAGCAGGTTCCCCAGAGCAGTGCTGGGAAGAGGATGTGGTGGCAAAACTGACTACAGGATCGCAGGCATACACTGGGCCCTGTAGCTCTGATCAGCAATTTGGGAGATGCAAACTGACCATTCCAGCATAGATCTGCTTATGCGCTCAGCGTGGTTAGAATGTGACCAGAAGGGAACTAGCCAGATCAAGGTATTTTATAGCTACATGACAATTTAAATATTAGGGGCTAGTTTTAAATAGAACTATATGTATGCACAAACACATATATGAAAACTTAAATTTTGGGGTAATACATACTTTAAAGCACTTCTGAAAATATCTGAATGTGAGAGCGCCAATTACATGTAAAGCATTATATATACTTACCTCTATTTCATTCTTTAGATGCAGAAGATAAAGCTCTCCTAAAACTGGAACTGGAGTGCAGCACTACTGTTAGCATAATGCTTAGTGTCTATGCGCTCTCTACTTCCAGTCCCAGTTTTAGATTAGTTATATTTCGGGAAAAGAAAGCAAGAAGGTTAATTAAGACTTTACAGTGCATTTACCTACTGCCGTCCTTTTTGGAACTAGTTTTGAGATCTCTACTTTAAACTGTAACTGTGTCAAGGCTATACACTGTACTTTCAAATAATTACATATTACAAGTGGTACATGAGTTTTAATACAAGCCTTCACTGACCTCTGTAGCTGCAGGCACTGTGGAGTGATTCACCATCAACATTCCCAGAAAAAGCACCACTCTCTGGGGAAGCTAAGCTCACTCTGCTCCCCTTCAAAGCATTTACTTTGCAACCTTCTAATTCCTTATGTAAAAACGTAAACACAGAAAAGTTGTCGGGGGGTGGGAGACGAACTGCAAGTAAAGTCAGCTTGAATGACTACACTGCTTCTGCTGTGAACTTTGAAGATGAATTGCTCTGCATTGCCCTTGAAAGATGATTTCTCTGACTGGTCACATATGAAGAAAAGGTACAGGTAAAGGTAAACTGTCTGTATGTGTGTTAAACCTACCCACTTTACAACTAAAGGTACAGAAATTAAGGTAAATCTAAATCTAATCACTAAACTTTCATATAAGTTTTAACAAGCAATTTCAAAACTTGTTTTCATTATTTTCACAGAGTTTTTATTAACATAATATTACCACATTGAGCAGACACGATCCACCATTACCACTATAAGGAAACCATATCAGAGCAATGATGTGGAGTTGATGCTAGAGCGATTGCATTAAAAAAAGAGGTGGCAAATGGGGCTGGAGGAGATTAGCACTGCTAAGACACATAAAATGTAAAAGCAGTACCTTATTCGAAAAAACATGACAATTGTTCATGATACACAGTACTTTAACAAACTTTAACAAGCTAAATGTCATCTAACTGGCAGCTCTTATGATATCAGGAATTATGAATTCTGCTCAAATATGTATTTGCTCCATACCCATCCATCACACACATACTTTTCTCTTATTCATCATTTATGCATTACATATAAACAATAATGGGCATACAATCTTGTAACCTGCAGTGCAGGCTCCTTCCCTTGAAAATCTATTTCTAGCAAACATTCTTACATCAAAAACAACAATGTATAGGTGGGACTTTAAAAGTGGCAAAAAACCTCCTATCAGAATGAATATCGCTACACATATAAAATTAGAAAAGTTTTTATTAAAATTATGATAAAAAAGACATACAAGGGTAATATCCCTTTAAAAAAAACATGAATATGTACCCACACATTTAGTTCGGACCAAGAAAATCAGGTAGCGTTTCCTTCCTATATGTCTAACATACACATAAACAATCATAGCTCAACTTTCAAGTTGCAATAAACATTGTATATAATACATATCGAGGCAGGAGGGGACTCGGCTGACGCGTTTCACCTGTGTTGGCTTTCTACGGGGCTCAGGGGATATATGGTTTGAACAGCTAGAAAAATACAAAAGACATACATAATATACAGTCCATGAATAATGAACATTTGCATCTATATTTAGTTCCACTGTATTAATTTATATTATACCACTACTGATTCACAATTGGTGTGAGGGTGGATAAATCAGCGATATCAGGGGAGATGCACATTATATTTCCTCCAACCCAGTCAGAGATGCTGGAAGGTGTACAGATGCAGAAAACAAATCAAGTCAAAGAGGGGGAGGCCCTACCCCCTGGCCACAGCAACAACCACAGGGACGAAGAATGGATACCAAGGGCTGTTGAGAGGTTAAATCAGAAGCCACAGAAGAAAGATATTAACATTAATAAGAGAAAAAAGGACAAACATAAATATATAAATATATACAGGTATAAATATATGTCTGTCTAAATTGATACTGCATATTCACACACTACACCAAAGAGAGACTAAACAAAATTCAGCAGCACAGGAGTAACAGAAAACAAAAAACAGAAAAACAGAGGCTCTGCTGGATATACATATAATTGCCCATTTACACATACGTCGGATATGTTACCTCAGCACATGCTCACACAGCAAGTCCCCCTGTGGATAACCAGGATTCCCAAAGTGAAATATAAAATAGCACAAGCCGGGGGTCAGTACCCAACCAAAAGAGGACCCCCCATATGCCATGTAAACCAGGCAGGAATTAGATGTAAAGAGTCCATATAGCTGAAGAAAACAATATGTATTTGCTCCATACCCATCTATAACACACATACTTTTCTCTAATTCATCATTTATGCGTTACATATATACAATTTTGGAGATAAAATCTTGTAACCTGCAGTGCAGGCTCCTTCACTATTCTAAATCTAAATCTATTTCTGACAAACATTCTTATGTCACTAACAACATTAACATGCAGGGAAAACTGTCCAAGAAGTGACAGAGGTTACAAAAAAAAAAAAAACACACCCTACCCCGGAGACCCCTACTACCTCTCATTTCTTTCTTCCCTATCTATTTTTTCTCCTACCTAAAATTACTTTTTCTTTTATTTTCTTTTTCTCTTTTACTTTTCCCCCCTATTCTCTCTCTTCTCTTTCAATTTACTCTTTATATAGTTCTGGTAGCAGAACTTTTTTTTCCTTGGTTATCATTATACCAATTTATTTTTATTAATTTATACCATTATAAAATTAGTTTCAATATGTAATATAAGATTTTAGATTCTATAATAAATTATTATTTTTTTTATTTATTTAAAAACTATACTCTTGATAATAATTGAGACTTTTTTTTTTTTTAATCTGAGGTCATTTTATATTAACCTGGTCTAAGTTGTTTTTTTCCTCTCTTATACAATGTATGATGCAATCTTTTGAGTAGTTAGATCCATGCTAATATTGTTTTAGTTAAACTACTTTTAGTTTATGTTGGAACTACAACTCAATATTATTACCATATATGTGATCTTTTCTTTTGCTGCCACCATATGTACTTACTGTATGTATACTAATTGTTAAAATTCAATAAACATTTGAGAAGAAAAAAAACACAACCCTGCCAGGAGAGCTTTATCAGTCAAATCAGAACTATACTCACCTTTCTATTTGAGACTCCAGTGATGACAGATCAAAGCTGTCCCTCGCTGTTTCCTCCACACGAAGAGAAGTTACATCGTGCTTGGCACTGGCTGCATTGCCTTTGAGCTGGAATGTACAATGCACCATGCTTGCTCCGCAGGTAGTGTATAGTCATTCAGAAACTGCTAGGAGAGAGTTTGTAGTTTAAGTGATACCTTTGTTCAATAACTTATTAAAGATGAAAGCTTTCAAGGCCTTCCATATGTCCCTTCCAAAGGCTTTTGGAAGTTTAAAAATGTTTTTTTAAACCCACATTTTTTTGTTCATACACAGAATTTCGAAGAGGAAGAAATAAATATTTCTGTTAATGAAATACAACTATTTTTTAACCCATTGTTATTGATAAGGAGCAGTCTTTATGGAAAGGTATCTGAACTTAGATGTTTTACTGGGGTAACTCACTTGTTTAAGTCTTCTCCAAGTCAACATTTATTTAACCACTTCAGCCCCAGAAGAAAGACCTGAGCATTTTTTGCGATACGGCACTGCATCGCTTTAACTTTAACAATTGCGTGGTTGTGCGAAGCTGTACCCAAACACAATTGATGTCCTTTTTTTTCACACAAATAGAGCTTTCTACACTTATTGTGATTTTTTTTTTTTACCAAAAATATCATATTGGCCTAAACTGAGGAAAAAAAACATTTTTTTATATATTTTTTGGGGATATTTATTATAGGAAAGAGTGAAAAATAATGCTTTTTTTCAAAATTGTTGCTATTTTTTTTGTTTATAGCGCAAAAAATAAAAACCGCAGAGGTGATCAAATACCACCAAAAGAAAGCTCTATTTGTGGGGAAAAAAGGACGTCAATTTTGTTTGGGAACCACATCACATGACCATGCAATTGTCAGTTAAAGCGACGCAGTGCCGAATCACAAAAAGTGCGCTGGTCTTTGGGCAGCCAAATGGTCTGGGGCTTAAGTGGTTAAGCAGGACTGCAACATTGCGGTGGACAAATCCGACCCCAAATTACTCTTTTTGGGGATCTGTGACTTTATTACATTGAATGGAATGCTATAAAAATGCACTGATCAATGTAAAAATGACAATGGCAGGGAAGGAGTTAACACTAGGGGCGCTCAAGGGGTTAATTGTGTTCCCTGGGTCTGTTCTAACTGTAGGGGGGATAGGCTTACTGAAACATGACAGAGATCACTGCTCCCGATGGCAGGGAGCAGTAGATCTCTGTCATGTCACTAGGCAGAATGGGGAAATGCCTTGTTTACATAGGCAGTTCCCCGTTCTGCCTCTCCTCACCGCAATCGCGGGCCGCTTGCGGACATCAAGCCTGCGGAACCCATGGGCAGGCTTCTGCGGCACGCACCCGCTATCATTTTTTTACGGCGGGATGTACAGATAAGCCCCTTTGCGCAGCAGTGCCACTCTGCCAACGTATATCGGCGTGCACCAGTCGGCAAGTGGTTGTTGAGAAAAGTTGGGTGACCAATGTACATTGCAGGGATTTTAACAAACTTTGTTGCAGATTTCTACTTGTTTCTGCTCTGAAGAAAAAATTATTTGTTGCCTGCAGAATGAATCTGAATAGGAGTGACTTTTTCATTATTAATCAGCTCATGCAGTGTTCTAATGGGGAACGTTGCAGTGTCAACATCCTTTTAGAAGTGATTTATCCTTTGGGAGAATCTCACCAAAACTGATTTTTTTTGTTGCAGATGATGCCTAAAATCAGACTTGTATCTTTTTTTGCAGACTTTTGGGAAAATCAGTGAGCCAATTACACAACAGGAAAATACATTTTAGGGAAAATTCAGGTTTCCAGGCCTCCAGGTTTCTGTATTGTATTGGATTTTACAGACAATTAGAGTGCTGCAGATTGAAAAGCAAAGGTAATATTTAATAGCATTGTAATATGTGGCGTTACCCTTTTAGACAATTTAGGGGTATGCAGTCAAGTAGCATAGAAGGTTAACAATGTATTGCTTTTTTTTATTTTAACAAATGCTTTATTGTGCTTTGTTGGCGTGCTTTAAATAACGCTGTATAATGAGGACAAAGACAACTGCTCTCACAATTGCAGTGGTTGAGGTCTCCAGTGATACAACTGACTCATTTTTCACAAGGACATATAAAAGGTATCAGCATTTCACATAGCTCACTTTGCCCATTTTTTAAAATACCAGATTAAGGCAAGATTAGAGTTCTGATGAGTTGTATTAATTAAGCTAAATGTTTTTACAATAGCTTTAAATTGGTTAAATCTATACTCTTTTGTCTTTACTAGTTGAGTGGACTGGTATGTAAATTACATTTTTTCAATAAGAGTTTAGACAGACAAAGCAGGTAAACACACAGTGCTGATTCATCTGATTCATGCTAGCTTATTCTACTTAACCTGCAAAATCGGGACAGGTCAGGCACCAATTCTTAGCAGGAACAGCAAAATCTAGTTCTCTAGAAACCACACAAGGAGAAATACATGGAATAGCTTACAGAGGCTCTTAAAGTGATTGTAAACGATCACCTTGTGAAACAACTAATTCAGTTTAAAACAGAAATGAAAGGCAAAACATTTGTGTATAGATATAAAAAACATTATAAATACCTTTTTTCCCCTTGTTATAAGTGATCACATTCCCTCTGTTTTCACCTGCATAAGAGCTGGGGGGAGGAGAAGCTACAGTATAATGTTCCCCCCAATGGAAGGCTGAGCAGGGGGGGGGGTCAGAGCAAGCCTGTTCATTGGAGGAGAGCAGGCAGAGTTCCCAGTACAGCTAGAGCACTGACCACAGTGTGTTCTCTTGCTTAGTGTGGTCAGTTATTATTAGGTAAACAGAGGGATTTCACACAAAAGAATCAATACAAAGAGAACAGGATACTTTTTAATACAAGTACATGGTACAGCAGGCACATATCAGGAACATGGGGTAACAAAAAAAGACTCCAGATGGATTAACTCAGTGGATGTTATAAGAATCATGATGAGATACAATAGGAGACCCACGTTAGGGCTTAATAAAGACTTTCAAATCTTAAAGGCACTATGAACTGCCAGCATCCACTAAACAAGCCCTGAGAAACATGTTGGCTGTATTTGATGCTCCTAAAGAGGAAGTAAACTTTCTCTGCAGACATTTACCTATAATAGAACTTACTTATATAGGTAGTGTAAATATCTCCTAAATGTGTACAGTTTAGGAGATATTTACATTACCTGCAGCCAGTGACATCACTGGTGCATGCGCTCTGAAGGAATGTCCACGGGTGTCATTCCTTTCAAGCCCTGTGTTGTGAACGGTGGCTCCCGCGCGCATGATGTCATTGTGGCTATGGCCACTCACAGCGCTGCAAACCCGGAAGAGACTCTGGGAAAGATGTCAGGCACCTCAGCGGTGTGCGGGCACCGCTGGAAGGCTTTGTTCTAAGGCAAGTATTTCATAATGAGCTAGTATGTGATGCATTATGCCTTTGTCTTACAGGTTTTTTTTACAACCTCTTTAACTATTAAACATTTACAACATCTTTAAGTATTAAACATTTCAAAAAACCTCTGATTGATATAAACCTTTGTGCTAGGTGGAGAGAAAAACCCATAGGGTGGGACTTTAAAGGCACTACCACATAGACAATAAGAAGTAGTAGAATATTGCTGAACACTTATTGAAAAGCATATATTAAATATTGCACCGTGGATACAGTGTATACAGAAATGCAAAGAAAGATGCAACTTCCTGAGCCTGACGCGCCTCCTTCATCAGGGTTTGACAGAAAATTATCTATAAAATTCAAAATGCAAAATGATCAACAATAATTTAACCCTTCCAAGTAATGCTGAATAATCATGCACAGAACACTAAGGGTATTGAAAACTTACATCATAGTCATTTGCATATACATAAAAGTATCCACATTTGTTTAAAAAGAGAATGACATTGTCACGTGGAGTCCTTGTCAGGGCTGGGCTCAGCCCTTCCTTCTCAGAGCTAGCCGCTCTGCTGTCGGATAATTGCCGGCTTCTATATCTCCACAGGTACTCAGCTGTTGATGATATCCTGCTCATCATTCCTGCCTACTTAAGCTGTTCAGCCCAGTGGATCTCTGCCTTCGCCTTGGTCAACATCACAGAGTATAGCTCCTGAGTTCCAGTTTAAAGACTTGCTTTGCTGACATCCCTTCTGGCTCCAGATCCTGCTTGCTGTTCCACTACATTGATCCCTGACTTCTGGCTTGGCTGACTATCCGTTCCGGTTACTGAACTTTGGCTATGTTTTGACTACATTTGTTCTTTTTACTTTTAATAATAAACAAGTGTTATTTAACTGTACTTCTGTCTCGGTCTGATTTCATGGTTTCTGACAGTCTTCTGCGTATCCTGTCCACATTATTGTTACTCCAATCAAAGATAGATTTTGATAGGGGGATCACCAAATGCTGTATAGGGATCAAGTCCCCAATCACACCAAGAAAAGTTGAAATCTGGAGACCCAGATACAACCAAAAGTATGTGTACTGAGGCCCAAAAAATGGAAAATCTGGAAAAAAGGGCATATATAGTAAAGTAAATTATGTATATCAAAAAGAATTCAAACTGCAGCCATAATTAGTGGAACTGGGAAAAGGCTGGCTGCCTACAGCTGATCTGCATTAGGCAGACATTGCAGCTGTTTGTGCTGGGCTATTTAAACCCTGAGTCTACAAACAGACATATATACCCAATGTGCGGTGCTAAGAATTATGCAATATACTAAAACTCTTTACTATACATGCCCTTTTTTTCCAGATTTTCCGTTTTTTGGGCCTCAGCACACATGCTTTTGGTTGTATCTGGGTCTCCAGATTTCAACATTTCTTGGTGTGATCAGGGACTTGATCCCTATAGAGTATTTGGTGATCCCCCTATCCAAATATATCTTTGATTGGAGTAACAATACTGTGGATGGGATAAGCAGAGGACTCCACGTGACAATGTCATTCTCCTTTTAAACAAATGTGGATACTTTTATGTATATGCAAATGACTATGATGTAAGTTTTCAATACCCTTAGTGTTCTGTGCATGATTATTCAGCATTACTTGGAAGGGTTAAATCATTGTTGATCATTTTGCATTTTATAGATAATATATTTTATGTCAAACCCTTATGAAAGAGACAGCACTAATCTCCGAAACGAGTTGGATTTAGGAAGTTGTATCTTTCTTTGTATTTCTGTATACACTGTATCCACGGCTATGTGCAATATTTAATATATGTTTTTCAATAAATGTTCAACAATATTCTACTACTTCTTATTGTCTATGTGGTAGTGCCTTTAAAGTCCCACCCTAGGGTTTTTTCTCTCTTCTTTGATACATTTGGGATGTGGCACACCCTCTATAGTTTTCTTTATCAGAAACCCTTTTCCTTTGTGCTAGGTGCTCCTTAACCGCTTCAGCCCCGGAAGATTTTACCCCCTTCCTGACCAGAGCACTTTTTGCGATTCGGCACTGCGTCATTTTAACTGACAATTGCGCGGGGGTGCGACGTTGCAACCAAACAAAATTGACGTCCTTTTTTCCCAACACATAGAGCTTTCTTTTGGTGGTATTTGCAACTGCCTCTGCAGTTTTTATTTTTTGCGCTATAAACAAAAAAGTGCGTCAATTTTACTTTTTGCTATGATAAATATCCCCCAAAAATATATAAAAAAATATTTTTTTTCCTCAGTTTAGGCCGATATGATATATTTTTGGTAAAAAAAAAATCGCAATAAGCGTATATTGATTGGTTTGTGCAAAATTTATAGCGTCTACAAAATAGGGGATAGTTTAATGGCATTTTTATTTTTAATTTTTTTTATTAGTAATGGCGGCGATCTGAGATTTTTATCAGGACTGTGACATTATGGCGGACAGATCGAACACTTTTGACACTATTTTGGGACCATTGTCATTTATACAGTGATCAGTTCTATAAAAATGCATTGATTACTCTGTAAATGACACTGGCAGTAAAGGGATTAACCACTAGGGGGCGGTGAAGGGTTTGAGTGTGTTCAGCCCCCTAACTGTGAGGGGGCTGGGCTTCAACACACAGGACAGTGCTCACTGCTCTTGATGACAGAGAGCAGTGGTCTTTGTCCTGTCACTAGGAAGAATGGGGAAATGCTTTGTTTACAAAAGCATCTCCCCGTTCTTCCTCTCCATGACACGTTTGCGGGCACCTGGCGGACATTGAGTCAGTGGGACCCACGATCACGGTCACTGAGACCACGCGCCCGTGACACCGCTTCTTAAAATGGACGTACCTGTACGCCCTTTTGCCTACCAGTGCCATTCTGCCAACGTAAATCGGCGTGCACTGGTCGGCAAGCGGTTAATAACCACCCCAGAGTTCATTATCTGCTAAGCCCTCTTTTTGTTGTGATCAGACAGGTATCAGCCTAGGACCAGAACAAGGTCTACCTACTTTATACCTTTGTTAAGGATCAGCTCATTTGAAAGAAGACACATCCCACTGTATATCAGAACAAAGCCTCACTTCTATAAGTCCAGCAATGCACACACACACCAGACACCTCAAGCTGGCAGGCTGTCATTCTGATCCTCTAGCTTTACTAATTGTTGTCCAATTAATAAAGCATATGCTCCTTGCTGCACAGTTCTAGCTCTGACACAATGAGGGACATGTTGGAGTAGTGCAGAGAGGCCACTGCTTTATTCAGTTAAATGCCAGAAAGTGATTATTTGGGCTCTATTAACCACTTCAATTCTGGGAACTTTCACCCCCGCCCCCCCTTCCTGGCCAGGCCATTTCTCAGCTTTCCATGCTGTTATCTTTCCTGAATGACATTTGAGCCGTCTTGCAACACTGTACCCAAATGTAATTTTTTATCATTTTTTTCACACAAATAGAACTTTCTTTTGGTAATATTTAATCACCACTGGGTTTTTTAATTTTTTTCTAAACAAATAAAAAGGGCCAGAAATTTTGAAAAAAAATGTGTTCTTTTTAGTTTCTGTTATAAAATTTTGCAAATAAGTAATTGTTCTCCTTCACTGATGTGCACTGATGAGGCTGCACTGATTGGCTTTGATGAGGGGGCACTGATGAGGCTGCGCTAATAGGCAGCACTGATGGGCACTAATGGGTACTGATAGGCAGTGATGGGCAGCACTGATGTGCACTGATAGACACTGATCATCAGTGCCCTGATTATCTGTACATATTCCCTATCACAATTGCCAGTTACCGGCTCTCCTTTCCTCACGCTGTACAGTGCGTGAGGAAAGTACTGCCGATAACCAACATCTCTGTTTAATTTATGTGATTGGACACAGTTGATCACATGGTAAATGGCTGCTGTGATTGGCCCTTTGCCATGTTCACAGAGCTCGCCAGATGGGAACCCCAGGGGGTGCGTGGGAGGTGTGATTCTTAGCGGGCATCCATGGACTCCATCCTGGAATAACAGAGCCATGCTGCAGCAGTCTTTTGGCTATAGGGCGGTTAGGAAGTGGTTAAACAACTAAGAACAGCATGACATTTAAAATGTAGCTTTCCTCTTTAAATTTACTGTATCTACACACTTTGCCTTGAAGTTTGAATAAGATTTTAAGGTATAGAGAGTCTAGTTCCATACTTCGCTTACACTCTAATTTGAGTTTTATTTTTGAATTTAATGAGAGATTCACATTAGAGCTCAGACAAGGCAGAAAAGAGACCAAAAAAAAGATAAAAAAAAGAAAACTGTGGAAATTATACTTTTGTTCTGCACTTGTTTCCTTGTTGTCCTAGACATTAGGCAGTAAGTGTCTTATGCTAAATACAGCCCTGAAATTTGCTGTGTAATGTAAAATCTAATTAGCGTACCACCGCTACACTCAACCTTGGGTTTGATGATGTTATACTGTACACTTACCAAGCTCGGTTCTTCACCCTTCTGCCCTTGTTTTCTGTTGTAAAACACTATTGAAGTCTTTGTAAATAATATCACCTTCACACACTACTTGATTTATGACATCAAGGACCATGCATTCCCGTTTCTGTCCTTTGCAATAAATCTACAATGTTTAACTACTCTATGAGTGATTGTTCAAATATATTTCACTTTCTGTACACAATGCAAAAGAAAACATCATAAAGCCATAGTACAATTAACAAATACTGTAATTGTAGCTAAATGTGTCTGACCTAGTTAATTATATGCAACCAATAGAGATCTCTGCAGTGCAATATATGCAACACAGATAAGCTTTATTAAAAAGGAGGTTATATTAGTTTCCCTCATGGGAGAAAAGCATTGTTTGTGCCATTTGCGTGATCTAACTATTCATTTTAAAACCTAACTGCAGACAGTTTTATTTTTGAGACTTGGATAGGATGGGGTGATTTTCACTCACGTCTTTTCCCTCTGACACCTTGACAAGAAGTGAGGGAGCAGTTGTCACCCATACAGGAAGACACAGACTGCTATTAAAACATTGCAAGACATTTTAACCCTTCTCCACTCTACTAGAAATGTCTTTTTGTCTGTATCATCATTGTGGAGAATTTCCCCAGTAGAGGTAGCAGAATCCCAATAGCAAAGCTGATCCTTACTCGCACTGTTCAAAAGAAAATATGTTTTGTCTTCAGTTTGGATTTTAAGAAGTCCAATTATGAATATTTCTAAAGAATTGCATTGGTCCAGTGTGGACCAATGTCACTGTGCATATACCATTCCTGTGGTTTCCCTCTAGAAGGTGGAAATCACTGTAGTAGGCACCACTGCTACAATGATCTCCACTAGCTTTGGGGTCCAGTGCAGAGTGGTTTCCCTGCTGCATTGTGAACAGAAGAGGTGGCCTGCTCAACACAGGTACTATTCAGAGATTACTTTGCATTTTCTCAATGAATGCTAAGCATTCTCTAATTGAATGATGTGAAGAAGTGGGGAGGTCACGCCACAATCTCTCTCTTGTCCAATCGGAGAATGCTTTGTATTCATTGAGAAAATGAATAGCATTCTCTGAATGGCGCCTGTGCCAAGCAAGTGACCTTCTGCGTTCAGTAAGAAGCAGGTAAGCCACTCAACATTGCAACTAGAAGCTAGTTGAGATAACTTTAGTAGTGGTGCCTACTAAAGTGATTTTCATCTTCTGGAGGGATTGGCTAGCTATGGTATATGCACAGTTATGTTTGTCCAAGCAGGACCAATGTAACCAATTCTTCTTTAACCCTTTCCACTCTACTAAAAATGTGTTTTCATCTGTGTCTCCAATTGCAGAGATTCTCCCCAATAGAGGTAATACAATCCTAATAGTGATTCTAACCCTTGCTCACTGTGTTCAAAACAAAATAGGTTTTGTCTTGAGTTTAGATTTAAAGCTGAACCAAACCTTCAGTCTTGCACAGTTACACAGGCTCCCATTCTGTACTGAAATTGCTTACTCAGATTTCAGTGCACAATGTGACCATCTCACAGTCTACACCAGAAGCTGAATAAGTAAATTGTAGTCTGTCTCATCTCCTGGCTCTAGGATGTTTAGCTTCAACTAGTCCTTTTCTGCCCAGCCTTACTGTCCCTGGCCCACTCCATTTTTTGAAAGGATTTTGAGGGAATCGGGGGGCTTCAGTAACCAAAACTGCAGTGTTTATCCTCATGACACATCACAGGAAGCACCTCCATGGTTAACAGAGGACAGAATTAAAATTAGACTTGGGAAACTTAACATTAATAAATCACCGAGACCAGATGGCTTGCACCCGAGGGTACTTAGGGAACTCAGTCAAGTAATTGCCAGACCATTGTTCCTAATTTTTACTGACAGTCTACTGACTGGAATGGTACCAGCTGATTGGAGAAAAGCCAATGTAGCACCAATATTTAAAAAGGGCCCAAAATACATCCCTGGGAATTACAGACCAGTTAGCCTAACATCCATAGTATGTAAATTCTTGGAGGGAATGATAAGGGACTATACACAAGATTTTAGTAATGAGAACGGTATCATTAGCAGTAATCGGCATGGATTCATGAAGAATCGTTCTTGCCAAACCAAACTATTAATCTTCTATGAGGAGGTGAGTTGCCATCTAGATAAAGGAAGGCCCGTAGACGTGGTGTATCTGGATTTTGCAAAAGCATTTGACACAGTTCTCCATAAACGTTTACTGTACAAAATAAGGTCCATTGGAATGGACCATAGGGTGAGTACATGGATTGAAAACTGGCTACAAGGGTGAGTTCAGAGGGTGGTGATAAATGGGGAGTACTCTGAATGGTCAGGGGTGGGTAGTGGGGTCCCCCAGGGTTCTGTGCTGGAACCAATCCTATTTAATTTGTTCATAAACGACCCGGGGGATGGGGTAAACAGTTCAATCTCTGTATTTGCGGATGCTACTAAGCTAAGCAGGGCAATAACTTCTCCGCAGGATGTGGAAACCTTGCAAAAAGATCTGAACAAATTAATGGGGTGGGCAACTACATGGCAAATGAGATTCAATGTAGAAAAATGTAAAATAATGCATTTGGGTGGCAAAAATATAAATGCATTCTATACACTGGGGGGAGAACCTCTGGGGGAATTTAGGATGGAAAAGGACCTGGGGGTCCTAGTAGATGATAAGCTCAGCAATGGCATGCAATGCCAAGCTGCTGCTAACAAAGCAAACAGAATATTGGCATGCATTATAAAGGGGATCAACTCCAGAAATAAAACGATAATTCTCCCACTCTACAAGACTCTGGTCTGTCCTCATCTAGAGTATGCTGTCCAGTTCTGGGCAACAGTCCTCAGGAAGGATGTACTGGAAATGGAGCGAGTACAAAGAAGGGCAACAAAGCTAATAAAGGGTCTGGAGGATATTAGTTATGAGGAAAGGTTGCTAGCACTGAACTTATTCTCTCTGGAGAAGAGACACTTGAGAGGAGATATGATTTCAATATACAAATACTATACTGGTGACCCCACAATAGGGATAAAACTTTTTCACAGAAGGGAGTTTAACAAGACTTGTGGCCACTCATTAAAATTAGAAGTAAAAAGGTTTAACCTTAAACTATGTAGAGGGTTCTTTAATGTAAGAGCGGCAAGGATGTGGAATTCCCTTCCACAGGCGGTGGTCTCAGCGGGGGGCATTGATAGTTTCAAGAAACTATTAGATAAGCACCCGAATGACCGCAACATACAGAGATATTCAATGTAATACTGACATATAATCACACACATAGGTTGGACTCGATGGACTTGTGTCTTTTTTCAACCTCACCTACTATGTAACTATGTAACTATTTCAGTTCTTTCAATCATAGAGGCTCTGCATTAGTGGTGGTCATTAGTTAAAATGTTCTGCATGCAAATGCAGTTTACTAAGAAAGGCCCACTTGGCTGGCAGCTCTCAGAGGTTTCTCTAGAGCTTCACCTATCATTGACTAGAATACCAGATGATATCAATTATATACACAAGAAAAAAATGTGCATACAGACACATAATCACTAAAAACTTAAAAGTCTAGTGATTCCCAAGTGTTGTGATAAAAAACAATATGGAAAAGTGAGTCTATTCAGACAAAGGTAAGTAAAAAGTATCCAAACTATGACCAGCATGATGAACGATTCTCAAAATGCACACGTGCCCTTGTGCCTTTCACCACATATATAAGCCTTGAGTTGATCCCCAATTACAAAGATCTACAAAGCATATAAACACTAGGAGGATTCCAGGCCTTTAGCAGAAAATTATCAGCATAGACCACCATTCATGGAATTCCCAGATCTGCAGATACATCAGAGATGACCTTACAGTATCTAAATCTGACTGAGATGTAGATAAGGTCATCCCTGATGTTTCAAAATTAGAACACAAATCTTTGTTCAATAAGGATCCTTCATGTGCATTTGGAGGTATTGGTGATGGGAACTACCATTTTTCATTTATTACTGGTTTTCCCAGGCACCACTATCTGGTGAAGAATCTTCTTCTTGGAAGGTACACAGGAACTATAGGATCTTGGAGCCTTTATTGCCTGTACATCCGAGGATTATCTTCCAAAAAACAAAATCTCTAAGAGACTTAATTGCCCCTAATGTTGTTGAGCCGTTATAAAAAAATTCTTTGTTTGGTGATCTTAAATGATTTTACCCCTGATGAAAATGTGAAATGTGCAAAACTATTGGTAGAGATACTGCTAGATCCAAGATTTTTACTTCCTTTATTACATCAAAATCCTACAATATTGATAATTTTATTTCTTGTTCTGTGAAGGGAGTGGTCTATCTCCTACAGTGCTCCTGTGACATTCATATGTGAGTAGGACCACACAGGCATTGCGGGTGAGGTAAAATGTGCATAATATCAATAGTCAGAAGGGCTTTGTTGGACAGCCTTTCCAAACATTTGCGTTTCCATCATAATAAGAATCCATCTTCCTTAGAATTGATAGGAATAGATTGTTTTTCTCCTCATTGGAGGGGCAGTCATTTCCTGAGAGGGCTCTCGAAACCCGCTGGATATATCAATTAAAAACTTATAGCCCATTTGGACTGAATGTAGAGTGGGATATCAACAGTTTCATCAACAATAGTTAAAAGTAGTAATCTGTTGCCTCTTTTTTATGGGTTGTTCATTGTTTATGATATAACATTTTAAGTTTTGTAACGTGCATTTTCACATTTGTGAATTGATATATATATATATATATATATATATATATATGGAGAATTGTTTTGTCTTTTTAATTTCCTCAATTTTTTTCTCATTTTTTATGCTTTATTTTTTTTTTATAATCTTTATTTAACAAAACAATTTTTAAAAGCATTATACAACATATACACGTCCATAATTTATCTGTAGTGTATATAGGTTACCATCTACTTTCATGTTCAGATCATTGATCAATTCATATACCCCTATTAACCTTTTTTTTTTCTATACCAAATATGCTCTTGTATACATACCACCACTTTTATCTTAAACCCGTAGTCACTAACTCACATTTGTACATCACACCTGCTCCCCCCAACCCCACTCAATCACATATTATTCACATATATACCAGAAGAAAGAAAGAAAAAGAAAAGAGAGAGAAAAAAAAAGAGGAAAGGGCATTCACCCCACTCCCCTCTCCATTCAATCTTTAATTTCCTCTAAATCTAAATCCTATATATCCCTCAACAAAGACGATGAAGCTCTAAACTCCTCCCAAATTTGCCAGGTTGTTATTATCTGTTTTTTTTAGACCTCTTTAAATTACCATCCTTTATTCCAGGGAACGCATCTCACCCATCTCACACTCCCATTCTTCTATGGAAGGCGCTATTCTACTTTTCCATTTCCTGGCTATAGTAGTTCGTGCTGCAGTTAGGAAGTATTTTAAGATTCCCTTTTTTATACTTTTCACTGATCCTGGGATCATTGACAGTACTGCCACCAATATATCTGGTTGTAGGTTTATTCATGTCACAGCCAGATATATTTTAAATATTTTTTCCCAGAATATTTAAACCTCCGGGCAAAAGTACCAGATAAGTGACATTGTGCCTTTTGCCGCACAACACCTCCAACATATGTCTTCGTTATCTGGATTTATTTTATGCATATCTACTGGACATCTATTCCATCTAGCTAATATTTTATCATTTCTTTCTTGATGTCTAGTAGAGATTGATAACTTATGTGTTAATGTAATTGCTTTTTCCCATTTTAATCAGGGGATGACAATCCCCAGCTCTTCTTCCCATTGTTTTTATATAAAGTATCTCTTGCTCTTTATTTTCTGAGATTAAATATTTATATACATTAGATAGGGTATGTGCTGGTCTATGTTCTTGTAGGAATAGCCCTTCCAGCTCTGTCAATGGTCTATCAAGTACAGCCTCTCTCGTCAAGGAGAGGATGTATTGTTGGAGCTGCCCATATTGCATCCATTTTGCTTTATGTTCTATACCCAGGGAGTCTAGTGGAGGGAGTCTATTCCCTTCCATTGTCTCTACTATCCTAGTATCCTTCACATCTCTGCCATTTAAGGAAGGTCTTGGTTACTAATGCTGGTGAGAATTCTGGATTGCTAAAAAGGGGGGTCATTGGGCCTCTGTAAGTAGACCCTATCCCCCGCTTTATCAAACCATCCCACACTTTCAGGGTTGACACAACCAGGGAGGGCATATCCCCATCCAGGGGTCTATTTTCTCTTGTTATCCATGGTAGTGATTTCAGTTTTATGGCCACGACCACTTCCTCAAGCTTCACCCATTGCTTGCAATCTGCGTTGTGAAACCAATCCACAATCCTAGCTAGAAATGTTGATCTAAGATATACCGATAGATCTGGCCAGGCCTCCCTATAGTCTTACGTAGTTGATTCAGAATATTTGTTGAGGGAAATATTGGTATCGTCTAAAATATATATAAAATTTTAGGCAATGTATCAATTTTTATGATGTTTATCCTACCCATCCAAGAGAAGATTCCCTTGTTGTATTGTTGGAGTGTCTTATTTATTTTTTGCACCAGAAGATAGTTATATTCCTGGAGCTTGTTCATATCTTTAGGGATGAATGTTCCGAGATACTTAATTGCATTTGTCTGCCACTTAAAAGAAAAGTTTTTCTTAAGAAGTTCCACAGTACTACTTAACAATGTAATATTCAAAGCTTCTGATTTATTATAGTTCACTTTAAAATTGCTCCGTTCACCGAATCGTTTGAATTCTTGTATTAAATTTGGTAACATCACCAATGGATTTGTAATATATAATAACAGATCATCTGCATACACTAACATTTTATATTCCACCTCCCCCACTTTTATTTCTTGTATATCGTTGTTATTCCGAATCGCTATCATTAGGTGTTCCATAGCTAATACATATAACAGTGGGGACAATGAACATCCCTGTCGGGTTCAGTTGGCTATAGTGACTGTATCTGTATTCTAGCAGTTGGGTTATGATATAAAACCATTATTTTTTCCAGAAGCAATGGACCCAGTCCCCATTGTTTTAAAGTCTCTTTGAGAAAGCACCATCCCACTCTGTCAAACTCCTTCTCTGCATCAATTGCCAGCAGGCAGGATGGGATGGGATGGTGCGTCTCCGAGCATGTTCCACCAATGTCAATGTCTTTAGGGTATTGTCTCTCGACTCTCCTCCCTTTATGAATCCCACTTGATCTAAGTGTATATGTGCTGGCATTATTGGGGTAAGTCTATTAGCGATACTCTTCGAATATAATCTAAGGTCTATATTCGTCAAAGAAATTGGTCTATAATTTCTGCATATGGTATGATCTTTCTCGGGTTTGGGTATGAGTGAAATATATGCCTGCATACCCTGTGGGACAAAGGCCTGAGAGGTGGATACCGAGTTAAATGTCCGCTTAATAATTGGGGTTATGACTTCTTTAAATATTTTGTAAAACCGCGGAGTAAAGACATCCAGGCCAGGGCTTTTTCCTGGTACTAATGAATCAATTACTTTCTGTATTTCCAACTCTGAGAATTCCTGTTCTAGTTGCTCCATTTTTGTTTTCGCCAATGTTGGTAGGGCAGTGTCTTTTATATATTGATATAAATTCTGTTGAAATAATTTGGGGTCCCTGTTTGCTGATTGGTTTGGTATGTTGTACAGTCTGGTATAAAAGGTATGGAATGTTTTCAGGATCTCTTTTGGATCATAGACCATATCACCTGTTTCTGCTTTGATCTTAACAATAGATGATGTGCATATTTGTTGGCATAATGCTCTAGCTAGAAGTTTGCCCAGTTTGTTACCTTGTTGAAAATATAAAGTGCGATTTTTATCTCTTAACTGTAATGTTTGTTCATTTTATAAGGTTTGTAGTTCTGATCTCTTTTCTGTTAATTCTATACATTTTTCTCGTATTGGATTTTATTTATGTTGAGCTTCCAATTTAGCTATTTCTTTCAAGAGCTGAGCTAATCTATTCCCTTTTGCTTTCTTTAACCTGGCCCCTTGTTTTATAAATAAGCCCCGTACGATACACTTCAGTGAATAGGTAGGGAAGTGGTGTCTTTTGCATGATCCCCTGAGAAGTTCGTTATTGCCAATCTGATCTCTGATATGCAAGCCTCATCATATAGCAGATTATCATTTAGTTTCCAAGTACCTCTTGTACCATTCCCTTTGGATACAGCGATTACCAGAAATATCAGCGCGTAATCTGACCATACAGAGCTACCTATCTCAGAGGAAGAGGTCACAGTCACCCCCAACTGGTTTATCAAAAAATAATCAAGTCTGTGGTATGTACCATGGACTTTTGAGAGGAAAGTATAGTCCCTTTCTAGCGGATGAAGAGTCCATATATCAACTAATTGATGTTTAACCACCATTTCCCTAAATTTTCTTTTATCCCTATTCATCTGTGTTATTGAGGGTGTGGTAGTGTCCATATCCCTATCAAGGATGAAGTTGAAATCTCCACCTATTATCGTGACCCCCTCTGCTCTTTCCATAAGATCCGTTAGCATCCGTTAGTTCCTACTTTAATCTGACCTTGATTAGGTAAGTATATATTGATAAAAGTGTATTTTTTTACCTTATATGACAAGTTTAAGTAATATTGCTCTTCCATCTCTATTCCTCCAATTTTCCAATACCTGATAAGGTAGTGACTTATGAATTGCTATGGAAACTGCCCTAGATTTTGAATAAACAAATGAATCATGGTACCAAGTGGTGAAATATCTATTTTGTATGTTAGGTGCATGGTCTGCGTGAAAATGCGTCTCCTGAAAGAAAATAACGCCAACTTTTTGTTTATGGACAGAGTATAGAACATGTGATCTCTTCGTTGCTGAGTTTAAACCTTTAACATTATAAGAGCATATTTTTATCGAACCCATAGGTTGACAAGAATTAAGAAAAGAGGAGAGGAAAAAAAAAGGAAAAAAAATTTACAATTCACTCACACTCGACCCCCCCACCACATTCAGCCCCCACTTAGCCCAAACTCACAAACCTATCACACACACACTTGACTCCTTTGAGTCTAACCTTAGCGCAATCCCCCATTTACTATTCTCTTCCCGGCGCAGGGGAAGAGGTGATCGGTACGCCACTATAGACATGGTGCACGGCATCTTTAACTTCAAATTTAAACAAGATGGAAGTGCCAATATTATGGGGGTGATGTGGGGTGATGTGGGGAAGTGTAGTGCTAACTGTCCAAGTAACAAATATGGCCAAAATAGAATGAGAAAGTGTCTTTTTCTGACAAGCCGGCAGTGCCGGCAAATACATTTAGAGCTGCGGGAGGTGAATTTATGCACTGCGCATGCTCAAACGGCATTTGTGCTTGTTCAAATGCTTTGGTTCAGTGCACCGGAAAAATTTTAGTAAATGTCAAGCAACGTAAATGCATTTGCATATGTTGAACAGGCGCACCTCTAGACTTTTTTTTTTTACGCTGGTTCACTTCGCGGCTATAATGAAATGTCGGTCCGGCAAAACACATAAAAGTTCATTGATAAAAACAGCATTAAGAAAACAAACATAATTCAGAAAAAAAAATGTGTGGGGTTCCCCCGAAATTCACTACCAGGCCCTTCAGATCTGGTATGGATATTAAGGGGAACCCCACTCCAAAAAAAAAAATGACGTGGGGGATCCCCCTAAATTCCATACCAGGCCCTTCAGGTCTGGTATGGATTTTAAGGGGAACCCCGCGCCAATTTTTTTTTAAAAAATGGCATGGGGTCCCCCTAAAAATCCATACCAGACCCTTATCCGAGCACGCAATCTGACAGGCCGCAGGAAAAGAGGGGGGGACGAGAGAGCCCCCCCTCCTGAACCGTACCAGGCCACATGCCCTCAACATTGGGAGGGTGTTTCGGGCTCCCTCCGCAAAGCACCTTGTCCCCATGTTGAGGCGGACAAGGGCCTCATCCCCACAACCCTTGCCCGGTGGTTGTGGGGTTCTGCGGGCAGGGGGCTTATCGGAATCTGGAAGCCCCCTTTAACAAGGGGACCCCCAGATCCCGGCCCTCCCCCCTGTGTGAAATGGTAAGGGGGTACAAAAGTACCCCTACCATTTCACAAAAAAAGTGTCAAAAATGTTAAAAATGACAAGAGCCAGTTTTTGACAATTCCTTTATATAAATGCTTCTTCTTTCTTCTATCTTCTTTCTTCTATCTTCTATCTTCCTTGACCCCGCCCCCTCTGACGCACGGGGACTTCCCTGTCCGCCCCTATGATGTCACATGGAAAGCCTCTGGAAAGTCCCCGTGCGTCAGAGGCCCCGCCCTCCGTTATTTAAGACCCGTCAGAAGACTAGAAGCGTCACACAGTGGGAGCCTCCCATGGATGCGGAGCAGCCCGAGAAGAAGAAGGGAAGAAGATGTCGCGGAGGAAGATGCCAGACGAGAACACCGCAGAAAGAACCAGAAGAACCAGAAGAACCAGAAGAAGAAGAAGATGAAGATGAAGGAAGAAACCAAAGAAAGATAGAAGAAAGAAGATAGAAGAAAGAAGATGGAAAGAAGAAGACTTTAAATAAAGGAATTGTCAAAAACTGTCTCTTGTCATTTTTAACATTTTTGACACTTTTTTTGTGAAATGGTAGGGGTACTTGTACCCGTTACCATTTCACACAGGGGGTGGGCCGGGATCTGGGGGTCCCCTTGTTAAAGGAAGCTTCCAGATTCCGATAAGCCCCCCGCCCGCAGACCCCCACAACCACTGGGCAAGGGTTGTGGGGATGAGGCCCTTGTCCTCATCAACATGGGGACAAGGTGCTTTGCGGGGGGGACCCCAAAGCTCCCTCCCAATGTTGAGGGCATGTGGCCTGGTACGGTTCAGGAGGGGGGCCGCTCTCTCGTCCCCCCTCTTTTCCTGCGGCCTGCCAGGTTGAGTGCTCGGATAAGGGTCTGGTATGGATTTTTAGGGGCCCCCTCGCCATTTTTTTTTTAAATTTTGGCGAGGGGTTCCCCTTAAAATCCACGCCAGACCTGAAGGGCCTAGTATGGATTTTGAGGGGGACCCCCACGCCATTTTTTTTACATTTTGGCATGGGGTTCCCCTTAAAATCCATACCAGACCTGAAGGGCCTGGTATTGATTTTGAGGGGGACCCCCATGCCATTTTTTTTTTATTTTGGCCTGGGGTTTCCCCTTAATATCCATACCAGACTTGAAGGGCCTGATATGGAATTTCAGGGTAACCCCACACATCTTTTTGTTCTTAATTTTGTTTTTTTTCTTAATGCTGTTTTTATCAATGAACTTTTATGTGTATTGCCGGACCGACATTTCATTATAGCCGCAAGTATTTTTAAATAACTTTTATTTCTTAAGGGCCAGTTCACACCACATGCAGTCCAGTGTGTTTCTTTTCTGCATCAAAAACGCACAGAAAGAAGGTTATATGGTTTTCAATGGCATAGTTCACACCAGTGCTTGCTTTTTGTGTGTGAACATTACTTGGATGTTTCTGGGCATGCCCAGAGTGTGTGTTTTGGGTTAATAATTTAAGGACATCCTTAACAGGTGTACTCACTTTTAAGTTCTCTCTGCATTGGGTGAACTTGCATTTTGTGTGTTTCATGGACTGTGCATTTGTTTGCAATTGCCTCATTAGCACACAAACCTATGTTATATAAAGCTTGCAGAGAGCATTCTTTACTTTGCCCTGAAAAGAGGTGTGTGTCCTTATCGAGTTTCTAACACATGTATTTTCTATTTGTATTTTGTTTATTATGTTGTTGCAAAACAGATGTGTTTTATGCAATTTATTTGTTACTTTGGTTTGTTGTTTTTTTTTTTGGGTGGTGGTTATTTTACCATGAAATCTTTTTTATGTTGGCGATTTTTGTTGTTTTTATGTTGTTCACTTTGCTTTAACTGTCTGTGCTGCCTTATTTTTAAAATTCTTTCTCAAGATGTTGTGCCTAATGTTGTTTTAATCTTTAATAGATGTCCATTTGTGGGTGCACTCCTTTTAACTCCTGTTAATTTACACTGCAAAAGGGTCAAACCTCAAACATATTCTGTTAGTGTCTCAAATTAACATACGAATGCGAATGCTGCCATGGATAGTAACCAGGAAAATAACATTTCAGAGTGGTAAGTATTTAATTTTCCTTTTGAGCAGTGGTTTTCAACATTAGTCCTCAAGTACCCCCCGACAGGACATGTTTAGGAAATTGTATCTTATCTAAAATAGCTGTCCAAAATACAAAACCATTGACAAAACCATTAGCACTCTTGCCTAGCAGTAAAAAGGGTCACTGGTTCGTATCCCAACCACAACACTACCTGCCTGGTGTTTGCATGTTCTCCCTGTGCCTGCGTGGGTTTCCTCCCACACTCCAAAGACATGCTGGTAGGTTAATTGGCTTCTGTTCAAAATTGGCCCTAGTATATTAACGTGAGTTGGGGACCTTGGATTGTGGGCTCCTTGAGGGTAGGGACCAATGTGGGTGTATGATGTATGTGCAGAGTGCTGCATGAATTGGTGGTGCTATATGGGTACCTTACATAAAAATATGGATGATTGTAGACACGCACCCACACTCACTCAAGTTGAACTGGATGGACTGGTGTCTTTATTCAACCTTACTAACTAACTAACTAACTAACTTTGATTTAAAGCACCTGTGTAAGATGAAGGAAAACCTGCAAACATGGCCTGTTGGGGGGTACTTGAGGACAGGGTTGAAAAGCACTGATTTAGAGCACCGAACTAAAATCAAGCTGAAGACAATCCTATTCTAATTGTGGACATTTGAGGAAAATCATAATTTTTATTTTTTATTTTTATTTATTTATTTTTTTTAAGGTTGGGCTTTGTGTCTCTTTTCTTAAAATTGGCTTCGCTTCCTGTCACATAGCCAAACAGGAAGTGAGAGTAAAACCCTAACAATATTTTTCCTTGGGGACACACAGGTCAATCTAACCAGTGCCCCCACTATGCAAATTGCACTCTAGCGCTTTGTTGTGTACACCCCAAATTATTAGATATTTTGGGGTTTATTAAAGGGAAATCCTTTCTGCAATACAAGTGTAGTTGATAAAAATCTGAGGGGAAGCACTGGTGATTTTATCATCCAATCATGTAGAGGCAAAGATGCTGTTTTTTTTCTTTTCCTTGCTTGTCCCCCTCGGATCTCCAGCAACTGCACTTCTAAGTGCACTTGTAGTGCAAAGTGGATTTACCTTTTAGTAAATAAACCCCAAGATACATAATAATTTGGGATGTACATGGCAAAATGCTAGAGTGCAATTTCCCAAATGGGGAAACTAGTTATATTGGCCTGTGTGTCCCCAAGGACATACATTGGTAGAGTTTTATCCTCACTATCTGTTTGGCTATGTGACAGGAAGTGAATAATTTTGAATGAGAAAATGGCAAAATTTGGTAGGTGTCTTCACCCTATCAGGGGTGTAGACATGAGACAAAACTTCTAATCCCTCTGCAGTCTATCCTCAAGCAAAAATAAGAAAGGATTTTAATTAGTTTAACTTTGCAAAGACACATTCCTAAGTTTAATTGCATGTTAATGGCCCATTTAGACCTTTAATAGAAAGTCATCAGTTGCCTTTGTCTCTAAACATTATTTTTGACCAGTCCTAGAAATCTGCATCTGTTTTTCTATTAACCACTTGGTGTCTGTGCTATAGCCAAATGACAGCCACAGCGTGGACCTGAATTTCTGGGAGGCCCCGTGTGCTCCCTGCAGGGCGCGCAGCGCGTACTGAGTCACTGAGACTCGGGTGATCACAAATCGAAGTAATGGCCGATCCCGGCCCCTTACCACGCGATTAGCTGTCAGCCAATGACAGCTGATCACATGATGTAAACTAAAGCTCGGTAATGACAGCATGAGGATAAAAATAAAAACTGATCACCGGCTTAGGTGCAAGGGACATTGGTCCCGAAGAGGCAATTCTGCCTCATCTGTGTCCACCAGTACCACCTGCCAATGCCACCTATCAATGCCCACCAGTGGGCCCATCAGTGCCGCCTCATCAACGTACATCAATGAAGGAGACAAATTACCTGTTTGCAAAATTTAATATCAAAATATCCAAAAATATACAAAATTATTTTTAAAAATCTGTCTTTTCTTTTTTTTTTTTTGGAACAAAAGTAAAAAAAAACACAGAGGTGATCAAATACCACCAAAAGAATGCTCTATTTGTGGGAACTTTAAAAAAAAAAACATTTGGCTAGTATGACCGCGCAATTGTCATTCAAACTGCATCAGCGCTGA
Source organism: Aquarana catesbeiana (assembly GCF_042186555.1). NCBI lineage: Eukaryota > Metazoa > Chordata > Amphibia > Anura > Ranidae > Aquarana > Aquarana catesbeiana. Next base: position 96,480,177 of record NC_133333.1, on the reverse strand, counting down.
AAATTGGTCTGCACTGCAGGGGGGTTTAAGTGCCCAGTAAGCAAGTGGTTAATTTCCATGCCAAATATGGATTTCTGTAATAAAGATGTGTGCCTGCTGTGTATACGGCATGGGCGTAAGCAAGTTGCACACATATGAACGGTACTCATTGTAAATCATGGGGTAGAACTTGTGATGCAACTTTTCAGTCCCAAGTGGCCTTAGGCTGTCTTTCCACTACTGCGAGTTGTTGTGCGACTTGACATATGTGAAGTCACAGGACAAGTCAAAACACATTAATTGGTGCAACTCCAAAAAAAGTCCTTGCACTACTTTGTTCCAACTTCAGTGCAACTTTTTTTCCGATGTTTTGAACTAGTCGCATGACATGGCATTAAGGCTCGGTTTCCACTATTGCAAGCCCAAAGTTGCGTGTTTTTTGCCGTGAGTTTCCCGCAACTTGCCGAAACTTTAAGCAATTGAAAATATATAAAAAAAATACTGCGCCAACCTGTAATATAAAAGCCGCCAACACAATAATATGACTAATTGTAGTGGAAATATGAAAATGAAAGTGTGGCGCTAAAAGTAAAAAAAGTAAAAATGGAGTTACCTAAAGCAAGTGGCTAAATGATGGATGTCAATAAATAAGTCCCAAAGAATAGTGATAATTGTAGAAAAGGACTGAGGAGGTATCTTCAACTAAAATCATAAATCAATGGTCCTGTACCCCAGTTGAAGTCTCTTAAGATGAAACACATAGGGTTAATACGCCGGCCTTGGTCACTTTTTACTGCGCTTTGCTCTATTTTTGCTACTGTTTTTATTTTACAATTTTATTGCTTGTTTATGGATATCCGTTTTACTTGATACGAATAAATCCATACATATGGATTTACACTATTTGGAGATGCCTTTCTTTTTTCACATATTTTCAAATAACCCTTTGAGTTGGAGGAAGGCTCCCAGGAAGCTGACAGCGGCTTGGCGAATGCAGCCATTTTCCACCTATTTCCTTCAGCGGCTGTGAGATCCAGCTGGAAAGATCACTGTGTAGTCCAGCCTGAGAGTTTTGCTTCAAGCCTCCAATATGATGCCTTACTGACCCACCGCCGTATGGTGAGCTGGGTCCACCACTCCCGGTAAGGGTACCTTTTCCCCTTTCTACTCCTCCAATGGTGTCAGCACTCCTGGGTGTATACCCACCACCGAATTCACCTTCTTTGGAGACCATTGATTTATGATTTTAGTTGAAGATACCTCCTCAGTCCTTTTCCACAATTATCACTATTCTTTGGGACTTATTTATTGCCATCCATCGTTTATTCACATATATTGCTTGAATTATGTTCTTGGCTTGTTTTTTATTAGTCACTTATTTTCTTTGGTTGATACTCCATTGTATTGAACATTATATACATATATGTTTGATTACACTTATGGATTATATTTAATACTGATTCGCAATGTATATAACACCTGATAGTTTGTAAGTGAGCGTTACACTTTTGCATGATAGCACTGCCTCATGGCGTTCATATAACACTCACATATGTATGTTTTGGAGAGTAGCCACTTGCTTTAGGAAACTTGAAGCAATGCCTGTGTATTTTTGAGGTCTATGGACCTCAAGTCACATCAAAGTGGGACCAAAGTTGTGCAGGGACTACTTTAAAGTTGCTACGACTTGAAGTCACAGACATATGAACGGTACTCATTGTAAATCATGGGGTAGAACTTGTGATGCAACTTTTCAGTCCCTAGTGGCATGACAAGTTCCAATAGTGGAAAAGAAGCCGAAACTTTGGGGTTGAAATAGTTGAAAGAGAGCATTAGGCTAAAGCGGTAATAGGAAGATGCACTGTAAGAATGACTTCTAATTGTAGAAAACCAAACAGGCTGGAAGATCTAACTGATTGGCCAGTGTATGGTGACCTTTAAAGATATGAAAAGTTGAATTTCTGGTGTTTAAGCCTCATACACATGATGGGACTTTGTACAAACTTTCCGGTGGATTTTTGTGCAAAGGGAGTTGGCTCTGTGGATCCCCGCTGAGCAGGCAGATGGACCTGTCAGAGTGCCGCTCTCCTCTATGGGGGATCGGATGATGACGGACCGTAGAGTCCGTCGTCACCCGATCCAATCCGCAGACGGATGGAAAAATAGGTGTTTTCTCCGTTACACTTTTTCGGATTGGAGTGGGTCAGATGTCAGCGGACATGTCACCACTGACATCTGACCCTCCATAGAGGTCTATGGAGTGTCCGTTCAGGTCTGCAGGTCCGAGGCGGACATGAACAGTCCACCCATGTGAAAGGGGACTTAGGCCCCTTTCACACTGGGGTGGTGCGGGAGGCAGCGGTAAAATGTCGCTATTTTTAGCACCGCTTTACTGGCGGTATTCGGCCACTAGCGGTTTTAACCCCCGCTAGCGGCCGAAAAGGGGTTTATATAAATCCACCCACAAAACGCCACCGCAGCGGCATTTTGCCGGCGGTATAGCTGCGCTGTCCCATTGATTTCAATGGGCAGGAGCGGTTTATACACCGCTCCAAAGATGCTGCTAGCAGGCCTTTTTTTTAGGCCCCTTTCACACTGGGGTGTTTTTAGGCGCTACAGCGCTAAAAATAGCATCTGAAAAATGCCCTAAAGAAGCGTCTCTATTCACTCTAGTGAGGGCTTTTACACTGGAGTGGTGCGCTGGCAGGGCATCACAAAAAGTTCTGCCAACAGCTTCTTTGGAGCAGTGAACTCACAGGTCCTCCCCATTGAAATGAATGGGGCAGCGCTGTGATACTGCCGGCAAAATGCCGCTCCTGCGCGTTTTGCGTGTGTATTTAACCCCTTTTCGGCCGCTAGCAGGGGGTTAAAACCACCCAACTAGCAGCCGAATAATGCCGCTAAAATGACAGTAAAGCGGCGCTAAAAATAGCACTGCTTTACCGCAGATGACCCCACCGCCCCAGTGTGAAAGGGGCCTTACTGTCCTGCTAGTGCACCGCTCCAGTGTAAAAGCCAGATTCACACTGGAGTGAATGGAGTCACTTCTTTAGGGCATTTTTCAGGCGCTATTTTTAGCGCCTGAAAAACACACCAGTGTGAAAGGGGCCTTATCCTTTCACATGGACGGATAGAATTGTGCTTTTAGCTGCGTTTTCTGCTGCAGCTAAATGCACACAATGCTTTCCTATGGCCCCATTCACACACTGCATTTTGATTACATGTGGTTTGGTGTGGATAGAAAAAATAGAATTGACTGCATCCAGGAGCGATTTAGCGCAGCTATCCGCACATAACAGCAGGTAATCGCAGTGCACTGTGTCAGCTGTAGATAGCAGCACTGAGCTGGCTCGCTCATCGGGAAAGGAAAAAATGTTTTTTCCTTTCCCAATGAGCGACAAGCATGGGGATCTGACTTGGATCCCCGCCAATACCAGGCACTGTGATATGAATCTTGAGGGAGAACGCCACGCCAAATTTTAAATAAAAAATTGGCATGGGTTCCCCTCCAAGAGCATACCAGGCCCTTCATTCTGTTATGTATTTTAAGGGGAACCCCTACACCAAAAATAAAGTAATTTTTTAGGCAGCTCCGGGGGTCTTCTTCCGACTTCGGGAGTCTTCTTCCGCATCTTCTCCCGGTGTCCGTTTCTTCTCCGTGCTGTCCGGCCTCTTCTCCTGGTGTCCAGTATCTTCTGCTGGCCTCCCCCGCTATCTTCTTCCAGCTCTTTTGCTAGCGGGGGCCCAGTCTTCTGCCGCTGTCCGGTATCTTCTGCCGGCCTCCCCCGCTATCTTCTTCCAGCTCTTTTGCTAGCGGGGGCCCAGTCTTCTGCCGCTGTCCGGATCTTCTGTCGCTGTCTGGATCTTCTGTCGCTGTCCAGTTCTTCTCCGGTATCCTCTTCCGGATCCCCCGCTATCTTCTTCCAGCTCCTTTGCTAGTGGGGGCTCGATCTTCTTCTTCTACGTCGTCGTCTTCTTCCCTTTTCTCTTCTTCCGATGTTGACATGATGCTCTCTCCAGCTGTAATGCCGTCTGCGAGGTGTGCGGAGACTTATATAGGCATGGGGCGTGGTCCCAGTGTGATGTCACCAAGTGACCCTGCCTCTTATGACGGCATAGTCCCGGGGCATGATGGGACTTAAAATTCATTTAAAAGTACTAGCGCTAGTGCTGGCTATTAATGAATTGTCGGTCCCGACAATACACATAAAAGTTAATTGATAAAAACGGCCTGGGATCCCCACAGTGCATTACCAGGCCCTTTGGGTCTGGTATGAATATTAAGGGGAACCCTGAACCAAAATTAAAAAAAAAAAATGGCATGGGGGTCCTCCCAAATTCCATACCAGGCCCTTCAGGTCTGGTATGGATATTAAGGGGAACCCCGCAACAAAATTAAAAAAAAATGCGTGGGGGTCCCCCTCAAAATCCATACCGTGGGGTTACCCAGTGACATGTACAGGTGACCCCGCCCCCCTCTGATGCTATGGGGTTTCCGTGGTGTCAGAGGGGGCAGGGTCACCCGTACATGTCACTGTTAACCCCACTGCGTTTCCCCGTTGCATCAGAGGGGGCGTCTTCACCCACGCACATCACGGGTGGCCCCGCCCTCAGCTTTTTAAGAACTTTCACGGCAGTTCCAGCGTCATTCCTCCCATGGAGGCGGCTCGTGTTGTGGCGGCGTCTTTCTCCGTATCCCAGAACGAGGAAGGATTACATCGCTGGAATTTTTTTTTCTTTTTTAATAAAGGACTTGTCCAATGCTGTGTTTGTGTGTTTTTACAAATGTTTACACTTTTTTGTGAAATGGTAGGAGTACAATGTACCCATTACCATTTCACACAGGGGGGGCAGGATCTGGGGGTCCCCTTGTTAAAGGGGGCTTCCAGATTCCGATAAGCCCCCCACCCACAGACCACTACAACCACCGGTCAAGGGTTGTGGGGATGAGGCCCTTGTCCCCATCAACATGGGGACATCCTCCCCATGTTGAGGGCATGTGGCCTAGTATGGTTCAAGAGGGGGGGCGCTCTCTCGCCCCCCCTCTTTTCCTGCGGCCTGCCAGGTTGCGTGCTCAGATAAGGGTCTGGTATGGATTTTTAAGGGGACCCTCACGCCATTTTTAAAAAAAATTTTGGCACAGGACCCCCACGCCATTTTTTTTTAAATTTTGGTGCAGGGTTCCCCTTAATATCCATACCAGACCTGAAGGGCCTGGTATGGAATTTGGGGGGACCCTCACGCATTTTTTTTTAAATTTTGGTTTGGGGTTCCCCTTAAAATTCATACCAGACCCAAAGGGCCTGGTAATGGACTGTGGGGGAATCCCGGGCCATTTTTATCAATGAACTTTTATGTGCATTGTTGGGACCGACAATTCATTAAGAGAAGGTGTCTTGCCGAGAAAGTTCCCCCGGCGGATAAGGACCCCCCTGTACTGCGCATTTGCTGTGCTTGCACAGTACGAATGACTACGGAGCTGCCGAAAGTCTCCGAAGTTGAACAGCTGATCGTCAGCTCTACATGGCGCCTGCTCACTACATTCTGCCTTGAGTCCAGGTTCAAGCCCCACCATCCAAGTGGACATAGAGTTAGAGTAAAAATATGCAGAACGAAGCGAGGCCGTGCCTGAAGTGTGGCGAGCGAAGCGAGGCCGTGCCCGAAGTGTGGCGAGAGAAGCGAGCCCACGAGGGGCCCTGTTACAGGCGCCCTGTACAGCTGACTCATAGGTGTTCAGCTTCGCTATTTTCGGCGGCTTGTACTGCGCAAGCGCTGCGCCTGCGCAGTACAGGGGAGTCCTTATCCTCCGGGGGGAACTTTCTCGGCAGAACACCGGCACTAGCGCTAGCACTTTTAAATGACTTTTTTCTTCCTTTAGAAATGTCATTTTGCTGTCAGACTGTTCTTATCACGGGAAACACGCGCCAATTTACAGGCATACTATAGATACCCCCCAGGTACGAAATTTAAAGGAATATTACACTTTTAGTGTTTCGCTTTAAGCATTATTAAAATCACTGCTCCTGAAAAAACAGCCATTTTTAAAACTTTTTTTGCATTGATACATGTCCGCTGGGGCAGGACCCGGGTCCCCAAACACTTTTTATGACAATAACTTGTATATTAACCTTTAAAATTAGCACTTTTGATTATTCATGTTCGTCTCCCATAGACTTTAACGGTGTTCGCACAAATTTTTTGTCTGTTCGCATGTTCTGCTGCGAACCGAACAGGGGAGATGTTCGGCCCATCCCTAGTTATCATTGAGAATCATGGGGTACAACTTGTCAAGCAACTCGGAGGTCCAAAGTCGCCCAACTGTGAAACAAGTCACATATATTTTAATAGAAAAGAGCTCTCATTTATACTTGCATTTACATCAGCAGGACAAATGCAGGAAGTGATGTGTGCACATGGGCCAGAAGCAAATGTGTGGGGATGCCAAACAAATCAATAAACCCCACCCACACCAAATCTAACTACCACATCCACCCCACATTAATTAAGCACAAGTACATATCATACCCTTATCTGGAAAATGAGCAGCACCTCCTCTTTGCTAAAGAGGGACCTCGCCATGTCCACCTAGATGGAGATCCTGACCAGCAGGGGAACTTCCGGGTGATTACAATGACTTATTTCTGGGTCAGAAGGCGAAACCACACTCTTTTGATCACTGCTGCGAATATTTGATCGCAACCACAATTAGAATGTTATTATTTTTGTTTATTTGCAGATATGCAAAATTGTATTTCTACTTATGATATTTAGAGGCATTCAATAAGAAATGGTGTCCCTGGGTTAGCAGCAGGTGAATGACAAAAACAAACGGCCCAGTTTGAGCCCTAGTTCACACTGAAAGAGGGAGGAAATCATTCAGCTGAAATCACACAATTTCATTCCCGCATGTCAGTCCTGACTGCAGGGGGAATTTCAGAGACATCTGTGCAGGTTTCTGCACTTATATCAATACAAATTGCACCCCAAAGTCGCACCAATTAAAACAGTCTAATTGCCACCGCTTTGACATGTCAAATCGCACCAATGTGAACTAAAGCTGAAACATACAACACTGCCTACCCACCAGCTGAATTCATTACCTGCAATTCTCCACAGCTGTTTTATATAAAGATTCCACCTTTATCATTTACTTGCAGTTGTGCAGAAGCCTAGGTTTACATTGAAGCGATTTGTCATGCGATTTGAGAGATCAAATCGCATGACTATTGGCAGCAATGGCACTGTTCCAATCGATTCAACACCGATTTTGTGGCGCCGCACCAATTTGCTAAAGTAGTTCCTGCACTACTTTTGCCGATTTCAGGTGTGACTTCAATAGACATTTGTGTATGAAGCCACACGGATGTCTATCAAGTACCACCTGAAATCACACTGACCTTGCTACTTTGAAATCGCGCTACTTCAAGTGAAGTAGCATGATTTCAAAGTAGCATCAATGTGAACCAGGGCAAAGAGATTCGTTTTTTGGTGCACAAATATATATTGAAATTAAATATAAGAGATATTGCACTTCCCCAAACCACCACCCACAAAAACTGAAGAGAAAGAAAAGTAGTAGAAAAAAAACACCACAACAAAGCTCAAAAATGTACTTTTATTTTACCAGTAGAAAAAAAAAAATGTACATTCATTTACTAGCTTCAAAAAAATTTGGACAGGATATATGGTGCTACATTTAGCAATGGGATTTTAAGGGCCCTGCTCATAGGAGTTTACAGTCTTAAATTTGACAAAACCTTAGAGTAGACACAGCTTTAATCAGAGGCGTAACTAGTGAAAATGGCACCTATGGCAAGCACTGAAACTGCGCCCCTGTCAAAACATTTGAAACCCATCTTTCAGATAACCTTAACAAAAAAAAACACCTAACAAAACGACAAGGCAAAATTTCAAAATATAAAATTGTAGTATATTAGTGATGGTGACTCCCCCTATTGTAAGAGTTATTTTATTTCTTGAGGGGTTGTTACCATAATTTATATATTGCAACTTGTTATCAAAAATCTTTTGAGGGGGTGTCAATGTCACTAATATGCTGCAATTTTATATTTTGATATTGTTACTTCTTTGAAAGATATCAAGTTGTATATTTGGTTTACAGGACACCACATATACAGTATATGGTATTCAGAGGGAGGGCTCTACCGTCGCTTAAAGTGGAAGTAAACTTCCTTTACTGCCTTTTACATATTATGGGCTTACTTATAAGGCTTACCTATAGGTACAGTAAATATATCCTAAACATGTACAGTTTAGAAGATATTTACATTACATGGAGCCAGTGACATCACTGGCAAATGCGCTCTGAAGGAATGGCCACCGCTGCTGTTCCTTTAGAACCCTGTGCCATAAACGGTGACTCTCGCTTGCATGCACGGGAGTGACTTCATCATGGCTCAGGCTAGTCACAGAGCCTGCGAACCCGGAAGCAAGATGAGTAAAAATCAGAGTGCCTTCTGCGCTGACTTCTGGGTGCGGAAGGGTTTGTTTTAAGTTAAGTTTAA